>NC_137153.1:122830669-123135669 GCF_951394435.1 Stenella coeruleoalba
CGTAATGGTATTCCCTTTGGTAAAAGGGAATTTGGTAAAAGGTAAAAGTATTCCCTTTGCTTCTATCTTCTGAAAGAGATTGTAGAGAATGGGTATGATTTCTTTCTTAAATATATGGTAGCATTCACCGGTGAACCCATCTGGGCCTGGTGTTTTCTGTTTTAGAAGGTAGTCGATTATTGATTCAATCTCTTTAATAGGTATAAACCTATTTAGAAGGAATAGATATAAACCTATTTAGATTATCTGTTTCTTCTTGAATATCAGCAGATTGCGTCCTTCCAAGGAATTGGTCCATTTCAAGTAGTTTATCACATTTGTGGGCATAGAGTTGTTCATAGTATTAATTTATTATCCTTTTAATGTCCATGGGATCAGTAGTGATGTCTCCTTTTTTATTTCTGATATTAGGAATCTGTGTTTCCCCTCATTTATCTTAGTTAGCCTGGCTAGAGGCTTATCAATTTTACTAATCTTTTCAAGGAACCAACTTTTGGTTTCATTGATCTTCTCTGTTGATTTGCTTTTTCAGTTTCATTGATTTCTGCTTTAATTCTCACGATTTCTTTTCTTCTGCTTACTTTGGATTTAAGTTGCTCTTTTTTCTCTTCCTAAGGTGGAAGCTTAGATTATTGATTTTGGGTCTTTCTTCTTTTCTAATTTATGCATTCAATGCTATAAATTTCCTTCTAAGTGTTGCTTTTGCTGCATCCAACAAACTTGGATAAGTTGTGTTTTCATTTTCATTTAGTTAAAAATATTTAAAAATTTCTCTTGAAATTTCTTCTTTGACCCGTATGTTATCTAGAAGTGTGTGGTTTGAGCTTTACATATTTTGAGATTTATCTTTCTGTTATTTAGTTTAGTTCACTGTGGTCTGAAAACAGACATTTTGCCCACTTTTAAATTGGGTTGTTGTTTTCTAATTGTTGAATTTTTAGAGTCCTTTGTATAATTTTGATAAAGACTTTTGTCAGATATGTGATTTGCAAATATTTTCTCCCAGTTGGTGGCTTGTCTTTTCATTTTCTTAATGTCTGGTGTTTTTGATTGTTACCGGTGGGAGGGTTAATTTGGTCCCTGGTATGACTTCTGCTAGGAGCAGAAATCTAGGCTATTGACTTTTATATGTTAATTTTGTATCCTACTACTTTTCTGTATCTTCAGATTGTTCTTTAGTTTTAGCATTGATTCTCTTTGTTTTTTCCCAAGTACATTATGCAAAATTTTGCAAATACAGTTGTAACTATTCCTTTCCAAATATTAGGTCTTCCTTCCTTCCTTCCTTCCTCTCTCTCTCCTTCCTTCCTTCCCTCCCTCCTTCCTTCCTTCTTTCGTCCTTTCTTCCTTTCTTTCTTTCTTTTGCCTGATTTCACCAGCTAATATACTAACATTGGAGTTACTAGGTACCCTTACCTTGCTTCTGCCTACACTAAGTAAGATTCTGGTTTTGGGCTTGAGAGGTGTGTGTCTGTGTGTGTATAAGATCATGTTATAGTGTTCATTAATTTCTTTTTCAGTAAGTATTTTTTTATCTGGAATAGATGCTGAATTTTGTTGAAGGTCTTTTCGGCATCCACAGAGATCATATATTTTCCCCTGAAATATGGGAATTTATACTAATAAGTTTTCAGATCTTGAACTATCTTTGCAATCTTAGAATAAACCCCACTAGGTTATCATATTTATTTTTTAATGTGATGCTGGATTCTGTCTGATAATATTGATACTTTATGGAGGATTTTTGGATTGAGATGTATTTTAGGATATTGAGATGTGTTCTGTAGCTTTCTTACATTATGTTCAAGTGTCATAAGGTTTAGATATTAATGTTATATAGTTACCTCTTGCTTAACTTCATTAATCCATTTCTGAAAATCACATGTTGTAGTGGGAGTCCCATTTCCCATTATTTTAGATGGGAAAAATTGTAATGTACTGTACAAATTATAATGTATTATAATTAGTTGTACTCAAAATCCCCAACCAATTTCTTAAAACAGAACTAAAGCACAGTTAGTCACAGAAAACACTTAATACATTGTTTCCTGATCACCGCAGTTAAAATAGCTGTTAACAAGCAATTGCTTTGGACACCTCCTTCAGTGAAACTTGCACTTTTCAAAAACATCGACACATGATTCTGATAGCTAACCAACTGACTTTGGAATCTTGCCTGACAGTTTTCAGTGTTTTGAGTTTTGGGGATGTATACATTTTTCCTGCATAAACAACAGTCAAGAAAGCCTCAACAACGTTGTAATGAGAGATACATGTATTCTCCTGAAGTGTGAGTATTATAAAACTAAGAGGTGCTCTGTTGAGTATTTATTATAAAACTAAGAGGTGCTCTGTTGAGTATTTATTATAAAACTAGGAGGTGCTCTGTTGAGAAATTTTACCTGAGGAGATGTTCTGTAGGGTGTACCTATTATTGATCCATAAAAAGAATTAGGACGTTTGCTTCTTTTCCTTTTCTGGGGTAGTTTAAGTAGCATTAGGATTACTTGGTCTTTAAAGATTTGGTAGAGTTCCGTTGTGAAATAAATCATCTGGGTTTGGTTTTTGTTGTTGTTGTTAGGATAGTTCTTTGATAATTTATCTGTTTCTGTATGGATATTGGTCTGTTTAAACGTTCTTATCTCCTCAGATCAGCTTGGTAAACTGTATTGATCCATTTGATCTAGGTTTTCCCATTTATGTACATAAGAGCTATGCAAAGAAGTGGCTTACGTTGTTAAAACAATTTGCTCACTGTTTTCTTCCCCCTTCTTATTTTTTATCCTGTATATTTTGTGTTTCCCCCTTATGTTCTTGATTAAATTAGTTAGAAGTTTATACAATTTGTGGATTTTTATAAAAAGAACCAGCATCTTTGTTAGTTCTACTATGGTTTTCTTTAAAAATCATTCTTTTTCCAATTTTATTTTCCTTATGTACCTCCTTCTGCCTTTTTTTGTTTGACTTTGTCATTCCTTTTCTAGCTTCTTTAGTTGGAGACTTAAGTTTATTTTAGTCTTTATTATATGATTATTTAAGGCTCTGAATTTTCCTCTGATTGCTAATTTAATTGTAGCCTATAGATTCTGATATTTGGTGTTCTCATTTTCACCAGATTTTAAAGGAATTATGCAATTTTGGTTTGTATTTTCCCTCAGTGTTTGTAGATTCCTTGGGATGTAGTATATAGAGAATCAAGTGCTCTGCAAGTGAACAGTTTCATTTTTTACTTTCTGATATGTATGCCTTCTATTTCCCTTCTTCCCTTGTGGTGCCGTGACTTCCAGTACAGTGTCGGATAGCAGCGGTGAGAACTGACGTTCTTCCCTTGTTCCCATCTTGTGGGAGAAGGGAGCGCTCAGTCTTTCACCATTAAGTATGATGTTAGCTGTTTTGGGGTTTGTTTGGTTTTTTTTTAAGATGTTCTTTATCAAGTTGAGGAAATTCCCCTCTGTCACTTTTTTTTTCTAAGTTTTTATATTAAATGAGTGTTGAATTTTATCAGATTTTCTGCCTCAATTGATATGATTATGTGGTTTTTCTTCTGTAACATGGTAGTTTACACATTGAGTGATTTTCAAATATTGACCTGCCTTGCATCCCTGGGACAAACTCTGCTGGTCATTGTGTATAATTATCTTTATATATTGCTGAATTCTGGTTTTTTTTGTTGTTTTTTGTTGTTGTTGTTTGTTTGTTTGTTTGTTTTTTGCGGTACGCGGGCCTCTCACTGTCGTGGCCTCTCCCGTCGCGGAGCACAGGCTCTGGACGCGCAGGCTCAGCGGCCATGGCTCACGGGCCCAGCCGCTCCGCGGCATGTGGGATCCTCCCGGACCGGGGCACGAACCCGCGTCCCCTGCATCGGCAGGCGGACTCTCAACCACTGGGCCAGCAGGGAAGCCCTGAATTCTGTTTGATAATATTTTGTTAGAGAGTTTTGCCTCTGTATTCATGAGGGATATTGCGCTACGGTTTTCTTTTTTGTACTCTTTGTCTGGTTTTGGTGTCAGAATAATACTAAATTCATAAACTGAATTGGATAGTGTTTCTTATTATGTTTTTTGGAGGAGACTGTGTAGAATTGGTGTTAATTCTTTAAATGTTGGACAGAATTTGCCAATGAAACATTTCTTTTTTGGAATTTAAAAATTAGCCTTAATAGGGCTATGTTATGTAATCATACTGGGTGAGTTGCATTAGTTTGTGCTTTTGAAGGAATTGGCCTGTTTCCTTTGTCAAATTTATGTGTGTATAGTTGTTTGTAGTATTCCCTTATTATCTTTTGATGTCTTCATGATCTGTAGTGACTGCCCCTGTCTCATTCTTGATATTGGTGCTTTGTGTCTTGTCTCTTTTTTGTCAGTCTTACTAGAAATTTGTTAACTCTCGTTGATCTTTTCAAAGAAACGCATTCTTGTTTCATTGATTTTCTCTATTGTTTTTCTGTTTCCAATTGCGTTTGATTTCTGCTCTTTATTATTTTCTTCTCTCTGTTTGCTTCGGGTTTATTTTGCTCTTTTTTAGTTTCCTGAGATGGGAGCTTAGATTAAGTCTTTTCCTCTTTTCTAAGGTAAGCATTTAGTGCTATAAATTTTCTTCTTAGTACTGCTTTAGCTGTGTCCCACAGATTTTGATATGTTATCTTATCATTTTCATTCAGTTTTGTTTTAAAAATTTCCCTTGAGACTTGCTCTTTGACTCATGGGTTATTTAGAAATGTGTTATTTAGTTTCCAAGTGTTTGGAGATTTTCCTGTCATCTTTCTGTTCGGTGTCTAGTTTGATTATTTTGTGGTCAGTGAACACACTCTGTGTGATTTCAGTTCTTTTAAATCTGTTAAGGTTTGTTTACTAGCCCAGGAGGTGGCGTTTCTTGGTATGTGTTCTGGGTGTGCTTGAAAGGAATGTGTATACTGCTGTTGCTGGGTGGAGTATTCTGTAAGTATAAGTTAGATCCTGTTGGATGCTGTGGAGTTCTGTGTGCATGCTGGTTTTCTGTCTAGATCTATCGATTGTCGGGAAAGAGATGTTCCAGTACCCAACCATAAATGTGCTTCTTAAACCCCTATCCAGACCTGTTTCTTCCAGTTCCGTCTGGTTTTGCTTTACGTGCTTTTCAGCTCTGTTGCTGAGAACACACACATTTAGAATTCTGTCTTCTTGAGAGATTGCCCCTTTTATCATTGTGTAATGTGTCCCTTATACCTGATAAATTTCTTTGCTTTGATGTTTACTTTATCTGATATAAATATACCCACCCTTGTTTTTCTTAATTTTTTAAATTAATATTTGCCTATAAGATGTATATCTTTTTACTTTTAAACTAGCTATGTAGGTATATTTTAAGCTAGTTTCTTGTAGACAGCATATCTTTGGGTCATGTTTTTCATCCATTCTGTCAGTTCTTTTTTTTTTGCATATTTAGACAATTTATGTTTAATGTAATTACATATTATGGCTTACATATTCTGTTTTATTTTTCCTATTGTCTGTTTTTTCTATTTTTTATTTTTTGGCTGCACCGCACAGCATATGGGATCTCAGTTCCCCAGCCAGGGATCAGACCCACGCCCCCTGCGTTGGAAGCGTGGAGTCTTAACCACTGGACTGCCAGGGAAGTCCCCCTATTCTTTCTATTTTTTATTTTTCTGGTTTCTTTTTCCTGCATTCCTGTGGGTTACTTGTTTATATTTTAGAATTCCACTTTGATTTATCTATAGTATTTTTGAGTGTATCTCTTTGTATTGGTTTTTTAATGGCTCCTCTAGGTATTACATATATATAACTTGTCTCAGTCTACTAGGGTTGTCATTTTACCAGTTGGAGTAAAGTATAGAAACTTTACCTCTCTTTTTCCTCCACATGTATAAAATAATTAAACGTTTCCTCTGCATATATTTAGAAGCACATCATTGTGTGTTATAATTTTTGCTTCAACTGTAAAATGTAATTCAGAAAACTCAAGAGGAGAAGGAAAGTGTGTTGTATTTTTACTCTTTCTATTGTTCTTTGTTTCTTCCTTCCTGATATTCTAATATTTCTTCTTCCATAACTTTCTGTTTGGAGGACCTTCCTTGGCCATTCTTTTAGGGTAGGTCTGAAGGTGACAAATTCTCTTAGTTTTCCTTCATCTGAGAATGTCTTGATTTTCCTTTCATTCCTGAAGGATATTTTCACTGGGTATAGAATTCTGGGTTGACAGTTCTTTTTTTTTCAGCACTTGAAAAAACGTGTGCCTCATCCTTCTGACCTCCATGGTTTCTGATGAGAAATCCACTGTCATTCGAATTGTTTTCTTCCTATAGGTAAGATGTTGTTTCTCTCTCGCTGCTTTCAAGATTTTTTCTTTGTCTTTATATTTCAGAAGTTTGATTATGATGTATTTTGGCATGAGTTTCTTTAGGTTTATCCTGTTTGGGGTTCACTCAGCTTCTTGAATTTGTAGGTTTATGTCTTTTTGCCAATTTTGGAAAATTTTCATCCATTATGTCTTTGACTGCGTCTTCAGCTCTGCCCTCTTTCTCTTTTCTTTCCAGGACTCTGTTGACATGAATGGTAGATCTTTCGTTATAGTCCCGAAGGTCCCTGAGGCTCTGTTTACTTTTTTCAGTCTGTTTTCTCTCTGTTGTTCAGATCGAGTAATTTCTATTGTTCTGTCTTCCAGTTCACTAATTCTTTCCTCTGTGCCCTCCATTCTGCTGTTGAGCCCATCTATTAAGTTTTTAATTTCAGTTATTGTATTTTTCAGTTCTAAAATTTATGTTTGGTTCTTTATATCTTCTTTTTCTTTGCATTTTTTTCTCATTTGTTTCAAATGTGTTTTTAATCATCTGTTGAAGCATTTTTATGATGGGCACTTTAAAATCATCGTCAGATAATTCTAACATCTGTATTATCTTGGTGTCTTTTCTCATTCAAATTGAGTTTTTCCTGGTTCTTGGTATGACAAGTGATTTTTGATTGAAACCTAAACATTTTGATATTATGTTATGAGCCTCTGAGTCTTATTTAAGTCTTCTGTTTTTGCTGGTCTGCTGTGACAACACACCAACAGGAGGAGGGTTGGGGAGCTGCCTCATTATTGACAAATCGGGGTGAAATACAGGTTCCTCACTTGCCCTCCATTGACACCCAGTGGGAGTGGGTTCCTTGTCCCCGCTGGGAATTCTAGCTCCCCGCTGGGCCTCCACTGATACCGTCTTGTCTGGGAGAGAGGGGAATCCTTGTTACTGTTCCCTACATGCCTGCATTGACGCAGTAAGGGTTGACCTCATTACCTCTGGGTGGTGGTAAAAGTCCCGACTTTCCACTAAGATTCACTCTAGCAGATACAGGGAAGGGGATGCCTCCTTACCTCTGGGTAAGAATCGAAGTCCAGGCTACCCATGTAATCTTTTCTGATATTGTATGGGTTGGGAGTCTTGCTATTACCACAGGGTGGGTATGAAAGTTCCTGCACTCACTTGGCTCTCTCTGATACCACCTCAGCAGGGGCTTTGGGTGCCTCATTACAGACTGGTGAGGGTGGAGGTCTAGGCTCCCCACTTGGCCTCTGCTCATATGAGTGGAAGTAGGGCTGTGGTTTTTTTCTGAGGTGTTAGTAGAGTGGTTATTGGCTATAAATTTCCCATCTGGTTAGGCTCTACCTTTCCTGGTCCTGTCACTAGGGAGAGCTGGCCTTTAAAAATCTTTCCTGTTGGCATTCTGGGTTGCTGGCTTCTCCAGCACCAAGGATATATGAGGCATAAAAAAAAAACCCAGAAACAAAACCTGTTGTTGTGTTGTTCCTCAGTTTCCAAGATACCAGCAAATCTGCCTTCTTTTCTCCACCTTTCGGAATCTTCTTAGGTTGGCCTTATGTATGATGTCCAGGGTTTTTAGTTGTGCTTAGAAGGATGAATGGAAGAAAGTACCTCTATTCCATCTTTTCAGAAGCTGAAGTCTTGAGTTAATTTTTATATATGGCATGAGGTAAGGGTTGAGGTTCTCATTATCCACTCCCCCACCACCACTGATGTCCATTTGTTCCATTACTGTTTGTTGAAAACGCTGTCTTTTTCCATGGAATTACTTTGGTTCTTTTGTCAAAAGTCAATTGATAGGTGTTATGTCATTTCAGGAAAAATTTCTGGGATTACAGTTTTAAATGTTAGTTCTATTACATTGTTTAATTTTTGTTTTTCAGACATTCCAGTTATACACGTGTTAAGTCTCCTTTGCCTATCTTCTGTATGGATTTCTCTGTTACCCTTCTGAAAACTCACTCTTCATTTCACTCCTAAATTCTTTTTCCCTTGCTATAATTTCAGTCATATCTACTTTCCCTTGGACTTATCTGTTGTCTTGTGATTTCCAAGATGATTTTTTCTCTTTAACTTTATTTCTCAGATATTTTTGTCTTTTTCCTCAATTTCTCTCCTAAGTTTGGTCAGCTCTCATCTCACATCGCCTAGTTGTCCATACATTTTTATTTTGAATCTGATTTTGTGCTGTTTTTTCCTTATCAACAGCTGTTTGTTTAATTATATTTAATTCATGTTGGAAAGTTATGTGACAGTTTTCCTCCTTTGCAGCTGTTTTTTTGTGGAGAATTTTTATTACCTGAAAGGTTTTCATCCTTCCTTTCTGTGTTCTTATGTAGAAGCTTTGTATGGTTGTTGGGTTCATTTTTCTGATAATGAGGAAGTATGTTACAGTCTCCTGGACCAAAAATTACATGTGATTTTGTGAAGAGTAGGGGAGGGGTTTGGGCAGCTTACTTGGTTTCTAGTTCAAGAACACCCTCTTATTTAGTACAGTGAAACCCCGTTTCTTTTTCAGTGGTACCTAGTGGGGAGTGTTTGTCTAGTTCTAATTCTGTGATAAAATCCTATCTCTGGAGGACCCTGGACCTCAGACACTTGTTTCTTCCTTCCCTACATCACTGAGCCGCTGAAGTCGCGTCTCTCATTGTCTTCCCCAAGTTGCCATCTCCAGTGCCTTGTACTTTCCAAGCCTCTGCTTTCAAGCCCCCAGAAGCAACGCCCTGACCTAGCAGGCCTCAAACCTGTTCTCAGTGTTTCCCTGCTTGGCGGGGGATGGCGGGGGTGGGGAGCTTCTCTCCTGTGGATGAATGAGTTGATGTTGTCTGTGTTCCAGCACGGCTAGGACCCTCCTCACTCTCCCTTCTGCACACAATCCCTGCCTGATTCTGCAGGTCTGAGGTTTGTTTTCCCACTTACGTGGTAATTCAAGGGTGTAGTTTTCTTGTCTCCCAGATGCTGAGGGCATGGACTGTGGTTGACTTTGTCGCCTCTCCTTATCGACCGCATGGGTTATGGAGCACGTGGGGAGAAACCTGAGTGTGGGTACTGCTGTTGTCCATGGGAACCAGCCTCTCATCTTTTTAGTTTCTGCTGGATTTGTAGTTATGGCCACATTACATTTTTAATTTCCTTCCTTCCTTCTTTTCTTCTTTCCGTCCTTCCCTTCCTCCCTCGCTCCCTTCTTCCTTCCCTTGATAAACCCTTTTTTTCCCCCTAAAGTTCTGTCCGTTTTAATAGGCTACTAAAGTCTCAACTTTGGCCTTCTTGAGCTTCTCTATCATATCGTTTTCTGTTTCATTAGTTCTTTTTTCTTTGGCTGCGTTGGGTCTTCGATGCTGCAGACGGGCTTTCTCTAGTTGCGGCAAGTGCGGGCTACTCTTTGTTGCGGTGCGTGGGCTTCCCATTGCAGTGGCTTCTCTTGTTGTGGAGCACGGGCCCTGGGTGCGTGGGCTTCAGTAGTTGCAGCACACTGGCTCAGTAGTTGCAGCACGTGGGTTCAGTAGTTGTGGCCTGCGGGCTCTAGGGCAGGTGGGCTTCAGTAGTTGTGGCACGCAGGCACAGTAGTTGTGACTCAAGGGCTCTAGAGCACAGGCTCAGTAGTTGTGGCGCACAGGCTTAGTTGCTCCACGGCATATGGGGTCTTCCCAGACCAGGGATCAAACCCGTGTCCCCTGCGTTAGCAGGCAGATTCTTAACCACTGTGACACCAGGGAAGTCCTCATGTTCTTATTTATTGTTTCTTTTCTTCTGCTTTCTTATTGTAATCTCTTTCCCCATTTATTAGTTGAATACTCAGCTCTGACACAAGGCTTTCTACTTTGCTAGGGTGTTGAAGGCTTTAACTTTGACTCTAAGAATTATTTTAGTTTTATGTTGCAAGTTATGAAATGTCATATTTTTTAGTTCTAAATCTTTTCCAGGTTTCATTATGATTTCTAATTTGATCCATTAGTCATTCGTAAGTACAGTTTTGAATTTCCAAATGGCAAAGGTTTCTTTATTGGTTTAAAAATTTTTTTCCTGTTCATTCCACTTTTTTTTCTTGTATTTGATCACCCCTTGTATTTCAGATCATCCATTTGGCTTTTTTTCCCTTCTGCATGAAGAACATCTTTTCTAATTTCTTTTACTGAGGTTTGATGGTGGTAAATTCTCTCAATTTGCCTGAAAAATCTTTTTGCCATTGTTTGTGAAAGTAGTTTCAATTTGTGTGGAATTCTAGTTGGTTAGTTATTTCCTGTCTGTGTTTTGAGACTATTCCACTGTCTTCTCCCTCCTGTTGTTTCTGTAGAGAAGCTAATCATTAGTGCAAATGCTTCCATTGTGTGGCTCTCTCTTCTCTCTATGGCTGCTTACATAAAAACCTTTTTATTAGGGAAAATCGAAACAGTGTTAAATAGAGACACAAGTATAATGAACCCCTATTTGCTGCCACTCACCCTCAAAGCAATTATCCACATTTTGCCAATCATGTTTCACTTTTTTTCCTTTTAATCACTTTAGGTTTAACTGTGTCTGTAAGCATCTCTAACAATTAAGGATTTAACAACTACAATAGCATTATTACACCTAGCAAAGTTTATAATAATGTCTTAGTGTTATCTAATACCTATCCCAAGTTCAAGTTTTACCAGTTATCTCAAAAATAACTTTACGATTGATCTGTTTGAATCAGGATCCAAACAAGGTTTGCTCATTTGACTTAGCTTCATCTGTTTATGTCTGTTTTACTCCGTGACTGTTTTCTGCCTGCCATTTATTTGTTGAAGAAACTGTGAACCATTCTGGATTGGGTTGATTGCATCGTGGTGTCATTTAACACATTTCTCTGTCCTCAGTGTCTCCTGCTAACTGATATTTAGATCCTAAAACAGGCCGTCTGAACCTTGGCACTATTGAAATTTTGTTGGTGGTGGCTGTCTTGTGCGTTTTAAGATGTTTAGCAGCATCCCTGACCTTTCCCCTCTAGATGCCAGCAGTACCCTGTAGTTGTGACAGCCAAAAAAAAAAAGAAAGTCTCCAGGCATTGCCAGGTATCCCTAGGAGGCAAAATCGCCCTTGTTTGTGAACTGCAGATCTTGACTGTGATCAGGTTAAACTCTTTGGGGAAGCTTCATGGGTGGCTGGCTGTGTGCTTCGTCTCACGTTCCATCCGGAGCCACATACCATCTAGTGTTTTCCTTTGGGCAGTGTTAAGATGGATCGGTGGGTAGAGCCCGATCCACCCACTGGAAGGTTCTCCACCAGCCTTTCCCCTAATGATCTAGTAGGCACCGATGATGGTCGCCCAGATCTGTGATTTTATTTGGCATTGCACAGTTGTGAATTTATAATTCTATCATGTTCTCTGCATTAGTTATTCTGACATTTTCTGTACAGAAGAACTTCCCTCATCAACTCTTTGGTTACCCTGAAATACAGTTTGTATTTGTATTAGCAAGATACATGCTTAATTCCGTCCCTTTACATATGAGCTTTCAAAAGAGCGAGTTGGTGCACTAGGAACTCCAAATCCAGTCATCGAGAGCTTTAACAAAATTATTGTCATGAATCTTCGGATTTTAACCTGTTTGGTGTGTTTCAGTCCTTTGGACTCACTGTTAGCTCTGATGCTCAAATTGTCCTGTCTCTGGATAGTGGGAGCCCCTTAAAGTTGGCCTTTTTACCTTCTCACAGCCTGTTGTCTTCGACAGCTGTCTGCTTTCATCTGTGACAAAACATTCCAGGATCATTGTGTGCCTTTCCTGCCCAGACCTAGAATCGGCCATTTCTCCAAGGAGACCTGTGTCCTGGACACCTGCTGTTTTTCCAGATCTCCCTTCGCTTCCTTCAGGGTCCTTTTGCCTCCAGTGGCCTCACCTCAGCTCCTCTTTGGAGAGCTGCCCTTGACCACTAGAGGTGCTTCCCAACACGTGGGGGATGGAAGGTGGAAGTCCCTGAGGGTTGACGCCCCCAGGTGGCCCTCACCAGGCAAAGGAGTGCGGGAGGTGAAAGCCCGACCCTCTGGCTTCAGGTCTGACAACTTTGAGGCTTAGTTCAGACCCCAGGGTCCCCCGAAGGAGCAGCTGACGCTGTTGCAGGACTTTATCTGAAGCTGCGCCCTGCTTGGGCCTCCTTCGCTGCCCTGGTCTGCCTTCTTTCTCCCTTCCGGTTCCTTCTGGGAGTCCGTCCTTGATCAGTCACTTGCACGTGGACCCTCATCTCATGGTCTGCTTCTGTAGAGCCTGATCTGAGAGGCTGTGGTTCCTTTGGTGAGAAACGGTATTATTTACCAATGTGGTCATTGCTACTAGATTTTTACTGCTTTCAGGCTTTTTAGGACTTTTTTTTCTTTTTAAAAAAGAAGAATATACCATGTATTCTTTTGGCATTTGTAATTCAAATGTAAGATTATAGGATTTTTACCTAACTACTTAAGTTTTATATTTGTATCTCTTTTCTGTTACCCTGAAACATTTGTATTTTTGTCTTTTTTTTTTTTTAGAGCAGTTTTAGGTTCAAAGTAAAATTAAATGGAAAGCACAGAGACTTGCCGTACACTCCCTGCGCCTGCACCGTCGGCCTCCCCCACCCAGTGGTCCATTTGTTACGGTCAGTGGGCCTCCATGAGCCACTGTTCTCACCCAGAGTCCAAGGTTTACAGTAGGGCTCACTCTTGGTGCTGTACCTTTTAAAGGTTTGGGCAAATGTATAATGACCTGTGTCATTACAGTATCATACAGAGTAGTTTCACTGCCCCAAATTCCTTCTTTTGTCTTTTTACTTATTCTGTTTTTCTAAAAGTATTGTTTAAAAAAATTGTATTTTAAAATGCTTTGCCCCTAGCATGTAGAAATGCAAGCAATTTTTGTCCTTGAGTTTTGTGTCCAGCCAGAGTTGCCAAACAGACTCTCTTATTCTAAATAATTTTTCTGCTGTTTTCTATGTAGACACATTTATACTGCCTGTGATATAAAATGTTTTGACCCATGAACTATTTAACATCTGTTTTTCAATTTCCAATTGTAAAATTTAAATCTTAATTAATCTTTTGGTTTCTGATTACTGCCTTAAATTGCAACTTAATTGTACTGTAATTAGAGGACATGACCTGCATGAGGGTCTTCTTTGAGACGAGAGATTTACGACTGCTTTATGGCTTAGCATATGGTCGACTTCTGTAAATGTTTTTTTTTTGTAAATGCTTTATGTATGCTTAAGAGGCATATGTTTCCTCTAATTTGGGGAACACTTGGCTTGTTATATTTGCTAAATCAAGTGTGTTAGTTGTGTTGCTAAATATTCTATATATTCACTAATATTTTGCCACACGGACCCATCGATAATTAAGACATTGTGCATTGAAATCTCTTTCTGTAGATCTGTCAGCTCTTGCTGTGTGTGTGTGTGTGTACGTGTGTGTGTGTGTGTGTGTGTGTGTGTGTGTTTAAGTTTCTGTATTTAATGCAGTTATTTTGAATAGTTTGAAACATGCAGTTCAGTATAGGAAACATGCTAACAGATGACCAAGTACTATCGTGTATGTTTCTAAAATAGAACTATGTGTTTCTGAATCTCTTTTGTTAGGCTTTTTCTTTTATTTATTCCTTTTTTCAAAAAAAAAGCTTATGTTAAAATATATGTTTGCTTTCTATATTTTAAGCCACTTTATGTATATTTAAAATTGCTGTGTCTTACTGGAGCTGAACTTTTTGTCATCTTCTGCTGACCCACTTTAACTCTAATAATGATTTTTTCGTATATTGTATTTTTCTGATGTGAATATATACCTGAGTTTTGTTTTATTTTGTTTTTTTAATGAACGTTTGCCAAGTGCATCTTTTCCCGTCTTTTGACTTCCAGCCTTTACGTGGCCTTGATTTTAGGCTTGTCTCCTGGGAACTGCATATAACTGTATTTTTCAAAACGCCATCTGGGTGATCTGCGTCAGTCAGTAGCCAGGTTCCTTCGGCTTTCATGTATTGTGATTATCAGTTTACTTGGACTTGTGACACTTGTTCCATTTTTCCTATGCTTTTTCCTCCTTTCCTTGCTTTTTAGTATTGAATAATTGGTTGTTTATTTGCTTTCGTGTCACATTTTCCCCTCTATATTAGTTTATAAACTGAATTATTTTTCTGTTTTTTTAAAGTGGTTATCTTATAATTCTATCATGCATGCATAACAAAATCTATAGTTATTTTATTAAGTAAGACCTTAGAACAGCAGCTGCGATCACGTTTCCCCCAGCTTCCTTGGTAGCATCCAGCGTTTCAGTCCTTTTCTCCCCACAAAACAGATATTGTTCTGCCTTTGTAGGCATTCAGGATGAACCCTCCCCAGAATGTGTCACTTTTGCATGAGGATTATTTTGAGCTAAGGGCAGTCGAGTCCCTGTGGGTTCAAGAGAAGCAACTGCCCCTCCCTTAACTACCTAGAAGAATTTAAATTGGGGACTTTTCCCAGGGAAGAGTTATTACCAGAGATAAATGTTATCTAAGTGGCCCCATCTGTATGGCAGGGCAAGCGTCTAATTACCAAAAACCTGCCCTTTTTTATATTGTCCAGTGAATGACCCTCCTGTCCTTGGAAGCCCCAGGCTCCTATCCCATTCCTTAGCTTAAGGTGGTGTATATACCTCATTTTACCCTTCTGTCTGAACCTCTCACGTATGTGTGGTTCCCGTATGTACGAAGTTAAATTTGATTTTCTCCTGTTAACCTCACGCCAGTTTAATTCGTAGACCAGTCAGAAGAACGTAGGAACGTAGAGGAAAATTTCTTCCTTCCCAACAACTTTATAGAGACTGTGTTTATTTATTGATAGACTTACCAATTTCTTACATTGCAGACCTTCCTTTAATATCATTTTCTGTCTTCCTGAAGTACAGACCTTCCTGCTATAACATTATGTGTGCATTTCTGAAAATGCCATGCATTGAAAATAATAGGCCTTGTAGAAAAAGTTAGGTTAAGAGCAAATTATTCAAGATATGCAACTCTTTAACCAGAACACTAACAAAAACAAGAACGCTCTGAGTGCAAAATGATAGCGAAGTTAAATCTCCGTTTGTATTTGCACCATCACGTCTTCAGCCCTGCATCCTCCTCGGGGCCCTTTGCTTCTGGCAGAGACCAGCCTTGTCTTGCTCTTGTGCAGCAGTGACTGGAGGGGAATTAATTGGGACCGACAGACGGGCTCACTTCTCTGCCCTTCTCTCCTCTCTGGGATTTCGCCCCTCATTCCCAGATACTTTGTCATCCTCAAACTCCAGTCTTTCCTCCTCCTCCCAGTAGGCATGTTGCTTTCTGCTTCTAAAGATGGGAAAATGGCCCCACGTGCACAGGGCTCGCCTCGTGCCTCCTTTCTCCCAAGGACTGTGGCTTCTCAGGTTCTGTCCGTGTCAGCTGGTTCCCTGTGCCTTTAAACAGTTATGTCTTTTTTTCAGCTTTTATAGTTGTTTTTAGTAGGAGGATGAGTCCTTTTTAAGCCTCTCTCATAGGTCAATTTTATAGACTTCTATTGCTTGTTCATTTTTTTTTATTTCTTTACATATTTATGTTTAGTTCTTTCATAGTCCTCATCTAAAGGTACTTACAGCTGAAGTCCATTGGGGGTTATATATATATTACCTGTTTCTGTTGTCTTTCACGCACCTCATATGGGGGTGATGTTTGTTTTCTGGTCCTTGTATGTTTGCTGATGATTTTTGTTGGGGTTCATATATGACTGGCCGTAATCCACCCTTTCTGAAGTGGGCTTTGTTTGATAATCAAGCCCTACAGAAAAAGAATTGTTTGGTTGCTTTTTCAGTTCTCCCACGGATGGTACATAGCTGTAGGAGAGAAATTCTTTGTACGTGCTGGATGCCTTGGGACATTAGGCTTAAGTTCTCTTCAAGTTGGAAATGATTGCCTTGGTCGGTGGGGATTCTGTGGGCCAGATGAGGGATGTTCTCGTCAGAGAGGACTTACCTGTGCTTTCCTGGAAGCCCAGCGCACCACCCGCCTGGTCTCCCTTCGGTCCTCTGGAGGGAGCAGTTTAGCGTGGTGCCTCACTCAGCTTTCCCGCCTCACCCCAGCTTTGGTCGATCATGGCCCCACAAGGTAATTCCTCCGTTCAGCCTCAGTTTCTTAATCTGCAAACTGGAGGTAATAATACGTGCCAGTAAGTGCCATTGTGAGAATAAAGCACCTGGACCAGCCCGGCACATGTTGTTTTCAGTGAACGTTCTGTTCCTTTCTTTATCCGCCCCCCTCCCCCATATCTGGCCATCTGGCTTGATTGTCTTCTGTTTCAATGAATTAATTTTTGTTACTGTCTAGTTTTTTTTTTAAACAGCTTCCAACAGGATATTTCCTCAGTCTGTTGTAGTTCTCGTTTTGATCCTCTCCCTTTATTCCTGGTCTGTTTTGACTTAATCGATGATTTCTGCTGTTGTTGTGGTAGTAAATCTATTTCAGGAGAAACATTTTCATCCAGGCTCTGGCATCTTTGTTCCACTTCTTTTGAGCAGAAAAATACTTCATTCAGTGTATATTGGTTCCTTTTTCCCAGTTTACTTGTCCTTGGGTTCGCTTAATTGTTATTGTGGAAGAGTCTGAAAAGCTGTGGTTTTAAAATAATAAATGTTTCTTAATTTAGAAGTTACACATGCTCATCACAGAAAAAAAAATGTTAGCGTTAAAAGTATAGTGAAGAGAATTAAGATTATTATCAGAAAGCCTTTCGGAGATCACCACAGTTACTGTTATTTTGGTGTTATTTCTCTCCCTGTATATGTTATTTTTCGTAGTTGAGCCCATCTGGGATATACAAGTGTGCAGTCTTTTTTTTTTTTAACTTACCTTATCATAAGCTTCTTCTTTAAAGCTAATGATAAGTCATTTAAACTATTTGTATGCATTTTTAATATTCATAGTATGATGCTTCCTGTAAGTGCTGCACACTTCGTCGATCTCGTGTGGTTATACTTTTCATTGTTGTTGTTACTGTAACAGAACTTACAGCAAACACCTTTGTGAGTACAGATGTTTGTGTGCATGCTTGATGTCCTTAGGAGATAATTTTGTACAAATTAAATCAATAGACAGATTTTTTACTTTAAATAAGTATTGCCCAGTTGCTTTCTTAGAAGATGCTATAGTTTATGCCTTCAGCCGGGATTGAATGGTGCCGGGTGGTGGCAGCTGACAGTCTAGGAAGCATCGTAGCTGCTGTGGCTTCAGCCACAGCACGTGGTTTCACGTTCGGGTCAAGGCTGTTTTCTCTGGCCCGGCGGTTCTCTGCAGGACTTCAGGGTGGCCAGCAGCCAGGGAAGAAGCTTAGAGCCTTCGTCTTCACACATGCTGGAGGGAACCTCCCTCATTTCTGCCTTTATGCTTCTTCCAAGAAGTAAAAGTGAGGTGGACAGGTGGGCATTGGCTCCAAGTCACTGCACTGTCCTCCCTGGCATCCCTGGGTCTCAGGAGCTATTACCCGCAAGAATGGAAACATACATTAGGATAGTTAAAAATGAGACACTGTTGTGAGAAACATACTATGCAGAACAGCAAAGTCTACGTGAAAACAGTGGTCACAGCCAAAGTAACCCTGGAGGCTTTGATTTGTGGGTGCCAAGTGGGGGAGGGGCTGCTGATAGCGCAGAGGATGGGCCGTAGGGAAGGGGGGCGATGAAGAGCGAGGAGGCAGGGCCAAGCGGGTGTGTGGGCGACGGCAGTGCCCGCGTCCTCCCTGGGTCAGAGTCCTCTGCGGGCCCTGTGCGGCGGGTCAGGCCTGACCAGCAGGTTCAGGAGAGCGGCTCAGGCCAGGCCGGCCCCTCTCCTTGCTGCCCTGTTGGCCCTGCCCCAACCCCCTGCAGCGACAGTGGGAGCTCTCACCAGGCAGCCCGGGATGCCTTCTCTCGAACGGTGAGCCCTGCACTGGGATGGGGGAACCTACTGGCCCTGGTCTCTGGGGCTGAAGGCGGCTTTGGTGTTCTTAGAACATCTAGATTTATGGCCCCTAGGGAAGCAGAGAAGTCCGCAGCCAGGGACGCCCGCTAGGCTTGGTACTGCTTCCCCAGTGACCCTGGGGAAGGGAGAGGTGAGGAAGGGTCTCTGGATCTCTGCGGCAGATGGCCCAGATCCTCAGCGCTGGCACGGCCCTGCCTTTGTTCGCCTCAGTGGTGGCCTGACTGTGATCGGAGGGGTCTTATGTGAAGCTGTGTTCTTCGCTGCACGCCCTTCCCTGGGGTGGGTCCACGAAGACCTGTGAGGTTGGAGCTGGGAGAGTGTCCATCGCCCCGGGGCGAGACCTGCGTGATGTGGGTTTATGAGCCACACCCCTAACTTGGTGGCCTCGTGTCCTTGCAGGTGGCAACGTGGACCTGGAAAGCCAAGCAGAAGGGAAGAAGGAGGTGGAAGCTGATGACGTGATGAGGAGCGGCCCCCGACCCATCGTCCCTTACAGTTCCATGTTCTGCTTAAGCCCCACCAACCTGTGAGTCTCGTCAGCAGCCTGTGTCCTGTGCCGTCCTCTTGTCCACGGCCCATGATCCACGTGTACACCTAGCAGTGTGTGCTAGGCGTGAGCTGCACCTGTCCATGTATTAATATCCTGATTGAGCACCACAGCATCCCACAAAGCACACACTACTGTCACCTCACTTTGCAGATGAGGACACGAAGCCACAGGGAAGGCCGGTGTCCAGACGCACAGCCCGTCCGTCTCGGTGGCGGAGCTGGGATTTGAACCCAGGCAGTTGGTCCCAGGGCCTTGTTCTTAACCCCCACTGCAGCCTTAGTTTACCTCTGCACACACGCACCCAGTTTACATCCATCGTGCATATGTGCTGCCCTCCGCCCGCCTTCCAGCAGAGCCCGCAGGTGTGCGTCACAGTCACTCGTGTCTGTGCACGGTTTCTCCCCTCTGTTTACACCGTGAGTCTCATCCACTCATCAGTCCACCTGCCTTCATTAGCTCAGCCAATGTTCACATGCCAGACAGCGTGCTAGGTGCTGGGAATACACGGTCATGAGCGGAACGGACAAGGGCCCCATCTGTTCTTAAGCTTACAAGCGAGTGGAGAGGCAGACAGCAGACAGGACGTTAGGGAGGGGACATGAGATGGTTCATGGACGGAAGGGCTAAGAGGAAGCACAAAGCGGGGACTGGAGATGCAGACGGTGGGGGCTGCTGACATGAAGTGGGATTGGAACAGAGACGTGGCGGGGGGTCGTGAGAGCCCACCAGGCAGAGATGCAGGCAGAGCGAAGGCGGAACCACACCGCCCAGAGGGGCAGCACAGCAGGGTCTGAGGAGCTCGTGCTCTGTCCTTTACCCACGTGAGCAGCCAGCCCTTCTGCCCTGGGCATCCAGCAGTCTTTCCACCAGCCCCCGTCGTCCATCCTCCCCACGTTCCTCCTTTCAGCATACGTCTGTGGGGAGCTTGCTCTGCTAGGGGCTTGGAGTAAGATGGCGGTAGAGACAGATGAGGCCTCGGCCTCCAGCACCGACCGGGTGGTGTCCGTCAAATAAGTACAATGTGGACGGTAAAGCAGGGAGGTCTGGTGTCTTGGAGCAGGTGGGGAGAGTCAGGGGAGCCTTCCTGGAGGAGGTGAGAGATCTCAGGTGAAACCTGAAGGGTGAAGAGTTAAGATGAAGAGGGAGGAACCAGTATTCTTGGAGGGCGGAGAGAACTTAGAGTGGTCCAGAAGTGAAAGATATCAGGCTCAGAACAGCAAACGACAGTTGCATGGAAAAGCACAGAGGCAGACAGCGCTGTTGTGTGTTCTGTGGAGAAGCAGAGGTGACACCGAGAGCCCTGATAAGCTTGAGAGGTTGTAAACAGTTGGGGGTGAGTGGTGACTTGGTTAGACTGCACTTCAGCAGAGCCCTTTGGTTGGAGGACTGGAGACGAGGCAGGGAGGCCGGTTAGTAGGTGGCCGCGGTTTTCAGGAAGAGTTGCTGGTGATTTGCTGAGGGCAGCCGGAGCGGAGAGGTTTGGGAGCGAAATGCTTGGGGAGAACTTTTGGAGGCAGGATCTGCAGGATTTGATGGCAAATTCGATGTGGAAGGGGATGGAGATGTGAAGGATGGCAGCCAGGGTTTCTGCTTGACGGCTGGGGGCCCGGCCAAGCTGGGGGTGGTGAGCACAGACCCTGTGGAGCCCGGGGCAGCTGGCAGGTGGCACATGGCCGGGGGGCTTGGGGATCTGAGCGAGGGTGGAAACTCAGCCACAAGATGGAGCGGCAGCTGCTGATTAGAAGGAAGGGGGCTGGGATGGAAGAGGGCCCGAGAGGGAGCGTCGGGGAAGTGGAAGGAAAAGCGTCTCAATTAGGAGGGAGGAGTGCCAGCAGGTCCCTCGGGGGCCTGGGAAGGGCGGCTCCAGGGAGTGTGTGGGCTGGAGCTGGACACCGGTGGTCGGGGTGAGGAGGAGACAGGCATAAAGTCCAGTCCCTTCCAGGGACAGAGAGACGTGGGTGCCCTTGGGAACACTCCGCGTTGGCGAGAGGAGCAGGTTGGACGGGCTGGTGGGCAGCGGTTGAGCCAGCAGAGGCAGGAGGGGGGCCCCCGTGAGCACGTGCCTCGGGGTGGCAGGAGCGACGTCTGCCTCGTGCGCTCGTCCCCCAGGATCGGCTTCACTCTCCCCCTGCTGGGCCTTTGCTGGCCTCCTGGTCACCGTCTCCTGCTGAGTCGTAGTGTGTGTCAACACCTGAGCATCTCCTGTTGCTTTATGTTTACTGGTGTCTTGTTCGCCACTGTGTCCCAGCCCAGAATGTGCCTGAACGGAGCAGAATAGTGGTGGGTGGAGGCGGGCAGGTGCACACACGCAGCTCTGGCGGCTCCGACGGGGGCACCGCACCCAGCACTGGGGCTCGAGAGGCACCTGCTCTCCACGGGACTGTTGGTACTCGGCCTCTTCCCCCACCCACAGCAGAGCTGGAAGCCCGTCCAGGGCACAGCAGCCCCACAGGAGGTAGACGAGCAGGCCTGGCTGGGCCCCAGTGGAACTTCATGTAGCGAACGGACCAACTTGGCCTGCAAGCCGTGGTGGGCTGGCCCTGCCCAGGGTTTCTGCAGCCTTCCCGCCACCTACCTTCCCAGGAATCTGGTCCCCATCAGTCACCTGGCTGCTATCTCCTGACCACAGGGACACTTCCCAGAGCTCAGTTCTCCCTACGGAGAGGACCCAGCCCAGCCCTCCGTGGGCCTTAGGTGACCCGTGCTTTGCCTTTCAGGCTCCGCCGCTTCTGCCATTACATCGTGACCATGCGGTACTTCGAGATGAGCATCCTCGTGGTCATTGCCCTGAGCAGCATCGCCCTGGCCGCTGAGGACCCTGTGCAGACAGACTCGCCCAGGAACAACGTGAGTGCTGCCGTCGGGCCGCGGGGGGGCTGGGACACAGAAGAGCGGGGCGTGCCCGGCATGGGAGGGAGGGCTGCCGCTTCAGGGGTCGCTGGCCTGCCCTCTCCTCCCCAGACCCTTGCCCACAGGCCCCAGGCTGATGCGTTGTCGTTCAGGCTCCTGCCCCCGCTCGAGCTTCCGGCCTCGCCTTTGAGAAAAGCCTTTCCTTTTGGTTCCAGGTGCTGAAGTACATGGACTACATCTTCACAGGCGTCTTCACCTTTGAGATGGTGATAAAGGTGAGATGTGTGGCTGCCCTGGTGGCCGCGGGGCTCTGCTCGTCCCCCTCGTGACTGGGATGGAGGCACGTGGCAAGTGTGCCCTGGGCGTGCACGCACGTGTGGTGACGTGAGGGCACATGAGCCCGCAGGCAGAGGTTGTGTCTCGTGGAGACACAGGGCCACGTTTGTTAAGGACTCGCCACAGCATCACGTCAGCCTTAGGAGAGCCCGCAGGCGCTGGCCGTGGTCTCCACTGCCTGCTAACGGAGACCCTTCTCGCTGAGGGGGACAGGCTTCCCTTGCTGTGCGGCGTGAGCCCAGCCTGTGCAGGGCAGTCTCAGCAGAGTGGGAGGCCGGGCCCTCGGCTGGAGGAAGGAGAGCAGGGACAGGGCGGTGGCCTCAAGGCCCAAAGGTCGCGGCAGGTGGGTGTAGAGGACTCCCTAGTGTTTGATCCTAGGTGGAGAACGGCCGTGTTGTTGTTGTGACCCTCGTTCCTCCTCTAGGGGTTGCCAAGTGGCCTGTGCTTTCCACACAGGTGCGCGGGCGGCGCCGCTGCTGGGGCGGGGGGCGCCCACGTGCTGACTCAGGGTGGCTTCTGTGTACGCGAGCCCTCGCTTCAATGCTCTCCCAAATTCCTGGGGGAGGCGTTGTCGTTTCATTTTACGACCAGAGACGTTAAGGTGCCGCTGCAGGAGGGGCAGAATCCAGCAGCTCCTCCTCTTGCCGCCTGGGGCTGACACTCCGAGGGTCTGGCAGGCGGCGTGCTCCGGGCGGCACGTGCCTGCAGCCCAGCGACGGAGGAGAGACTCAGGCTCCACAGGAGCGGGGGGCCCAGGGAGGATCTCAGCCAGTCATGACCATGCAGGGCCGTTGGGTAAAAGGCATGGAGATCCAAACACCCGTTGAGGCTCTAAGAGGCCATTACCTGAGCTGTGACCCCTCCCCTGACAGGAATAGACCTGAGCCGTGACCCCTTCCCTGACAGGAATAGACCTGAGCTGTGACCCTTTCCCTGACAGGAATTGACCTGAACCGTGATCCCTTCCCTGACAGGAATTGACCTGAGCCGTGACCCCTTCCCCTGACAGGAATTGACCTGAGCCGTGACCCTTTCCCTGACAGGAATTGACCTGAGCCGTGACCCCTTCCCTGACAGGAATTGACCTGAGCCGTGACCCCTCCCCTGACAGGAATTGACCTGAGCCGTGACCCCTTCCCTGACAGGAATTGACCTGAGCCGTGACCCCTTCCCCTGACAGGAATTGACCTGAGCCGTGACCCCTTCCCTGACAGGAATTGACCTGAGCCGTGACCCCTCCCCTGACAGGAATTGACCTGAGCCGTGACCCCTTCCCTGACAGGAATTGACCTGAGCCGTAACCCCTTCGCTGACAGGTGTGACCTGAGCCGTGTCCCCTCCCCTGACAGGAACTGACCTGAGCCGTGACCCCTTCCCCTGACAGGACGTGACCTGAGCCGTGTCCCCTTCCCCTGACAGGAATTGACCTGAGCTCTGACCCCTTCCCTGACAGGAATTGACCTGAGCCGTGACCCCTTCCCTGACAAGATGTGACCTGAGCCGTGTCCCCTCCCCTGACAGGAATTGACCTGAGATGTGACCCCTTCCCTGACAGGCGTGACCTGAGCCATGACCCCTTCCCCTGACAGGATGTGACCTGAGCCGTGACCCCTTTTCCTGACAGGCGTGACCTGAGCCGTGTCCCCTCCCCTGACAGGAATTGACCTGAGCTGTGACCCCTCCCCTGACAGGCGTGACCTGAGCCATGACCCCTTCCCCTGACAGGAATTGACCTGAGCTGTGACCCTTTCCCTGACAGGAATTGACCTGAACCGTGACCCCTCCCCTGACAGGAATTGACCTGAGCCGTGACCCCTTCCCTGACAGGAATTGACCTGAGCTGTAACCCCTTCCCTGACAGGTGTGACCTGAGCCGTGACCCCTTCCCCTGACAGGACGTGACCTGAGCCGTGTCCCCTTCCCCTGACAGGAATTGACCTGAGCTCTGACCCCTTCCCTGACAGGAACTGACCTGACCCGTGACCCCTTCCCTGACAAGATGTGACCTGAGCCGTGTCCCCTCCCCTGACAGGAATTGACCTGAGATGTGACCCCTTCCCTGACAGGCATGACCTGAGCCGTGACCCCTTCCCCTGACAGGATGTCACCATAGCCGGGTCCCCTTTCATGATAGGCATAATCAGGGCTGTGTCCCCTCCCCGATGGTACGTGACATGAAGTGGCACCCTTCCCCTAACCACGTCTCTGGGCTCTGGCTCTGCCTTTCTTTTCTGAGATATTCTGTTCATTAAAGTGTGTTGTTCCCCTAAAGATGATCGATTTGGGACTGCTGCTGCACCCTGGTGCGTACTTCCGGGACCTCTGGAATATTCTGGACTTCGTTGTGGTCAGTGGGGCCCTGGTGGCATTTGCCTTCTCGTAAGTACCCAGGTCTGCTCTGACTCTTGCTGGGCTGCAGTCCTCAGAGCCGTGATGAGTGTGGGGGGTGAAGGAGGAAGGGGTCCATTGGCCTCCATGGCCGTCTCTAGTCAGTCCCTCTGTGCCTGGGGCTGGGCTGTGGGGCTGGGAGGACCTCAAGGCTCGTCTGTGCCTGACGCACCCCATGGCTCTGAAGTTGGGTAGGCAGGCCTCTGCTTATGGTGTCTGCCTCTTGGGTCCTTCAGGAACCTTTCCGTGCCCGGACGCGGCTGCCCTGCTTGGTCAGCCAGTGGGTGGGTGCAGCTGGGGGTCTCCGCCGTCGGGGTGCCCCGCCATTTTCTGTGGCTCCCTAGTGAGCGACACTCAGCCCTGTTGTGGCCGGGCCTGGATTGGCTCCCTCAGACCCTACGCAGTGGCGGGCGTGAGGCAGGCGTTGGGTGCTCGGGTGGAGCAGGGGGGAGACCTGGCGGAGGTGGTGGGGGGAGATCCAGAGATAAGTAAGACCCTCGATGGACACAGATACAGAGGGATGGGCTCATCCCTGAGCCCACAGGGAGGCCTCCTCACTGACTCTCTTCTCTTTGTCTCCTGTTGCTGGACTCTCGCCAGGAGCTTCATGGGGTAATGCCTTCCCTCTGTCCCCTCACACTGCCGCACATCACAGCACGCTGCGGCCCCTCGTGGGCCGCTTCATCACCATGCCTCACCTCCGCTCATTTCCCGCCACCGTCTGGGCTGCATGCTGCCCGGAGCCATGTCCCCAGGGCCACACGTCCCCGCCTCACCTCTGGGGGCCGGGTTGGGGGCTGGAGCTGGGCGTGGCCCCCCCTTTGGTGAGCAGGGAATCCTGACTGAGGGCTGGGGGCGGGGCGCCTGGGCCTGAGGGCAGTGCCCGCTCGGGGTGGGAGCTGTGTGACCTTGGCGGCCAGGATGTTGGCTATCCTGAGACACTTTCCCACGTGTCTCTCCTGGAAACAGGGCTTTCTTGCTCTTTCCTTTCCACAACGCCTCCCTGAAATGCCCAGCATCTCCGACCCTCTATTGTTATAAAACAAAATTCAGCTGAGTAAATCTGAAGGTCTAATTGGGTTTATTCAGTGATTCATGAAACAGGCATTATCCCATCCAGTAAGTAGAAAGGCTGTACACGATGGAGGCTGTACAAAATTGAAGGCCTTTATAGAAAGGGAGCCAGACAAGGTTATTAACAAAAGAAAAGAAAGGATTGTTTCAGGCAAGGTTACCTCACTGGTGCTGACCAGGAAAGTCCAGAAATTCCATTCCTGGGAGAGGCTGAAACTGCAATTCAGTCCTGGTTCGCTGTCCTGGGGACAAGTGGCTCCACTTTGGGCCTGTTGTTTCTTTTCATTTTTCCTTCTTCTCCTTTTTCTTCCTTTTCCTCTTTCTCCTCTCCCTCCCTCTCCCCCTCCTCTTTTTTTTTTTTTTTTTTAACAATTCTCCCCTTCTTGTCAAAGTGTCAGCCCAACTGAGAGATGTGATCAGAATTTTAGGTGTGTTGACTAAAAAAACATTCACAACCTAGAAGTTGAGAGTTACATTTTATTTGGCGGACAAAACTGAGGACTTAAGCCCGGGACACAGCATCTCAGACAACTCTGCGGGACGGCTCCAAAGAGGCAGGGGGGAGCCAGGATATACAGGAGTTTTTGCAACAGAGCCCAGGTAGTCGTAATATCAAAAGATTACTGTTAACTAAAGAAAACCAGGCATCTCAAGTTAAGGGATTTAGTGCTTTTCTTTATATGGGAAATGCAAGAGTCTGGGCTCATTGAATCATTCCTTTGATATGTACCTCAGCTACCTGGGCCAGTATCCTGGGCTTCTCATCCTGAGTCTCCTGAGGTGCCCCGTGGGGAGGGGGGTGGCTGACAGCTAGGTGGGGGGGCATCCTGCCTCCATCCTGAGCTCCCACAGGGCTCACCATCTGTGGCTGTAATGTGGTGGCTTGATGGCTGCAACATCCTTTGTTTACTGATGTGGCAGCAATATTTTTTATTCACAGGCATTGGCACCACTCTTAGCTCCTGCTGTGTAATGTTTTGCAGCTTTGATCTTTGATGTGGGATCCATAGATCATGATGTGTTTGCTTAACCCCTGTGACAGTCACAGATCGTAGTTCCAGGTTCATAACCCTTATGGTGGTCATTTCCTTTGCTGCTTTTCTGACATTCCAGTCAGAATGGAGACCGTTTACTTAGGGGTTATCAGCTACAAACGTGTATTTAAAGTTTTTGAAAGAATATGACAAACACAAACACATCAAGGGCATTATAAGCAGGATAATTCCTAATGTTTGAAGTGTACTTTGGAGCCATGGTCCCCAAGACCCAAACCAATCAAAGAAAAACCCCATGAAGCAGTCACACATTTGAGCCTAGTAGCTGGCTCAGTGATCTCACGTAACTGATTTTCAGCCTCCCAGGAAGTGCCAATCCCGGTACTGTAGGTGGTGTTGGCCACAGCATAGACAACTTGCTCAGTTAAAGATAGCCAAGGGCTATCCCATTATTAGGACCAACTTTGGCCAGAGAGTCTAAGGATTTTTGCAGGGGAATCTGCAGTGTCTTCAAGAGTTATGGAGAGGTTTCTGATTATATCTTGTGCATATTTACTCCTAACCTAACTCCTTGTGCGTATTTACTTGAAACCGAGTGATGGATTTATTCACAGCGTTTGCTGCGTTTACCCATTTAAGCCAGGGGTCAGTCAGGTTTTTAGTGTATGTGGGACTAGAATCCCCTCCCCTGAAATAAAGAGCCTTCCTAAATGCCTTGCAGAGATGGGTGCTGCTGGTGGGGCCTCCTAGTGAGTGGAGACAAATCTGAGCTAGATAGTCGGGCTAGGTCGGAATCCTTGGTGGCGAATCCAGCAGTCTGAAAGGCCAACCCCATTGGAAAAGGAGAGTTTCACGATTGAAGTGTAAATCGTGATCTGTCGTCTTGGGCCGAAGCAGTCTGTGTCCATGTCGGCTACTTTTCTTCCTCTCAGTTTGATTCGGAGGTCGCCAGCGTTTGTACAGGATGAGATGGGGTGTTTTGGTTTTGTTTTGAAGGATGGCTGAGGCTCTGGGTTCCCACAGAGGGAGGGGGAGGGGAAGGGCAGGCGGGGAGGTGGCCTCATCCCTGAGGGAGGCTCGGAAATGGATTTTCTCTGTGACATGTGGGTGGCAGGTGAGGTGAGGTGAGTGGGGGGCAGCACGGAGGGAGCTGGTCCTCGCCTCAGCCAGCCTGGCCGTGCGGAGCCCGGGGCAGGGCAGCAGAACTGAGGCCGCCCCAGCTTCCCGGTGCTGGGGACCTGGGAGCTGTCCAGCACGGAGCCTGCTGAAACCAGCGGGGGCTTGGCCTGCGGGAGGCTCTGCCAGGGGCCCTCTGTGGCCCGCTGCCCCTCTCTGCTCCAGGGCTTGAGAGACCAGTGTAGGGGATCAGACCAGAGAAGGGAATGCTGGGGCTTCCTCAGCTGTGAAATGTTTATCCAAGGTGCAAGTCCCTGAAGTTTACTGCCGTCTGGGTAGTGAGGAGGACCTGGTGCTGTCCCTTCCAAGGAGATTTCAGGGCAATCTTTGTTCTGACTGATTTCAAATCAGAGAGGTGGGAGAAGATTGGAAACGTTAGTTTGGTGAGTCATAGCCAGATATTTGAGGAAACTGGAAGAATTCAGGATCCAGCCCAGTTTACAGGTACATAGCAAAACCGTAAACATAATTATTAGGATTAGAATCTAATATCTCTAAAGGGACAAACATATTTTTTTTTCTCTACAATACCCCCACTTTTTTACCAAAGATAATCACAGTAAAACTAATTTGTCTGTATTAAACTTGGCCTGATTATTTGTATAAGTGCAGCAAGAAGAGTGACTGATCATTTGAGTTCTTCTTAAGGCTGCTTTGTTACAAATTTCCATAGGGAGTCTCAGACTGAACTCTCAAAAGCCTTCAAAGCCAGGAAACCACACCAAGGACACGGCCATCAGATCTGACCTGTGACGCCTTTTCCATCAAAGCCCAGCCCCGGCTGGGGCTGCAGTCCTGGCGTGGCCTCCCCACTTTATTCCCACTGGGGGTCTCAGCATGGTGTCTGGAGGAAGCTGGTGTTCCCACTGTGGGTGGGAGTGCTGAACGACATGGCCCGGCGGGGAGGGGCTCTTCCCATCCAGAAGCTCAGCTCTCCCTGGACACCAGGTGCTGCTGACCTGGCCCCGGCCCTTGTCCACTCTGAGGACACCTTGGCAGGCAGCCCGTAGGGGGAGATGCACTGGCTTGTGGTGCCTGCAGGGCCGAGGCTGCCCTGTCCCAGGTCCTCTGGGCACAGGTGTGCACCCTGCCTGTCTACATGGGTGGCTTCTCCTTCTAGAGGCTCCAAAGGGAAAGACATCAACACCATCAAGTCCCTGAGGGTCCTGCGTGTGCTGCGGCCGCTCAAGACCATCAAGCGGCTGCCCAAGCTCAAGGTGCGAGTCTGGAGCGGGGCCGTGGGTGTGTGTGTGTGTGTGCTCATGTGTGCGTGTGGGCACACATGCACATGTAGATTGTGCGTGTGTGCGTGCATGTGCACACGTGTACATGTAGGTGTGCGTTGTGGGGTGCACATGTGTAACTGGCCTGGTCCCCTGCAGCTTCCCGCGTGGGGTGAAGATGAGCAGGGCTGAGGGGAGGCCCTGTGTCGCGTGCGTGGGGTGGGCTCTCGGCTCTGTGACCCTCCCCGAGGGGCTCATTCTCCGCAGTGTCCTGTAAGGCTCCTCTTCCTCAACCCAGGGGTGCCCGATGGGACAGCGGGTTTCATCAGCAGCTGGAGTGCAGGGGGAGGGGCTGCGGAGAGAGGGAGGTGGGCTCACAGGGAGATGCGGGGAGGGCGGGGTTCCCGGAAGCATGGGTGCGGCTTTAGAATTGTGCTACAATCTAATAGTTGCTGAGCTGGTATCTAAACTCACTCAATCCTCCAAGACTGTGTGCAGTCGCGTTCGGAGCAGCTTGGACAGGCGGGCCGTGGAGACCCTAAGCGATGGGGGGTTACGGCAGGCAGTTTGCTTAGAGCCGCGTGTGAAGGAGTGGCTCTGGGGGTGATGGAGGCTCCGGGGGGGGTGGGCAGGGTCTGCGCTGCCAAGGCAGCTGCTTGTGTCTGGAGTGTGCCAGATGGGGTCTCGGGAGATGGTCGTGGATCTGCCTTTGTGCACAGCCAGCCGGAACCGGGGCCAGGGCAGCAGGGAAAGGCTCACTGGAGAACAGTGAGAGCCCCTGACAGGCGGCCCGGGCAGTGCTAACGGACGGGAGTCTCCTCTGGTTCACGGACATGCCCCAAGTCCCTGTCCTGAGCTGGCCTCCGCATCACCACTCCCCCATCCCACTTCCCACCAATAGGCAGGGGCCAGGCATGGTCCTCAGCCCGGCCCTGCCCCTTCCCTCCGCGCCAGCCCGTGGCCTGGCAGAGAGGCCCGACCCCAGCCCCAGCCCCAGGTTCCCCTCGGCATCTGGCCCCCCTGCCCGCAGCACCTTTTCTAGCACCTCCTGCGCACCCCGTCCAGTCCAGGATCACCCTTCTGGAGGAGGACGGCACAGGCAGCTTCTCACACAAGGCCGCCGGTCCCGGTCCAGACCCTTGCGGTGGTCCCGGGCCTGGGCCCCGCCCCTCACGGCTCCGCCCTCCCGCAGGCTGTGTTTGACTGTGTGGTAAACTCCCTGAAGAACGTCCTCAACATCTTGATTGTCTACATGCTCTTCATGTTCATATTTGCCGTCATCGCGGTGCAGCTCTTCAAGGGGAAGTTTTTCTACTGCACCGACGAGTCCAAGGAGCTGGAGCGGGACTGCAGGTAAACCGGGCAGGGCGGCTCCTCTGTCCCCAGCGCCGCGCCTCCCCGGCAGGACGGGCCCTTGCTGCCCGCACACCTCAGGGAGCTCCGCGTGGCCACTGCCGGGCGTCCCGTCGGCCCTCGCGATCCAGGCTGGGCCCTGAGGTCAGAGGGCCGCCCCGGGGTTGGAGGCACTTCCCCGTCCCCCCTGAGGCCTTGGGCCCCAGCAGAGCAGACAGGAGAGGCGCCTTCCGGGAGGAGCGAGGGGGAGGGTGGTGCTGTGTGGATGCCGTCCTGGACACATCACGTAATGGAATCCTGTGATCTGGGGTCTTGTGTGTCCAGCTTCTACCACTAGTGCTGTGGCCTGTGCGGTACTTCGTCCCCTTTAATGGCCAGATGTTTATTCCTTCTTAAGTTACCCCTCATTGTACTGAGCCAGTTATCTGCTGGTGGACCTTTTGGCCGTTGTGATTACTGCTGCTTTGAACACGTGTACAGCTTTTTCTGTGGATAGGTGTTTCCATTTCTCTCGAGTATGAACGCAGAAGTGAGATTGCTGGGTCACATGATGATTCTCTTTATCAGTTTCAGGAACTGCCAGACTGTTTTCCAAAGTGGCTGAACGATTTTGTGTTCCCACCAGCAGTGTCTGGGAGTTGCGATTTCTCCACGTCCTTGCCAATACTTGTTATTTCCTTTTTAAAAATATAATTACAGCCGTGCTAGTGGGTGTGAAGTGGTGTCTCATGTGGTTTGATTTGCGTTTCCTGATGGTTCAGACATGGAGCCTCTTTTCATGTGCATATTGACCATTTGTGGGTCTTCTTTGCAAAAATGTCTATTCAGATCTTTTACCCATTTTTTTTTTTTTTTTTTTTTTTTTTTTTTGCGGTACGCGGTCCTCTCACTGTTGCGGCCTCTCCTGTTGCGGAGCACAGGCTCCGGGCGCGCAGGCTCAGCGGCCATGGCTCACGGGCCCAGCCGCTCCGCGGCATGTGGGATCCTCCCGGACCGGGGCACGAACCCATGTCCCCTGCATCGGCAGGCGGACTCTCAACCTCTGCGCCACCAGGGAAGCCCCGTCCTTTTTATAACCGATTGTAATTGTTCTTAATATAGCCCTGATACGAGTCCCTTGTCAGATAGATGATTTTCAATATTTTGTCCCATTCTGTGTGTGGATGATGTCCTTTGAAGCACAAAAAAAGCTTTCAGTTTTGATGAAGTCCAATTTATCTGTTCTGAGCCCCCCTGTGCTTTCTTCTAAGAGTCTTATAGTATTAGCTCTTACATTTAGGTCTTTGATCCACTTTGAGCTAATTTGTATACATGGAGTGAGGCGGGGTCCACATTCATTTTCTGACCCGTAGATACCCAGTGCTTTCAGCACCACCTGTTGAAAAGACGGTTCTTTCTGCACTGAATGGATGACCCTTTTCAAAGTTCAGTTGACCGCAGACACAGGGGCTTATTCGGACCCTTCGTCTCTGACCTCTGACTTCCTCTGTGTTCCCGCTCCCAGGGGCCAGTACTTGGATTATGAGAAGGAGGAGGTGGAGGCTCAGCCGCGGCAGTGGAAGAAATACGACTTCCACTACGACAACGTGCTCTGGGCCCTGCTGACCCTGTTCACAGTGTCCACGGGGGAAGGGTGGCCCATGTGAGTGCCCCCCTGGCTGGTCAGGCTAGAGCAGAGGGGCAGCCAGAGTGGGGAGCGTAGACTCTGCGTCCGTCACTAAGCAAACACCCCCCGGGCTCTTGTACTTACCGGGTGAGACGTGGTCCTGCCCTTCGAGGGTGGGCAGCCCGGGGAGCAGGAGATTAGCCAAGAGCACAGCACCGTGACCTCCTGAAAACCCTTGTTTAGTGGCTGGGGGCCGGAGGGAAGATGGGCCCCTTGGCGTCTCCCTGTGCTAGCCTCTGGCCGCAGTTAAGGGGAGTCCAAGGGATGCGTGGGTTCCAGGGGCTTCCTTTGGGGCTGAGAAGACCACCCTTCAGAAGACAGGATCGATGCTCTTCCAGGTGACCCTGCTCAGCCCAAGGCTTTCTGGCGACAGGTGAAGCTGGGTGTGAGCAGGTTACCTGGTGTGAGGTGGGAGAGAGCCGGGCAGCACAGGACTGCTGGACCTCTCCCACCTCTCCTCCAGGGGATGGGACCTCAGGCACACTGAGGCATCCTCTAGGAGGTTCCCCCAGTAGCCCTGAGTATAAACCCTACTGGCGAGACAGGCCCCCGCCAGGAGCCATGGCCCTCCTGAGGAGCAGGCCTGGCCCGCACATGGCACCGTCTCTGGGCTCAGCCGCAGAAGCCTCACCTGTGACACGGGTCTCGTCTTTCCCGGGGTCGTATCCTCCTGGGCTCCCCTGATGCTTGGCGCTGGTTCTTGGCCCAGGGTGCTGAAACACTCCGTGGACGCCACCTATGAGGAGCAGGGCCCGAGCCCTGGGTACCGCATGGAGCTGTCCATCTTCTACGTGGTCTACTTCGTGGTCTTCCCCTTCTTTTTCGTCAACATCTTTGTGGCCTTGATCATCATCACCTTCCAGGAGCAGGGGGACAAGGTCATGTCTGAATGCAGCCTGGAGAAGAATGAGGTAGGCGACTCCCCTCCCACTTCGTCTCCTCGCGGGCTCTCCTTGGGCAGTGTAGGCAGGGCCCCTGGGCTCCCCTCTGCGTGGGAGCCACTGGCCAGCACAGGGCAGGGAGGGCTGCCCAGAGGAGGCCTTCTGGATGAGGGCGGGGGGTGTGCAGGGGCTCCGCAGGGTCCCAGCTCCCCCTGCTCCTTCCTTCCTGTGCAGAGGGCTTGCATCGACTTCGCCATCAGCGCCAAACCCCTGACGCGGTACATGCCCCAGAACAAGCAGTCGTTCCAGTACAAGACGTGGACGTTCGTGGTCTCGCCACCCTTCGAGTATTTCATCATGGCTATGATAGCCCTGAACACTGTGGTGCTGATGATGAAGGTGCGTGGGGCCTGCGTGGTGGATCCCGGTGCCTGTGGGGCGGGAACCCGACTCCAGCCTGGCGGAGGGTTGGCTTCCTCCTGGGGTGTGTGCAGGAGTGGGCGTCGCCCCGAGTGCTGGTCAGCTCAGGGTGCCCGCGCAACCCTGGGCCCCCAGTCGTCGTGGGCTGAGATCGTGAGAAGGTTCTGGGAGACGAGGGGAACCGGGAGGGGGTCCTCGTGCAGCAGGCATGTGTGACAGGAGGTCATCGTGAGCCCCGTGGGGTGTCTCAGGGCAGCCAGGCCTGGGGCCAACGGTGCCCCTTCCCCGGGCAGTTCTATGACGCGCCCTACGAGTACGAGCTGATGTTGAAGTGTCTGAACATCGTGTTCACGTCCATGTTCTCCATGGAGTGCGCGCTCAAGATCATCGCCTTCGGGGTGCTGGTACGTGCCTTGGCCCCTCCTGGCCTTTAGGTGTCTGCATGCTGGCTCCCCCTCTTCAGGGGACCTTCGGGGGCCCACCGTTTGGAGCTGGGGATTCCCTGAACCCCCACAACACATGTGACCCTGGAGGGGCCCCAGGGAGGGGGCTGCCGGGGGCTGCCCGCACCTCTGCCCCCGCCCTGCTCCTGGGAGCGGGTGGGGCCGGGCTCCTTCCCTCTGATGCGTGGCCTCGTGCACTCCCACCTGAGGCGGTGCGTCTGTCCACTCGCCGCCTTCTCGACGAGAGGCCACCTCCTGCAGCTCCTTGTGTGGCAGAGCCCTCACCGGCTCCACACTAACTGCCCTTCCTTCTCTCCAGAACTATTTCAGAGACGCCTGGAACGTCTTTGACTTCGTCACCGTGTTGGGAAGTATTACTGATGTTTTAGTAACAGAGATTGCGGTAAGCAGCATCTCCTGCCCCTGCAGGGCCCCAAGTGGTTTCCTTCCAGAGGTGTTCCCTCACTGAGCCTCCAGGCCCTGGTGGCGTTAGCGCCTCCTCGGAGCAGAATTCCCCACGAGCTCTGGAGATGGAAGCTCCTCTCCAGAGGCGAGTGCGGGGATGAGTTTGGGTGGGGGGAGGGTGGGTGTCCTCTCGGCAAATGCTTTTTCTTGGCTAAGAAATTGGTTCCCAGGAGGTCTTCCAGGCTGGTGGCCTGAGAATCACCAGGAAGCTCCATGGTAACAAGTGACCAGGAAGATAAGGATCTCCTAAATTTGTGTTTATCTAATACATGCACATCTAACAACTGGTGCCAAAAAGATACAAACTAAAACCAGTAAGAATTTAGAATATTTTAAAGTATTAAGTTTGTTTTACATATACGTGGGGTGTGTGTGTGTGTGTGTGTGTGTGTGTGTGTGTGTGTGTGTGTGTGTACACATGCTGGAGATTCTTATTCTTACTAAAATACATGGATTATATCTAAAAACTGACTGAGGGCTAGAACATGAACTTGTCTCAACAAATTTGAAAGAGTCTGAGTCATAAAGCGGTATTCTTTCAGCACAGCATGTTAAGTTAGAACTAAATGGCAAAAACCACATTTATTTTTCTTAGGTTGAATTCTCTAGGAACAGACACCAAGGCGAAGGTTCTTATAGAAGTTATGTCTTAGGACGTGTTCTGAGGCAGAACCCGCGGAGAGAGGTTTGGGGAGGTGGATGGGGAGAGAAGGACCAGAGGTGCCGGTGAATTGCGTCATCCCCCAGGGGCTCTGGAGACAGGGTGGGTCACACCTCAGAGCTGCAGAGTTCTTACCTCTGTGCCCACCAGTCCTCGGCTAAAGGCCGTGCCCGGGGTGTCGATTCCCAGACACCCGAGCGCCCCAAGGGCAGGCGAAGCAAGCTCTGGCCGCCTGCGCTGCTGCGGGTGAAGGGCCACGTGCAGGGTGGGGGCATCTGCTCGCAGCCCTGGCTCAACCTGGCTCTGCCCACGCCTCATGTCGGGTCCCGTTGCTGTCTTCAGGGTGGTGCTGCTCACGACTTCTGGGAGGAGAGGGTTGATAGGAGGAGCAGGGCACCTGCTGCTGTGCTGGGGACTCGCGTCATCGCCGGGGTCCCCTCACCTCTGGCCAGCCCTCTGCTGCTCTGGTTGCTGGTCTCGCCAGGTGACCCAGCCCTCTGTGCTGTGCGGCCCGGGCCCTGCTTGCCATTCCCTGTGTGGCTCTGGCTGCTCTGATGGTCCAGGCACAGTTCAGACTGGTCCCAGGAACCTCTAGAAAGGCCCCGGGAGCCCCTGATTTCCAGACAGACTTCTCCCTGCCCCTGTGCAGGGGCAGCTCTGCCCTTCACACCCTGGCCAGCGTGGAAACTCTGGGGAACCCAGAGCGACAGGAGCCACCACGGCCTTCCTGTGTCCCACAGTGGAAGTGGTCTCCAGCCCCTTTGAGTCAGGACCCCGAGATGCGCCTAGCCTGAATTTGTGGGGATGGTGACACAAAGTCCCAGCGGGCTGCTGGAGTCATGGTGACAGGGGCCACCTCCGCTTTGGCCCCTTGCTTCCTGGATCCATGCGGTTTACAGGTCAGGCACCCAGTATGTCTGTTGGCCGTCAGTTCATCTTGAAGTGCAGCACCCTGAACCCCCTGAGGTGCCCCATCAGGCCAGCTCTTTTCTGTGCCTGTAAGAGGCCATCTCAGCATTTTATCAGAGCGACACCTCCTGAGCGATGTGGAGTGTGACACGCCGGCGGGTCCTGGGTCTCCTGCTCCTTTGCCCGCCCTCCGCTTGCTCTGAGTTGATGGCATGTGGCATCCCCTGTTGGTAAATCTCTGACGCTAGGGCATCAGCAGAGGCAGGCCCGCACCCAAGATATGAGTGATCCTCGTTGAGACAAATCACTGTTGCTTCTGGGTGAAGGTTCTCAGGTAGGCAACTTACCACCAAGTGGCTGAGTGACAGCTCCAGACGTGGTTCCCTGTAGAGGCCTAAAGGTGGTCTCTGCTCACTACGAGCTGGTGTTCAGTCGTGGCCGTGGCTGGATCAGCCTTGCCAGGCGCAGCCTTTATCCCAGCCGTCACAGTCACTGCCTTTGTGGGTCTGCCGTGTGAGCGGGGGCTGGGAAGACAGAGGCTTGCTGACATCTGTTGTCCACACAGCCTAAGGCGCATGGGGTTTTCGTGTCCCTACGGCTGTAGGTGTCCGGGGTGGACGTTAACATGTGATGCCTAGACCTGCACATGGTGCCCATTCCCACATCCAGAGGTGGCCTCTGCCACAAGCTTTGTTCCCTCCAGAGGCCTGACCAAGCTGTAGCCTTTGCCTGGGACCCTGTGGTCCTTACCACCAGCAACTTCACGCACGCACACACACACACGCACACACACATACTGTGGCGGATGGGGCACATCGCCAGAGCTCTGCCTCACCGCCGTCTTTCAGGCCGCCGCCGCCTGGGGCTCTGGTGAGGCCTGCACCAGTGCATTAAGCCAGTCCTCCATAACCAGGTTGGAGCTTTCCTCGACATTTAGTGATCATCCCATGATGTGCTGGGGAGGGGTGAGCTGAGGAAGAGACAGTGGTGCCGCAGAGGTGAGCGGTGTGGGGGCCAGGCCAGCCGTCGTGTGACGGCGCCCTCTAGGCTTGCCCAGGTGTGGCCCCGGATGTAGCACTTCCACAGTGCACTGGGCTGTTGCTGGGCGGGTGGCACATGGCCCATGAAGACGAGCCGTCTGTGGATGAAATCCAGAGTAATCTAAAATGGATTAAATGTGAGATTGCTCAAGTAAGTTTGCCGCGTTTCATTACGGCGCCAGCAGTCCTGACAATAGACCTGACAAGGTACGCGTGCAGGACCTCTTTGTGGAAAATTACTAAGCTTTATTGGAAGATGCTAAACGAGACTTGAATAGATGGAGTTATACATGATGTTAATTAGTAAGTAGTGTCGGTGCCATAGAGATGACAGTTCCTCCCAACTGATCTGTAGATTCAATGCGATTTCAATAAAAACACCAATGATTTTGTTTTTCTTTTTGTTTGTTTGTCTCTTTGTTTTGGAATTTGACAAAAGCTGCTTCTAAAATTTATAAGGAAGAGCAAAGCCTCCCAAGTAGCCAAGATGCCTAATAGTAAGAAGGTGCCCCTGGGGCCGCGCCAGGGCGGCGGCTTCCTGCAGAGCGGTAGCACTTTAGACCGCGTGGGGTAGCCCAGGAGCCTGGACTCAGGCCCACTCGCGTGTGACCGTCTGTGGGCGTAGCTAATGATCAGTACAGGAGAAAGAGGAATTGGGTCTTGGCTTGCACCATTCACAAAAGTACTGCAAATGGAGGAAAAGACTTAAATATAAGAGACAGAAACTTTAAAGCTCTTAGAAGAAAATACAAGAGATTATTTTTAAGACCTTGAGATAAGGACTGATTTGTTAAGCAAAATATATATATAAAGCACCAGCCATAACTGGAAAAAAAATTGTATAATATAAAATTTCTGTGTATTAAAAGGAGAAAGCCCAATCCATGAACAGGGGAAGGATATTTGCATCACATTCCTTCATGTATACGCGTTAAAATGTTTATGCAGTGCCTGTCATGTGCTAAGCACTATTCTAAGTGCTGGGACAAAAGATGAAAATCCCCGCTTATTCTAATGGGAAAGACACATGGTGTCAGACAGTGACCAGGGAGAAGGCCAAGCAGAGGGGGTGTGAGACACTGGGGAGCCGTGATTGTGTGCCACTGAGACGGCGACCCCAGGTCAGGAAGTCTGGACTCGCAAGGAACCTGAGCAGGTGCCAGCTGGGGGGCAGGGAGTGCAGAGACCCCACCAGGGGTGAAGAAAGGGTGGACGCTGGGGCTGCACAGTGAAGACCTTGCAGTCGGTAAGCCTTGGCTTTTCTTTTGAGTGAGATGGGAGGATTTGGAGGGTTTTGTGGAGAGGAGTGGCACGACCTGGCATCTAAGAGCACAGCCCTGGCAGCTTTGTTGAGAATATTGTGCAGGGCACAGGCAGAGGCAGTGAGACCAGTCAGGGCTGTCTTAGCTGGGTTCCCCCAGAAACAGACCCTGAGACAAGAATGTGGTGCATGTCGTTCACCTGGAAGCCAGCAGAGAGGCCGGCAGCCCAGGAAAGGCGCTATCAAGTCAGCTACCGTTACTACCCCAGGGCTCTCCCAGCAGCCGCTGTCTGCTGCGGGTTGAAGGCTGCTGCGGGGAGGGGGCCAGAGAATTATTTTTTCAGCAGTTCACCCTTCATTAATGTTAGGGCCTGGGTATTGTGTCCTGGCCTGGGAAAGCTCTCAGAAACAAAGATGTAAGTGCTGACAACGGGGCAGTGGGCCTTGGAGGATGTGTGTGCGGCCGAGCGTTACTGCTGTGAGCCAGGAGAGGAGCTGGGAGCTGGGATGTGGTCAGACATCGTCAAGTTCTGGGTGTAATTTCCAGGTAGAGCTGCAGATGGGTCGGACGTGGGTGTGAAAGATGAGGCAAGGATGGCATCATACTTTGTCGTCTGTGCGCTTGGAGAAGTGGGTTGTCATTCACTGAAAAGGGAGGGAATTGTGAGGAACAGGTTTGCCGAGGACGGTCCGGCTGCACCTTGTCCATGTTAGAGTTCAGTCCTGCTGTCCTCCCAGGAGTCGTCCAGCGGGCAGCCGGAGGAGACGCAGGCCAGTGACGTACGGCTAGGAATCGTGAGCCTGTAAGATGAGATGGGATGAGATCCATGGGGGAAAAGAGCGTGAGGCCAGCATGTAGTGAGCAAAAGGCTGGAGGGCGGAGGCCTTCCAGGCTCGCGGTGGAGGTTAGCGTCCAGAACGTGCAAGGCTCTTCTGGGAGCAGAAGGTACGGTGGGGCATCTTCCAAAATAGAAAACACAAGTGGCCACAGAAAGATACTCAACCTTACTTGTAATCAAAGAAGCACAAAGTGAAACGGCACTGAGATGCCATTCCACACCCAGCGTTTGTCAAACAGAAACCCTGAGGCTGCCGGCTGTAGGCGAGGATGTGGACACTGCTGCTGGGTGTCGGTCAGCTCGGCCTCGCTGGAGGGGCGGGCGTGTGTGCCTGCCCAGGGTGCCTGGCGGAGGAACCTGGAGACGTTTTCACACGGATGTTCATGGCAGCGTTGTTCGCAGCAGCAGCGGCAGAAGTGGTTTATTGACACAGTGAATGGCACCCTTATCGAGAGGATGCTTCCCCAAGGCGGTGTTTGCTCAGCGTGAGAGCACAGGTTTGCCTGAGCCCAAGAGGGCCACGTGTAGTCTAATCCCGTCACAGAGTTAAGAACAGGCAAGTATAAACGTGTTTTAAGAGTTAGAGGTGAAACAGTGCAGAACAGCAGTTATTAACAAGGATTAAGGATAGTCACTACATCTGGGGAAGAGAGGCACGCAGGGCTTCCGAAGCAACGGCGACGTTCCGTTTAGGCTGGATGACGAATATATGGACCTTTTATCGCCTTTATTTAAAATACGTGTGTACATAGACTTGCACGCATTCCTTTGTTTATGCGAGTTGTTTCATGATTTTGAAAAGTCAGTGATCTGAATAATCCAGGCAAAAAGCCGAAAGCTGCCATCTTAACAACAAAACACGGTGATTTGTTCCCCCGGCTGCTGGCCTTGCAGCATTGCCCGGGCGCTGCCCCTTCGCTGTGCACCTCTTCTCACCCAGAAGTAGTTCCCCAGCGTGGTTTCTGCCTAGGCGCTCCGCCTCCTTGGGCACAGGAGTCTTTATGCCCCAGACAAAGGCATCCTGACACTGGGCTCCCAACTGCAAGGACACAGCCCTGGGGGTTTGGGCGTGTGTGTGCCCCCTCGGCAGAGGGGTGACGGCTGGGAGGGCATCCACAGGTGGGGCAGGCAGGGGTGCCCGGCGGATGTCGCAGAGGCGCTGTCTCCCAGGGGCACCTCCCCACAGAGAGGCCCCTCAGCTGCTGGAAACTCAAGGGAGGGCGGCTTGCAGATGTTCGAGAACTTAATCCCAGCAAGACCTCCAGGGTAGCCACCACCGATCCTGGACGCCCAGCAGGGCTGGCAGGAGGGCTGAGAAGCTGCTTGGTCTGAAAGCTCAGCTGCCCCGGCCACTAGTGGTTTCAGAGGGCGGTCTTCACCCTGTCCTGCCTGGAGGAGGAAAGGTGAAAGGAAGCCGTCTTGTGGGTTTCGGTGTCTGTTTTTCTTTCTCCATCGTAGTCACTTCATGTGTTACTTTGTGGATGCACTTTTTTTTCCTTAGGCAAAAATGTGAGTGTCAGTTCCCACCCCCGACTTAAAAATCACCATAGAGCAACAGTCTTAACCAGGGTCACGTAGAGAACGCACTCTAAGCAAGCATAAAACTGACATTGATTTCTTTGCCTGGAAATAAAAAAATAAGTGTCTGTGAGTCATCTTTGGATTTGCATTACCAACAGAAATGCAAATGATGCCCCTGTCTGCGTAACCTCCAGATTTCAAACATGTGTTTTGATTCGGTACATTTCAAGCAAAATATGCAAAGTTTACCCAAATCCTAAAAATTTCCAGTGAAGTGTTCGGAGTTTGAGTTTTGCTTGTGTTGGTGACTCAGTTTCTCTTTTGTTTTGTTTCTGTTCTTGATTTACCCTCACCTACCTGCTGACTCACGTCACGCAACCAACATACAATGCGAAAACCATGTCTCCGTCTGTATGTTGTGCGCCTGCCGCCCAAACATCCCAATTTGTAAATAACACGCAAATGTCCATCCGTGAAAACATCACGTATAGGAAACGGTTGGTTTCATGACTTTAAATAGTTCTTAAAACTCCTGGCTTTGCTTGCTCCGGTCCTCCTCCCTTCTGCTTCCTGTCACCCCTCGCCGCTGCCCTCCTGTGCTCAGAGCCCAGCTGCACCCGCCCCTCTGGCCTCTCACGCACTGTCCCGGCTCCTGGGGTCCAGCCGGGGCTTATGAGGGCCCCCCAGGGACCACCTGATCACAGGAACTGGCCTTGGGCTGAGAGAGGAGGTAGGGGCTTCTGAGTGAGAGGCAGGTAAGTGATGAGACTGGCTCAGAATTGGGGAGGTTTTGCAGGATGTGAGTTTGGACCTGATCCCCGAAAAGTCCATGGTTTCTGCTGCACAGTCATGTCCCTTCTGCTCTGTCTCCACCGGCAGACCGAGCGGACTCGGCTCTGCCCAGTGGCCTCTGACAAGGTCTCCTGTAGGGTCCTTCCTGGGCGTATCTTCCGTGGGGGCCTGGCTGGGGGCACCAGGCTGGGGGGTTGGCCTGAGTAGAAAGAGGGGCACTGCCCCAGGAGGGAGCAGAGGGCTGGGCCCTCATCCAGCGTCGCTGATTCTTGTGTGCCCTGGTCAGCGAGCTTGTGTGGAGCCCGTGCAGGAGGTGTGGACGGAGCCTCCTTCCGGGTGAGGGGAGAGAGAAGATGCTGGGAGCAGAGTGAGCTGAGGCCATGCCTGCAAGTTCGTGCAAAGTAGCAGATTCTGAGATTCCTGCTACAGAAAGTGAATGCTTGTGATAAAGGTTTCACAATCGGAGCAGAAAAGCTTGAGTTTTGAGAAAAGGCTGTTTGATGCTGCCGAAATACCAGGCCACATCTTTCGCACAGGCTCTGCTCGTGGCACCAGGCCTCTGCTCAGCCCTTCCTGTCCACCCGCTCTGTGCCCTCCTCTGCCTTCATGTCAATCAATGTCCAGGGTACTGTGCGTGTGTGGGCTTTCTCCACAGGCTTTCTCTCCTTTCTCTCTCTCTCCCATCATCGGTCCCCTTGAGAACGAAGCTGAGTAGGAGAGCAGCTTGTCCCACGCTCTGCTGCACCTCATCCCTGGCACGTGTGTGGTCCCCGACACGTGCACAGTGTGGGGGGGGCACCTCATTGTGCTGTGACTCTGACCAGAGGCAGTGATGCGCTTGGACGTAGGAGACGTGGGCCTCGGCCTGGGCTCCGTTTGCCTCTGTGGCGGCGTTGCAGTGCTCAATGCACCGTAAGTTCCTTTTCTCAGGGATTCCTCGCCCCCGGGCATGATGTCCGAACACCTCCATCGTGTAGAGGTGGAAGCTGGTGCTCAGTGGAGCTGGGGACCAGTGTCCCCGCAGCGTAAGTCAGCTCCGTGTTGAGGGCTGTAAAGCTGACCTTTCCTGGCTCAGAGGCAGGGGCCCTAAGGAGGGGCCTGGCTTGGAAGTAGGTGGGGTTGCTCGTGGGTACAGCAGAAACCATGGACTTGGGGGGTCGGGGCATGTTGCATCCACCTCCAGGGGGTTGGCTGAGGCCGGGGCGACGGTGCGCAGCCGGGGGAGGCCGCTGTGTGCTTGCTGCCCCTGCTGCCCTGCATGCAGTCTGCATGGTGGTGTCTGGCGGCTCGCGCACGGGTGCAGCCATGGTGCACTCAGCCTGTCACACCGTGGTTGCGGCATCTGGGGCCGCTGTCACCTCCGCCCTCACGGCTCTCTGGGGCTGGCTGTCTGTTGGCACGTGCACCTTCTCCTACGTGCCCGTGGAGCCCCGAGAGAGAAGCTGGGGAGGAGGGTTGGGACCTGGGTCTCAACAGAAAGTAGGAAGGGGCTGCGTTCAGGCATCCAGTAACTGGAACGAACAGCGCCTTCCGCTGCCCGCTGTGGCCTCCGTCTCTTCCTTCTTACCCAGAAGCTTATATTTCCCCCCAGTATTTTCAGGAAATCTTGTCTGTCCCAACCGTCTGAGCAAATTGCTTTGGTCTCGGCCCCTCCAGACCCACCTGCGCAGGTGGTTTGAAAGCAGACACCCCTGAGGTGGCAGCTCCCCCCTTTGTGTGCTTTACTGTCTTGTACAAAGGGTACCCTGGCACCGTAGGCAGTCCCCCCTTGCATCCCTGTGCCCGTCCTCCTGAGGCGACTGGCTCGCCGGAGAGTCCTCAGGCCCACGGGGCTCAGAGGGCGTGGCTATGTCTCATCCACCCTGAGGTCCTCTTGCCCCAGCGCGAGCCGGTGAGGGAGCTGCAGGGAAACGAGCACACCCTCCGGGGTCACACCCCAAGGTCCACTTCTGCCTGCGTGCTGACCTGGGCCACGGCCGGCCCTCCTCGTGCCTGCCAACTGCCCCCTCTCCCTGTGGCACTGTCCAAAACCCGGGAGCCGTCCCCCAGGGTAGCTGTTAAGCCCCTCGCCAGCAGAGACAGTCCAGAGTCCCTGGTGGGAAGCAAAGAAGCCAGCCCCCGAGACAGGCAGCGGAGGGGCGGAGTGAGGCCCGTCTCCCCACCGATGCCTCGTCCCAGCCAAGACCAGATGGGCAGCCCTGGAGGGAGGACGCGGCTCTGCCCAGGCCCCGCCGCCTCCTGCGTGAGCTCTGCCGCTGCACCTGTGCTCTCTTTTCTCTGTATTTGACCACTGTACCTGGCAGCACGATGTGTCTAGCCTGAGCTGCTTGCGTATTTCAAAGCAGCCAAGTGTGGGGAAGCTGACCTCAGGCTGCGCGTGGGCACCTGGTCTCCAAGCAGACAGGGCAGGAAGCCGCCCGGGCCCGCGAGCACCCCTGCCTACTCACGGACGCCGAGCAGGGCCGTGCCCCCGAAAGGGATGGCCAGGAATTCAGGCGCCCCTGGGCCAAGGTGGAAGCCTCGCTCCCGGGTCATCCGTGCAGTCCAGAGACGGTTGGGTTCGTTTGTGCCTGACTTCGGCCCTTTGGATGAGGGGGCCGTGCGAGATGGCTTGGGCTCTCTGGGGCAGACACCGGATAGTGGGCTGCAGAGGTGTCTTCCCTGGCGTGGGCAGCAGGACCGACACCACCTACGCCTCCTGCGGTGACCTGCGTGCGGGCACCTGCCCAGGCCCGGAGGAAGGGCCTGCCTCTCGGCTGGGCCCCAGGCAGGCCGGGGCTTTGCTGGCCGTGTGGCAGCCCTGCCCCTGGGCGGCTGGGCCGTGCCCTGTGAGAGGCCGTCAGTGTTGGAGGCCTGGCTTCAGGCATCCTCCCCTTCCACGTGGCAGCGGGGGGGGTGCTTCATGGGACTCTCCTCTGCCCCTCCCTGTGGAGGGCGTTTCTCTGATTTGCTGCATGGGAAGCGGTTTGCAAAGACAAGCTTCACTCTTGGAAGGTTTCCTGGTGGCTGATTGCTGCTTAGACTGTGAAGCGGGGACTTTTTGTTCCGTTCTCTCTCTTCACCCGCTTTTCTTTGGGGCACGGTGACTTGGGGAGGTGGGGTGGGGCGTGGCCCCCCTGCGCCTGTGGGAGGCTGGTCCCCGAAGGTCAGAGCATAACCTCTCTTCCCTGCAGAACAACTTCATCAACCTCAGCTTCCTCCGCCTCTTCCGCGCCGCCCGACTCATCAAGCTGCTCCGCCAAGGCTACACCATCCGCATCCTGCTCTGGACCTTCGTCCAGTCCTTCAAGGTGAGGCTGGGCGTGGCCAGGCGCGGCCTGACCCCTCCCTTGTGCAGGCTGGGGGGCTTCTGCCGCCACCGCCCGAGCGCCCTCCTCGGGAAGGCCGGGGCGGGGCCCACACCTCCCGTGGCCCCCGCTGTCCCGTGATGGTTTGAAAGGACGCTTTCACACCTCCCGTGGCCCCCGTTGTCCCGTGATGGTTTGTAAGGACGCTTTCACACCTCCCGTGGCCCCCGTTGTCCCGTGATGGTTTGTAAGGACGCTTTCACACCTCCCGTGGCCCCCGTTGTCCCGTGATGGTTTGTAAGGACGCTTTCACACCTCCCGTGGCGCCCGTTGTCCCGTGATGGTTTGTAAGGACGCTTTCAGGTTTACGGAGAGTATCTTGTTTATGCTCACCAAGGGCTGAGGTGGCTTTTATGGCTTGCTTTGTAGATGAAGGAGTTGACAGTAGCTTGGTGGTCATCGGGGTGGGTCTGCAGTCAACTGAGGCCAGTGTGGCCCCGGAGACCCAGCCACCATCCGCTCTGCCGATGAGGCTCAGGCCAGGGGGCAGGCCTCTCTCCTGGAGCTGACCTGTCCTCCCTCCTGGAGCTGACCTGCCCTCCCGTGTCTCTACAGGCGCTGCCCTACGTGTGCCTGCTCATCGCCATGCTGTTCTTCATCTACGCCATCGTCGGCATGCAGGTGGGTGTGCGCGGGGCCATCGCACGATAACGATGGCACGTTCGCACTTCGGCAACGTTTCTATGAGCCAGGTGCCGTTCTAAGCGCTTTATGAACTTAATCCTCAGAAAGACTCTTCTGTGGCTGAGGCCAAGCAGTGCCACCCTTTGTGGGCAGATGCCCGGCCCTGCTGTCTAGTGGAATCCTGCTGGGGTGTGCTAGGGCGCTGGTGGGCACGACTGCTTGGGTGCTGGGCACCCACGGCGGCGGAGTGTTTGAGCACATCTGCAGGACGCCGAGAGGCCTGCGGCGCAGCAGCTGGTCATTCTTTTGGCCCAGCAGCACTTCTGAAGGACAAGCGTCCTGATCCTGTACCGGAGATTATATGCTGTTGAAGGAAAAAGTCAACAGGATCATACCAGGTCACTGTCCTGGTCAAAATTAGCTTTTGCGTAACTTACCTTTATTTTGTCAAAGAACGCTTTGTCAGCTATTTGGGAAAATGTTTAAAATACACAAAGCAGTGTCCCAGTTGATACTTTTGGCATCTGGCCACTTTCCAGTAGTAGGGATGGGAGATGGACTCAAATGTTAATTTGTAGTGGAAGGAGACAGTGTCTAAAGGTTAGCTGAAAACTGATTTTTAAACTCAATTTCCAGGGGTTGAAAAGTTGTCTTGCTTAAAATTTGCTGAGATCTGATGCTGTTTAAAACAAACATATATTTTTTCTTGCTTTGGTATCTGGGCATACAAAGACATATGTCACTGATCTTTATTTTATTTTATTTTTTATTTTTTTTTTTACATCTTTATTAGAGTATAATTGCTTTACAATGGTGTGTTAGTTTCTGCTTTATAACAAAGTGAATCAGTTATACATATACATATGTTCCCATATCTCTTCCCTCTTGCGTCTCCCTCCCTCCCACCCTCCCTATCCCACCCCTCCAGGCGGTCACAAAGCACCGAGCTGATCTCCCTGTGCTATGCGGCTGCTTCCCAGTAGCTATCTACCTTACATTTGGTAGTGTATATATGTCCATGCCTCTCTCTCGCTTTGTCACAGCTTACCCTTCCCCCTCCCCATAGCCTCACGTCCATTCTCTAGTAGGTTTGTGTCTTTATTCCTGTCTTACCTCTAGGTTCTTCATGACATTTTTTTTTCTTAAATTCCATATATATGTGTTAGCATACGGTATTTGTCTTTTTCTTTCTGACTTACTTCACTTTGTATGACAGACTCTAGGTCTATCCACCTCATTACAAATAGCTCAATTTCGTTTCTTTTTATGGCTGAGTAATATTCCATTGTATATATGTGCCACATCTTCTTTATCCATTCATCCGATGACGGGCACTTAGGTTGTTTCCATCTCCGGGCTATTGTAAATAGAGCTGCAATGAACATTTTGGTAAATGACTCTTTTTGAATTATGGTTTTCTCAGGGTATATGCCCAGTAGTGGGATTGCTGGTAGTTCTTTTGGTAGTTCATATGGTAGTTCTATTGGTAGTTTTTTAAGGAACCTCCATACTATTCTCCATAGTGGCTGTACCAATTCCCATTCCCACCAGCAGTGCAAGAGTATTCCCTTTTCTCCACACCATCTCCAGCATTTATTGTTTCTAGATTTTTTTGATGATGGCCATTCTGACCAGTGTGAGATGATATCTCATTGTAGTTTTGATTTGCATTTCTCTAATGATTAATGATGTTGAGCATTCTTTCATGTGTTTGTTGGCAGTCTGTATATCTTCTTTGGAGAAATGTCTATTTAGGTCTTCTGCCCATTTTTGGATTGGGTTGTTTGGTTTTTTGTTATTGAGCTGCTTATAAATTTTGGAGATTAATCCTTTGTCAGTTGCTTCATTTGCAAATATTTTCTCCCATTCTGAGGGTTGTCTTTTGGTCTTGTTTATGGTTTCCTTTGCTGTGCAAAAGCTTTGAAGTTTCATTAGGTCCCATTTGTTTATTTTTGTTTTTATTTCCATTTCTCTAGGAGGTGGGTCAAAAAGGATTTTGCTGGGATTTATGTCATAGAGTGTTCCACCTATGTTTTCCTCTAAGAGTTTGAGAGTTTCTGGCCTTACATTTAGGTCTTTAATCCATTTTGAGCTTATTTTTGTGTATGGTGTTAGGGAGTGATCTAATCTCACGCTTTTACATGTACCTGTCCAGTTTTCCCAGCACCACTTATTGAAGAGGCTGTCCTTTCTCCACTGTACATTCCTGCCTCCTTTATCAAAGATAAGGTGACCATATGTGCATGAGTTTATCTCTGGGCTTTCTATCCTGTTCCATTGATCTATCTTTCTGTTTTTGTGCCAGTACCATACTGTCTTGATTACTGTATTTTTGTAGTATAGTCTGAAGTCAGGGAGCCTGATTCCTCCAGCTCCGTTTTTCGTTCTCAAGATTGCTTTGGCAATTCGGGGTCTTTTGTGTTTCCATACAAATTGTGAAATTTTTTGTTCTAGTTCTGTGAAAAATGCCAGTGGTAGTTTGATAGGGATTGCATTGAATCTGTAGATTGCTTTGGGTAGTAGAGTCATTTTCACAATGTTGATTCTTCCAATCCAAGACCATGGTATATCTCTCCATCTGTTTGCATCATCTTTAATTTCTTTCATCAGTGTCTTATAATTTTCTACATACAGGTCTTTTGTCTCCTTTGGTAGGTTTATTCCTAGATATTTTATTCTTTTTGTTGCAATGGTAAATGGGAGTGTTTTCTTGATTTCACTTTCAGATTTTTCATCATTAGTGTATAGGAATGCCAGAGATTTCTGTGCATTAATTTTGTATCCTGCTACTTTACCAAATTCATGCCAGAGATTTCTGTGCATTAATTTTGTATCCTGCTACTTTACCAAATTCATTGATTAGCTCTAGTAGTTTTCTGGTAGCATCTTTAGGATTCTCTATGTATAGTATCATGTCATCTGCAAACAGTGACAGCTTTACTTCTTCTTTTCCGATTTGGATTCCTTTTATTTCCTTTTCTTCTGTGATTGCTGTGGCTAAAACTTCCAAAACTATGTTGAATAAGAGTGGTGAGAGTGGGCAACCTTGTCTTGTTCCTGATCTTAGTGGAAATGCTTTCAGTTGTTCACCATTGAGGACGATGTTGGCTGTGGGTCTGTCATATATGGCCTTTATTATGTTGAGGAAAGTTCCCTCTATGGCTACTTTCTGCAGGGTTTTTATTATAAATGGGCGTTGAATTTTGTCGAAAGCTTTCTCTGCATCTATTGAGATGATCATATGGTTTTTCTCCTTCAGTTTGTTAATATGGTGTATCACGTTGATTGATTTGCGTATATTGAAGAATCCTTGCATTCCTGGAATAAACCCAACTTAATCATGGTGTATGATCCTTTTAATGTGCTGTTGGATGCTGTTTGCTAGTATTTTGTTGAGGATTTTTGCATCTATGTTCATCAGTGATATTGGCCTATAGTTTTCTTTCTTTGTGACATCCTTGTCTGGTTTTAGAATCAAGGGTGGCCTCATAGAATGAATTTGGGAGTGTTCCTCCCTCTGCTATATTTTGGAAGAGTTTGAGAAGGATAGGTGTTAGCTCTTCTCTACATGTTTGATAGAATTCGCCTGTAAAGCCATCTGGTCCTGGGCTTTTCTTTGTTGGAAGATATTTAATCACAGTTTCAATTTCAGTGCTTGTGATTGGTCTGTTCATATTTTCTATTTCTTCCTGATTCAGTCTTGGCAGGTTGTGCATTTCTAAGAATTTGTCCATTTCTTCCAGGTTGTCCATTTTATTGGCCTAGAGTTGCTTGTAGTAATCTCTCATGATCTTTTGTATTTCTGCAGTGTCAGTTGCTACTTCTCCTTTTTCATTTCTAATTCTATTGATTTGAGTCTTCTCCCTTTTTTTCTTGGTGAGTCTGGCTAATGATTTATCAATTTTGTTTATCTTCTCAAAGAACCAGCTTTTAGTTTTATTGATCTTTGCTATCGTTTCCTTCATTTCTTTTTCATTTATTTCTGACCTGATTTTTATGATTTCTTTCCTTCTGCTAACTTTGGGGTTTTTCTGTTCTTCTTTCTCTAATTGCTTTAGGTGCAAGGTTAGGTTGTTTGTTCGAGATGTTTCCTGTTTCTTAAGGTAGGATTGTATTGCTATAAACTTCCCTCTTAGAACTGCTTTTGCTGCATCCCATAGGTTTTGGGTCGTCGTGTCTCCATTGTCATTTGTTTCTAGGTATTTTTTGATTTCCTCTTTGATTTCTTCAGTGATCACTTCGTTATTAAGTAGTGTATTGTTTAGCCTCCATGTGTTTGTATTTTTTACAGATCTTTTCCTGTAATTGATATCTAGTCTCATAGCATTGTGGTCAGAAAAGATACTTGATACAATTTCAATTTTCTTAAATTTACCGAGGCTTGATTTGTGACCCAAGATATGATCTATCCTGGAGAATGTTCCATGAGCACTTGAGAAAAATGTGTATTCTGTTGTTTTTGGATGGAATGTCCTATAAATATCAATTAAGTCCATCTTGTTTAATGTATTATTTAAAGTTTGTGTTTCCTTATTTATTTTCATTTTGGATGATCTGTCCATTGGTGAAAGTGGGGTGTTAAAGTCCCCTACTATGAATGTGTTACTGTCCATTTCCCCTTTTATGGCTGTTAGTATTTCCTTTATGTATTGAGGTGCTCCTATGTTGGGTGCATAAATATTTACAATTGTTATATCTTCTTCTTGGATCGATCCTTTGATCATTATGTAGTGTCCTTCTTTGTCTCTTGTAATAGTCTTTATTTTAAAGTCTATTTTGTCTGATATGAGAATTGCTACGCCAGCTTTCTTTTGGTTTCCATTTGCATGGAATATCTTTTTCCATCCCCTTACTTTCAATCTGTATGTGTCTCTAGGTCTGAAGCGGGTCTCTTGTAGACAGTATATATATGGGTCTTGTTTTTGTATCCATTCAGCCAATCTGTGTCTTTTGGTGGGAGCATTTAGTCCATTTACATTTAAGGTAATTATTGATATGTATGTTCCTATTCACATTTTCTTAGTTGTTTGGGGTTCGTTATTGTAGGTCTTTTCCTTCTCTTGTGTTTCTTGCCTAGAGAAGTTCCTTTAGCATTTGTTGTAAAGCTGGTTTGGTGGTGCTGAACTCTCTCAGCTTTTGCTTGTCTGTAAAGGTTTTAATCAAATCTGAATGAGATTCTTGCTGGGTAGAGTAATCTTGGTTGCAGGTTTTTCTCCTTCATCACTTTAAATATGTCCTGCCACTCCCTTCTGGCTTGCAGAGTTTCTGCTGAGAGATTAGCTGTTAACCTTATGGGGATTCCCTTGTGTGTTACTTGTTGTTTTTCCCTTGCTGCTTTTAATATGTTTTCTTTGTATTTAACTTTTGACAGTTTGATTAATATGTGTCTTGGCGTATTTCTCCTTGGATTTATCCTGTATAGGACTCTCTGTGCTTCCTGGACTTGATTAACTATTTCCTTTCCCATATTAGGGAAGTTTTCAACTATAATCTCTTCAAATATTTTCTCAGTCCCTTCCTTTTTCTCTTCTTCTTCTGGACCCCCTATAATTCGAATGTTGGTGTGTTTAATGTTGTCCCAGAAGTCTCTGAGACTGTCCTCAGTTCTTTTCATTCTGTTTTCTTTATTCTGCTCTGCAGTAGTTATTTCCACTATTTTATCTTCCAGGTCACTTATCCGTTCTTCTGCCTCAGTTATTCTGCTATTGATCCCATCTAGAGTATTTTTCATTTCATTTATTGTGTTGTTCTTCATTGTTTGTTTCATCTTTAGTTCTTCTAGGTCCTTGTTAAATGTTTCTTGCATTTTCTCTATTCTATTTCCAAGATTTTGGATCATCTTTACTATCATTATTCTGAATTCTTTTTCAGGTAGACTGCCTATTTCCTCTTCATTTGTTAGGTCTGGTGGGTTTTTATCTTGCTTCTTCATCTGCTCTGTGTTTTTCTGTCTTCTCATTTTGCTTATCTTACTGTGTTTGGGGTCTCCTTTTTGCAGCCTGCAGGTTCATAGTTCCCATTGTTTTTGGTGTCTGTCCCCAGTGGCTAAGGTTGGTTCAGTGGGTTGTGTAGGCTTCCTGGTGGAGGGGACTAGTGCCTGTGTTTTGGTGGATGAGGCTGGATCTTGTCTTTCTGGTGGGCAGGTCCACGTCTGGTGGTGTGTTTTGGGGGTGTTTGTGGACTTATTATGATTTTAGGCAGCCTCTCTGCTAATGGGTGGGGTTGTGTTCCTGTCTTGCTAGTTGTTTGGCATAGAGTGTCCAGCAGTGTAGCTTGCTGGTCATTGAGTGAAGCTGGGTGCTGGTGTTGAGATGGAGGTCTCTGGGAGATTTTCACCGTTTGATATTATGTGGAGCTGGGAGGTCTCTTGTGGACCAGTGTCCTGAAGTTGGCTCTCCCACCTCAGAGGCACAGCACTGACTCCTGCACCAAGAGCCTTTCATCCACATGGCTCAGAATAAAAGGGAGACAAAGTAGAAAGAAAGAGGAAAGAAAGAAATAAAAAGAAAGAAAGAAAGAAGATAAAATAAAATAAAGTAACATAAAATAAAATAAAGTTATTAAAATAAAAAATATTAAGAAAAAAAATTTTTTTAAGAAAAGAAACAGATAGAACCCTAGGACAAATGGTGGAAGCAAAGCTATACAGCATAAATCTTGCTCTCGAAGCCCACCTTCTCAATTTGGGATGATTCGTTGTCTATTCATGTATTCCACAGATGCAGGTACATCAAGTTGATTGTGAAGCTTTAATCCGCTGCTCCTGAGGCTGCTGGGAGAGATTTCCCTTTCTCTTCTTTGTTCTCACAGCTCCAGGGGCTCAGCTTTGGATATGGCCCCGCCTCTGCGTGTAGGTCGCAGGAAGGCGTCTGTTCTGCGCTCAGACAGGACGGGGTTAAAGGAGCCGCTGATTCGGGGGCTCTGGCTCACTCAGGCCGGGGGGGAGGGAGGGGCACGGAGTGCGGGGCGGGCCTGCGGCAGCAGAGGCCGGCATGACGTTGCACCAGCCTGAGGCGCGCCGTGCGTTCTCCCGGGGAAGTTGTCCCTGGATCCCGGGACCCTGGCAGTGGCGGGCTGCACAGGCTCCCCGGAAGAGGGGTGTGGATAGTGACCTGTGCTCACACACAGGCTTCTTGGTGGCTGCAGTAGCAGCCTTAGCATCTCATGCCCGTCTCTGGGGTCCGCGCTGTTAGCCGCGGCTCGCGCCCGTCTCTGGAGCTCCTTTAAGCAGCGCTCTTAATCTCCTCTCCTCGCGCACCAGGAAACAAAGAGGGAAGAAAAAGTCTCTTGCCTCTTCGGCAGCTCCAGACTTTTCCCCGGACTCCCTCCCGGCCAGCCGTGGTGCACTAACCCCTTCAGGCTGAGTTCACGCCGCCAACCCCAGTCCTCTCCCTGCGCTCCAACCGAAGCCCGAGCCTCAGCTCCCAGCCCCGCCCGCCCCGGCGGGGGAGCAGACAAGCCTCTCGGGCTGGTGAGTGCCGGTCGGCACCGATCCTCTGTGTGGGAATCTCTCCGCTTTGCTCTCCGCACCCCTGTTGCTGCGCTCTCCTCCGCGGCGCCGAAGCTTCCCCCTCCGCCACCCACAGTCTCCACCCGCGATGGGGCTTCTAGTGTGTGGAAACCTTTCTTCCTTCACAGCTCCCTCCCACTGGTGCAGGTCCCGTCCCTATTCTTTTGTCTCGGTTTATTCTTTTTTCTTTTGCCCTACCCAGGTACGTGGGGGGGTTTCTTGCCTTTTGGGAGGGCTGAGGTCTTCTGCCAGCGTTCAGTAGGTGTTCTGTAGGAGTTGGTCCACGTATAGATGTATTTCTGGTGTATCTGTGGGGAGGAAGGTGATCTCCGCGTCTTACTCTTCTGCCATCTTCCCCTCGTCCCAAAGCCTGGTCTGTATTTTTGATGGATAGATGATGATTCGTACATTTTCATCTGGATTCGAGTTTAAGCTGCTTAGAGTTAGGGACTCATTTGCATTTCTAACCTTGAAAGAAAGAAATTAAAATGGATAGAAAACCCATTGTGATGTTTGCACAGAATTGTAAAGAGAAAGGTTCAAGTGACTATCGTAATATCAGTATAATTACTGGTTTGGAGTCATTGATGAGAGAGTGAATTTTAAAACGCTTCCCTTCTTCTGTCTGGCAGAGCCCACCAAGACTTAGCTCTGGGTCCCCCGCTTTTACTAGTCACTCTGGGAGATCCCTGGACAGGCTCAGAGCCAGAGCCAGTGCACGCTGGGCCGTGGGACAGGGATACGTTTGCCTCTCCAGAGGTTTTCTCTACCCTGGAAATGCACAGACGCTGCTGGAGCTGGAAGCCACCAGCCCCGGCAGCAGTGGTGGCGGCTTCTGTCGGGATTATCTGGCTCAGGGCAGCGTCCTGTCCCATGTGGGTGCACACGTGCACACACACCGTCTCCTGCCCGGCTGCAGCTCCTGAAGACCCAGCAGCAGTGGTCTGCAGCCTTCTTCTCCACTTCAGGTGTTTGGAAACATCGCCCTGGATGACGACACCAGCATCAACCGGCACAACAACTTTCGGACGTTTCTACAAGCCTTGATGCTGCTGTTCAGGTGCGTTGTGGGGAGGTGGCTCCAGGCTCACTGGCTTCTTCACTCAGGATGGGACCACCCCCCAGCCCTGGTCACACTGGCTTCTCCGCAGCGGACCTTTCCAGTTTCTCTTCTTTCCCTGCTTGTTCTTCCCTAAGGGCTCCTGGGCTTCAAGACAGCCCGAAGGGGAGGCCCTGAGGAGGTCAGCCTGAGAGCGCCAGGCTGGGCCCGCCTCCTCCACCTTGTCTCTGCTCCCCGGCGGCAGCTGCAAGGCCTCCAGTGGGGCTGCAGCCCGAGAGGTCTGGGAGGACAGAAGGTGTCCAAAGGGCTTTTCTTGGTGTGCCAGGCCAGGCTTCCCGCGTGCTCACCTTAGTGATTCGGGGATCTGTGCTACCAGGAGAAGCAGGGCAGTGGAGCGCTGCTGTCAGCAGCTGGCACCCGCTCGGTGGCCCAGGGAACCCAGCCGGCCAGCAGTGCCGTTCTGATGGGAGCTGCAGTTCCTGAGGCTCGGGGGTGCGGCCAAGGGGAGCACCAGGGCGGGGCCTGGAGGAGCACAGGCTGGTGTCCGCTCAGAGGCCTCCCTGCGCGGATGTGTGTGGGACGGCTCCCCCGCCATGGCTGTCAGGCGTGGACACCCGTGGGCTGGGGCTGTCCACCCGCCTGGCTTGAGAATGCACTTGTGGGCAGAGGCCAGAGAGTGGAACGTGTCTCCCTCCTTCCCCGTGACCCTAGGAGGGGAGAAAAGAGCTCTGTAGTGACTTATGGTAGAGGGGTCCTGACAGCACACCCTGCGTTGGGCCCTTTCCTGAGGTTTCACCATCTGTGTTCACTTATGTAAATGCATCGGGTGGGCTGCTGCCAGGCCCACGCTTGGGGACCCCCAGCACATCTGGCCCTATGCAGATGCGTTTTGGGCACCGTGGGAGTTCTTCTTTATATGGAGGGTGAGCTCAGGTCAGGCCTGCTTCACTGCGCTGCCTGGACAGAGTTTTCGCCTTGTTCTTTGCAGCAGATGAACAAGCATCCTTAGGCTTTTTACACTTTCCCCAAATAGTGTCGTTTCTCTGGACTTTAGCTGTTACATTAACTTTATTTCTTTGTTTATTACTAGCCTGCCTTGTGCCACAAAAGATATGAAGTGAGCCTTGGTTTTAAGCCTTTGACCTCAAAGATCTCTCTTCCTTCCTCATCTTGGTGTCACATGTGGGCACCCTCGTCATTCAGGCCTGGCACGGGCTGAACCAGCTGTTGTCCATAGGGAGTGGGCCCAGGGGCTGACCACATAGGGGCACAGGGGGGACCCAGGCCTCTGGCCCACCTGCAGGTCTGGTGCACATCTGGCCCCTGGCGCAGGCCTCACACACAGAAGCAAACGTCCACGCAGGAGGGGCCTCTGTGGGAGCTGCTCGGGGTGGGGGTATTCTTGATGTGTTCAAGAAGCAGTAGAAGCTGGGGTGGCTGGTGTGGGGTGAGGTCAGGGAAAGGGCAGGCTGTGGGTAGTCATGTGGATTTTACCTTTTGCAGGGAGTGAGGGGGTCACTGAGGGGTCATTGATCTTATCCCTGGGCTGCTGGTGGGGAGTGAGCATCCAGTTAAGAAGCTGCTGCAGCAGCCCGGGGCGGGGAGGTAGCACGTGTCTGGCTGGTTTGAAGGCCGATGAGCTGATGATCAGGACACGGTGAGAGAGGAGGCGAGGGTGACACCCGCGTGTTTGGCCTGAGCAGAGGGAAGGGTGGAGTCCCTGTGTCCTGAATCCAGGAAGACTGGGCGGCGGCTGCCGGGGAGGAGATCGGAGCCCACAGAGGGGAGCTCGCCATGGTGCTGACTTCTGGTGCGGTGGATTCTTTCCCGTAGCTAGTGCTTTCCCAGTTATGATCAGCTTGAAAAGCTAATGCCAGAGGCTTCTTTTTAAGAAGCAACGTCTGATAACCAGACCTCACACATGTGCAGGATCCCTGTGGGAAGGAATCCAGCTCTCCTGAATTCCCAGGCTCCCTCCCAGGGCCGGTCCTGGGCCTTCCTTCCTGGGCCTCATGCTCTGCCCTTTTCTCAGGAGCGCCACTGGGGAGGCCTGGCACGAGATCATGCTGTCCTGCCTCGGCAGCCGGGCCTGCGACGCGCTCGCCAATGCCGCTGAGTGTGGGAGCGACTTCGCCTACTTCTACTTTGTCTCCTTCATCTTCCTCTGCTCCTTTCTGGTGAGTCCCGGACGCTGTGCCCATCCCGTCGCCTGTGTCTGCTGGTCTCAGACCGCCTTGGGCCCCCCTAGTCTCTTGCTGGTCCCTGATTTTGATCCATGTCACATGAAAGCTGATTCCACATCGATGGTCCTCATTTCCCCAGAGATGAGGACCTCGTTAATCCTGAAAGGACCCACTGGGTAATGAGCTCCTGTGGGCCTGCCTTTACTTCTGTGGAAGGGGTTTTAAGTTTCTGTAGGGCAATTGTCCCTCAGTTCTCAGCTTCTAGAAGGACTTGCACTGTGGTGATAAGATACGAAGCCGCAGAATTCCAGGCAGCCTGCCTGTGACCCATGAGCTATGGAAACTCATGGGGTCAGGTTGGAGGTGTCAGTGGGCCAGGTCGCAGGGTGTGGATTTTATTACAAGTCAGCAGAAGGCTCTGGGACACTGTGAGCAGTGGCATCCTCTGCTTGACATCTTAAAACCTCACTCTGGCTTCTGGCTTCTGGTCAGGAGAGGCTGTAAGTGAGCAGGAGATAATTAGAGGTGACAGTTGGAGAGGGTGGGTGTGAAAGAAGTTGTGTGGACTTGGGCTGCATTGTAAAGGTAGAGCTGACACGATTGAACACGAGCATGAGAGTAAAGGAGGGAAAAACGCTGCCTTCTGGGGTTTGCTGGGGTGATGGAGTGAGTGGTTCTTGCCCCGAGATGGAAAGGTTGGGGAGCCATGGGCGTGGGGATAAGGAGGGGGTGGTTAGAGACACGTGGGGGCCTCTGGGCTGGAGATGTGGATTCGTCGTCGTTCGTATTTGGTGTATCCATCAGGCTTGGTGATACCCTCTAGGTCCCTGTGTGGTCCAGAGACCCACGGCTTAAACATTGCCTGAGCACTGGTTAGAAATGCAGATTCCTGGGTCCCTTCCAAGACTTGCTGTATCAGGATCTCTGGGAGAGGGACCCAGGAATCAGTTTTAGTGAACTTCCTGGGTGATTCCTTGTGTGCTAAGTTCGAGGAGCACTGACCTATGGAGAAGAGGGCTGAAGACTCAGCCCTGGGGGCATTTAGGAGACAGAAGGGAGCATGGGATCCAGAAGTTGATTCGGAGCAGTGAGGCAGGAGAGAGCCAGGAGAGGGCAGTCCCCTAAAAACCAAGGGAAGAAGGTGTCCCTAGTGGGAGGGAATCATCAACCATGTGAAATATTGTTGGGAGGTAAAGTAAAATGATGACTGAGAATTGCTCATGGGGTGTGGAAAGGTAGAGACCATGGGTGCCCTTCACAGGAACAGTTTCTTTGGAGTGTTAGGATCAAAGCCTTACTGCAGCAGGTTCAAGAGATAACAAGAAGCAAAGAGCATAGCAAGAGTGGACAGCTGCTTTCCACAGTGGGCAGTGCTGAGCAGACACTTCAGATTTACAGTCATAACTTTCATGCAGGACCAGCCAGCACAGTTTGTGCTTTTCTCGGGCCATATTCTCTACTTGGCGCCATGGGTAGCAAAGTGCATTATTCAGATTTGGGATTTACCAGACAAGTGTAAGGAGGGAGAAAACGATGTGTGTAAAAGTATCATCTTAGTGCTGGATGTGGGATCAGGCCTGGGGACAGGAGGGAGGGGAGGGGCAGGACCACTGGATCAGAGGTCCCCATGGGACACAAGTATTAGATGAAGTGAGCCAGAAGGATAGGAACTGTGGGCAGAGAGTGAGACATCTGTGGTTAAGACTTTGGAGGTGGTAATGGTAATGTTCATTGGTAGTCACTGGCAATGAGTTGTTTTGCAGTCATACGAGTAAGGGGCTGAGATGATGGCGGGAGGCTGGGGGGAGGTCAGGGATCAGAGAGGCCAGGCAATAGTTGACCCATCTCTGTGGATATTAACAGCAACAAGAATTAAGAGTAGATGTGGGGACAAATACAGCAAGTCAGGTGCACATTTCCCAGGAAGCAGGGGGAGGTTGGTAGACCAGAAACCTTAAACGGCAGGCTTTTTTCTTAAGAGGATGGAGGGGGACACCACTGTTTCACCTAGAGCAATGGGAAATGAAGAACGTTCGGGTAAGATGAAGATAAAAGAATTTCTATTGATGGTGAACTGAGAGTTTTGGAAGGTACAGTAGAAGGTTGGGGTAGTTGGGAAAGGTGTGCATTTGAGACCGATGAGCTTGCATATTGATAGAAAAATACAGAAAAATCTATGAAACTAGTCTTTCACTAGTTGCCAGGAACCAAGGAGAGGATTTGCATGTTGGGGTCATTCCCTGATACATCAGAAGACCCACTGTGGGCAGTGGGGAAGGAAAGCTTTCTGGAGAGTCACCCGTCTTGTAGGTAGGGGGGACAGTGGTCTCTGTGAAGTTCAAAGACATCTGGTGCTGCAAGAGCCAGCCAGTCCATGGGCGCAAGGTTGAGCCCAGCAGGTTGGCTTCACTGTGCTCTGGCTGCAGACATGCGGTTCCACAGAAAGCCACATTCACGATGCCACACCATCCACAGGACCGACACTCCCTGGACATGTCAGGGGTGAGCCGAGGCATGACATTATTCTGTTGGTTCCATTCATCCAGCAACTCCACTTCTGAGTATATATCCAAAAGAAATGAAGACAGGATATTGAAGCAATATCCACACTCCCATATTCATTGCAGCCATTATTCACAGTAGCAAAGATAGGAAACAGCCTAAGTGTCCATCAACAGATGAATGAATATAGAGGATGTGACACACACGCACACGCACACACACAATTGAATAGTATTCAGCCATGAGAAGGAGATCCTGCAATTTGTGACGACATGGATGGACCTTGAGGGCATTATGCTAAATGAAATAAGCCAGATAGAGAAAGACAAATAGTGCATAGTATCACTTATGTGTGGAATCTTTTTTTAAAGAAGTCAGCATCATAGAAACAGAGTAGAAAAGTTGTTGCCAGGGCCTGGGGATTGGGGAAATAAGGAGAGGTTGATAAAAGGGTGCAAACTTTCAGCTATATGAACAAAGTCTGAGTATCTGATGTAAAACATGGTGAGTATAGTTTTTAAGACTGTATTATATAAGTGAAATTTGCTAAGAGAGTAGAACTTAAATGTTCTATCACTAAAAGATAAACATGTGAGGTGATAGATGTGTTAGTTAACAGATGGCGGGACCCTTTCACAACGTATATGCATATCAAATCACCACAATGTACACCTTAAGAATCTTACAATTTTGTTAATTCCACCTTAATAAAGCCTGGGGGTGGGGGACAATGTGGTGCTGGCATAAGGATAAATATAGAGAGCAATGGAATAGGATTGAGAGTCTGGAAGTGAACCCAAACATCTATGGCCAATTGATTTTTGACAAGGATGCCAAGACCATTCAATATGGAAAGAACAGTTTCTCTAACAAATGGGGAGGAGCTAACTGGTTATCCACATGCAAAAAAATGAAGTTGGACCCTTACCTCACTCCATGTAAAAATATTAACTCAAAATTGATCAGAGACCTAAGTGTGAGAACTAAAACTGTAAAACTTTTAGAAGAAAACATAGGGAACCAATCTTCATGACCTCAGATTTGGCAAAGAATTCTTAGATTTGACATCATAATCACAAGCAAGAAAAGAAAAAAAATAGATAAATTCAACTATCAAAATGCAATACTTTTGTGCATTAAAGGATATTATAAAAATATGAAAATACAATAGAAGGAATGGGAGAAAATATTTTATAAGGGGTTAATATGCAAAATATATAAAGAACTCCTACAACTCAACAACAAAAAGAGAAACAACCATATAAAAAGGGACAAAGAATCAGAATAGTCATTTTTCCAAAGAAGATCTTCAACTGGCCAGCCAACAAGCACATAAAGACATTCAACATCCTTGGTCATTAAGGAAATGCAAATAAAAACCACAATGAGATACCATTTTGCACTCACGAGGATGGCTAGAATAATTTTTTTTTTTTTAAACAGAAGATACCAGGTGTTGGTGAGGACATGGAGAAATAGGGACTTTTGTGCATTGCTGATGGAAATGTAAAAAACAGTAGCTTCTGTGGAAAACAGTTTGGAAGTTCCTCAAAAACTTAATCATAATATTACCATATGACCCAGAAATCCCATTCCTAGGTATGTACACGAGAGAAATGAAATTTTATGTCTACACAGAAATTTGTCCATGAATATTTGTAGCAGCATTAACCATTAACAGCCAAAGGTGGAAACAACCCAAATGTCCATCAGTGGATGAATGGATAAACAAATTGTAGTACATACCTACAAAGGAATATTATTCAGCCATAAACAGGAAGGAACTTCTGCCAAATGCTGCGACATGGGTGAACTTTGAAAACATCACACTAAGTGAAAGAAGCCAGACTCAAAAGGTCATACATTGTATGGAGTTTTTTTTTTTTTTGCGGTACGCGGGCCTCTCACCACTGTGGCCTCTCCCACCGCGGAGCACAGGCTCCGGACGCGCAGGCCCAGCGGCCATGGCTCACGGGCCCAGCCGCTCCGCGGCATGTGGGATCCTCCCGGACCGGGGCACGAACCCGCGTCCCCTGCATTGGCAGGCGGACTCTCAACCACTGTGCCACCAGGGAAGCCCTGTATGGAATTTTTTATTCGAAATATCCAAAATAGACAAATCTACAGGTACAGAAAGGAGATTGGTGGTTTCTAGGGAATGGGAGGACGGAGGAATAGGGAGTGATTACTTAGGGGTGCAAGGTATTCTTTAGGAGCGATGAAAAGATTTTGAAACTAGGGAAGTGGTGGTTGCACAGTACTGTGCGTACGCTCAATGCCACTGAATTGTGGACTTAACTGTATGTTAAGTGAATTTCAACTCAGTTAAAAAAACAAAACAAAACAAAATACCTGAGCTGTAGTTCTCTAGAGCCCAAACTATTAAGTCCAAAGTTGCTACTTTCCTTGAAGGTTTACCTGAGAAGGGGAGAGGGTGGGGACCACACAGTGGAGAAGATTAACCTAGACGGCAGGACAGATCATGGACAGGAGAAGCTGGGCCTGAATGAGGACGGGGTGGGAGAAGTAGAGAACAGAAGCCTTCAGAGGACAAATACTGGGTTGGGGTTAGCCTGTGGGACCTAGAACCCGGGGAAGGATGCTGCTGGTGGTGGCGGCAGTGTAAAGGGGGCCTGGGAAGCCCTCTGCAAGGCTGTGGAGGGAGGAGGCTGGGCAGGCTCTGCCTGAGTCAGTGGCGTCTGCTGCCCTGTCCGCCTCACACGGAGACTTTGGCTGCAGGTGGAGAGGTGCGGGAGGGGGCAGGCTGAGGTCTCTGGATGTCACCTCTTTTCCTTCCTGTCCTGCAGATGTTGAACCTCTTTGTGGCGGTGATCATGGACAATTTTGAGTACCTTACGCGGGACTCTTCCATCCTAGGGCCTCACCACCTGGACGAGTTCATCCGGGTCTGGGCTGAGTACGACCCGGCTGCGTGGTGAGTGAGCCACCATGCTGTGTGGTCCTCAGGGGTGGTCCCTGCCACCCACGGATCTCAGCACAGGGCTGCGTGGTGAGTGAGCCCCACGCTGCGTGGTCCTCAGGGGTGGTCCCTGCCACCCACGGATCTCAGCACAGGGCTGGTGGCTGCAGACATGTTTCAAGTGAGTGTTCCCCCTGTGGATTTTGGCTGGGGTAAGTTAGGGTCCATCCTGCTCCCCGTGGGGTACTGCTGAGCCCGCCTCCCAGGGGGTGCGCTCATTCCCACTCTCGGTGTTCTTGTATACAGCTCCCTGGGCTGAGAAATCCTCTTCTCAGACCCTCCGTCCAGCCCTTCGGAGGTTACCTGGGGGTCATGGAAGGTTTTCAGGGGGTTGTGAGACTCAGGGTTCCTATTGACGGGAGCTCACCGTCTTCTCACGTCTGGGGTCGTGGAGAGCGTGTGGAAACAGAGAAGGACCTTCTCTCAGGGCCTCACCGTTCTTGTGAAGCTCTGAGACCTCTGTGGGCAGAAATAATGTGGGGCCTCAGGACATTCTCCTCTGTGGACTCGGGGCTCTCCCTCCCTGCCATCTCCTTGACGTCAGGAGCCAAGTGCACCTCTGTGTCACCAGCCCAGGCCGCGAATAGAGGGTTCTCAGTAAAGTTTTGTTGAAATCAGATGAGCTGCCAGGAAGGGTCTAGTGTGATTGAGGCCCTTTGGTCTTGGTGAAAAAGGGTTACTGCGCTGCTGTTGCGTAAGTGAGGGGCGATTCGCTTCCAGACGGAGCAGGGGTGTCCTGAAGGGAGTGGCTTGGGGTCAGGAGGCGGTGGAGACTGTGTTTCGTGGGAGATGCTTGCACACCTGTGACATTTCGTCCTGGGGGTCAGCACGGCAGCACGGATCCACCACCTGCCGATTTGTCTGTTCCTTCATCGCTCACTCATTCCCTTGCTCATTCATTCATTCACCCTCTCGATCCGTGGCTTGAGGAGTTACTAAGGGTGCACTCTCTGCAGCAAAACACAGGACGCAGAGGGCCCGAGAGACCTGGCCGTCGGTAAGACTCAGGCCTGCTCAGCGCGTCACTCACGGGGAGCCCGGGAGTGAACTGTGCCCCAGGGCGGGGGCTCCAGGGGGACGAGAAGACCCTGGAACGGGGGTGCCGCCGCTTCCCGCCTCCTCTCCCTCAGGCTCCCTGGCCTGCCCGCGTCCCTGTGGCGCAGCTCTGTGTCTGGTCACCCTTTGTGTGGCAGAGGCCTTTAGGAGAGGGTCAGCGTCCTCATGGGAGGATCCTGCTACCCACAGAGCACCTGGGACTCTGAATCCACGTTCAGCAAGGGGAATACTCTGGAGCTTTCCAGGCCCCAAAATCCTGGGTGCTTGGCTGCGCTCCCGTACCCACTTCTTATGCAGTCTCCCTGGAGCCCCCATCCCATCACAGTGAAGATCCAGAAGGCGTTATGTGAGGCCCTTTCCGGTCTGGGCAGCACCAGGGCCCTGGGGCTCTTCCAGGCCCAGAGCATCTCTGAGTGTGTTCCAGTGTAGTGAAAAATCGGCAGTTTTCACACAGTGTAGAACAAGCCTGGCTGTTATTTATGGTTCGTGTTGTGTGTGACTTTTCATGGTCTTGGAGAGTCCCAGCATTTTTCTGATGCATCAGCACATTTGCCCACAGCACATGCTTGAGTCCACAGGCTCAGGGGTATTCCTGGGTTCTCTGGTCAGGAAGGCCCAGTCAGACCGGAGGGGAGACTGACCACACCCAAGGCCTGGTCCTTGTCAGGCAGAGGGCGGGAGGGAGTCCAGTGAGGCAGGATTGAGGCTCATTCCAGGAGGGCCATCCTGACTGTGGTCTGAAGAGATGCTGCTGCTTCTGGGCGTATATTTTTCTAGAGGAGAAAAACACAGATGTTGTATAGAGCATGACTTGGACTAACAGGCAAAGGCAAGTCAGTGCAGGCCTGCGAGAGGGGGGTCATGTCTCCCAGATCTCTATGGACTGTAGACCCAGCACCTCCCCAGTCAGCCCCAGGTGGAGCAGAATTAAGACACACAAGAAGTGGACTCGGGCCAGACGGCAGCTCTGTGATTGTGCACAGAGACGGCTGACTGTCTCCCAAATCCAGGGTTCTAGAACTGGGGCCTCTGGAAGGCATAGGCATTCAGGAATATGGTGAAGTGCTTATGGAAGAGTAGATAGCAAAATGTAAGCCTCAGCCCAGAGCAAGATACCAGCAGGATAACACAAGACCCCCAGTCCGGAAGTAGCACAGGCATGACCTGCAACTGACACTCAGACGTGCTTCTCCCACGAGCGGCTGGGGCGGCGGAAGGCTCGGCTGAGGCAGCTGAGCAGGCTGGGTCTGTACCCCACGACTGGCAGGGCAGAGCGTGCTTGAGCCTTCAACTAGCCTCTGTGACAGCTGCAGGGCCGTGACCATCTTTATTTCCCAGGGACCATCTGCCGTCTCCTCGTTCTTGGGGAGGCTGAAACAAAAACAAACTTTATGAAATTTCCTGAGCTTTTGTGTGTATGTGAGTGTATTACGTGAGTGTGCACAAGCATGTGCATGTGTGTGCTGTCTGTGCACAGGTCTGTGTCCACCCGAGTGCATGTGAGTGTGTTTACGTGCAGGCAGGCACACGTGTGTATGCACGTGTTTTTGCATGTGCAGCAGCACGTGTGATTGCGTGCATGTGTGCATGTGACTGCGGTGCATCTTTGCGTGTGTGTGTGTACGTGTGTGTGAATGCAGGTGTGCTTGGGCGTGTACGTGCACGTGTGTGTGTACGCATGCATACTGTGGGGGGATGAGGAAGGCGTGGAGTTGTTGCTTTCTGGCGCCGCCTTCCCCCACCCTCCGTTTTGCTGTTGCCTCAGTGCTTCGTGGTGAAGTGTGGAGACTCAGCAGGAGGGTCACTACCCGCTACCGTGAGCGATCTGTCTGCTCACCCTCATGGTCACCCATCTGTCCAGTAAATGTCTCTGAGCCTGTGCCATGTGCTGGGGCCTGGGGCCCACGGGGGAGCAGGCGTGTGCTCTCAGCTCTGCTCGGCCCAGCTGGGCGTGGGGCAGAGGAGCTGCAGGCCAGGCGTGTCTGCAGAGGGAGAGCTTACCTCTGGCTGGTAGGTCAGCGGAGGTGGCAGCTGAGCTGAACTGAAGGAGCGGGGTGGACGGAGCTCGCTCTAGAGGAGGGTGGGGGCGGGGGCATGGGAAGGGGCTGGGTGCCTGGCTCGCGGGGAGGGCGCATCGCAGAGGGGCTGCAAGGTGGCCAAACAGCTAGCTTTGACTTCGTTTTATAGACAGAGAGAACAGCTTTGGAACCAGCGTGACAGGATCAGGCCCCCACTTTTCCTCTGGTGGCGGCTGAGGGGTTTGATGGCAGAAGAGAGAAGATGGGCCAAGGAACAGGGGTGACGGTAGGGGCTGTGCCTCCGCCAGGCTTCCAGCCTCTTTGTGCTGGTCCCTTGGGTCCACAAGGTTAGCAAGCACCTTGCGTGAGGCCGGAATGGGGCTTCCTCTTCACTCCCTCTTTCCCAGAAGTGAGCGCAACACAGTTTGGAGTTGGTGAGACTGAGGGGGCCATCTTGCAGGAAAGGCAAGCGTCAGCGTGGGCTGGGGTGCCCACCCGGGGACAAGAGGGGCCCTTAGCCAGACCCGCAGACCCCAGGGAAGGACACAGTGTGCTCAGAGAGGCAGGGATAGTCAGGAGAGCCACGTGTGCAGAGAAGGCCCTGGGGGCTCAGGCACTCAGGGAGTGAGGGGAGGGGCGGCCAGACAGCCGTGAACGAGGCCCAGGGGTGCTGTGTGCAGGTGCACACACAGGGCCCGAGGCTGTTCTGTAAGGAACGTCTCCCGGCTGCAGTGGGCTCTGGAAACTGTCTGCGGGCCGCCGCGCCTCCTGGGGCTCTCTGGCCCAGGCCCCAGCCGGGAGCCGCCTGTCCAGCCTGCCCCGGCTCCACCTCCAGACTGCGCAAGGCTGGGCGGGCGGGACGGGCTCCTCGTGCCTCTTGCCATGACCTGTGACGTTTCCTTTCCAGTTGCCGGATTCATTATAAGGATATGTACAGTTTGTTGCGTTGTCTTGCGCCGCCCGTTGGCTTAGGGAGGAACTGCCCTCGTAGGTTGGCCAGCCAGGTGTGCTACTCCAACTGACATACCCTTCCCTGCCCGAAATGCAGACACAGCACACACTCCCTGCCTGGTTTGGGAATGATGACACCTCACCTCTCGCCCCTCCTGCCCTGTCCTGCCTGCACTCCAACCTCCTGGACACTTCGGTTCCCCATCTGACTCCCGACCCCTCCAGCTGGCTGGGGACCGGCAGCCTCACGAGACGGTGCGCACAGAGCTTTCTGGCCGGGCCGTGAGGATGGGGACCGGGTCCCACCTGTGCCAGGGAAGCAGGCGTCTCACCCGGATTTGCCTCCGGGCTCTTGAAGGTGGACTGAAGGTCAGACAGTCCAGAGGCCGAGGGCCCCCGAGGAGGGGGTGTGGGCGCAGGTAGACCAGGAGCAGCTGCCCCTCTGGTCAGGAGAGTCCAACAGCCCAGGGCTTTCTGGTTGCTGGGGGGAGGAGAGGGCGGAGGCCGTGGGGCCCAAAGACAGGTCCTGCTTCACCTCTGGTTGCAGCCACTCAGCTGAGCCCAGGAGCCCTGGGAGGAGGGCCAGACCCTGGGGTGGATGAACCTGCCAGGAGAAGGCTGTCCGCCTTCTCTCTTCGGTGGCCTGAACCCGCCTGTGTCTCTGGGAGCCCAAGCAGGTCCCGTAGGCAGCCATCCCAGGGGTGGAGGTGAGGCTTCAGGACTGGTGGCCCGTCTGCCTCGGAGGAGACACAGTCAACAACCCCTGGACACCTCCCTGAGTCTGGAGCCTTATCCCTTATGTTGGTCCCAGCCCTTCCTGGCGTGCTGTCAGGAGGGTACAAGAGTGGCACCAAGCCACATCTCACCCCAGCTGCCCCCCCGCCCCCTCTGCAGTCTCCCATTTCCCACCCAGCCGTGACCCAGCAGCAGCCCTGCCCCGGGCCGGCCTCGGGTGTCTCTGGGCCTGGAGCTGGCCTTGGCCCCGTGGACTTCGTCTCTAGAGCCTCGGGGCTCCCTGCAGAACAGCGTGGCTCGCGCTCTCGTTTTCTGGCCTGCTTCAGACTTTTCTCCACTTCTTAAGCCTCTCGGCTAGCTTGGAAGCCAATTGAGCGTGAATTGGCTCATCAGGCAAGCTGACGTCTCTGCTGTGGGTCTCCAGCCGGCCTTGCTGGTCACTTAACTCTGCCAGCTGCCCTGGCATGGTGAAGCAGCTCTTTTCCAATTTGGCATTACCCGTGGCTTCTGAAAGTGTAAAATCAGAGTTGACAACCCAAAGCCGCCCCGATGCAGCCTGTCATTCCCTCCATGTTCATTAGCTCAGATGCCCCCCTGCCCGCTCCCTGCGTGGGACCAGGGTGCGGAGGTGAGGCTGGGGCAAGGAGGGGATCGAGCCCAGCAGAGAGATCCCTCATTTGACCTGTTTTGTCATTTAATCCGACGCTGGTTAACTGGCTCTGTTTTCTTGTCTGCTTCCTCCCCCTTCCCTCCTGCTGCGCCCCTCCCGTGGACCCCACTCTGCCTCTGTCCTGTGGGCCGGGCCTCCAGTGGGCGCATCAGTTACAATGATATGTTTGAGATGCTGAAACACATGTCCCCGCCCCTGGGGCTGGGGAAGAAATGCCCTGCTCGAGTTGCATACAAGGTAGACCCCTCGCCCACACCCCGCAGGCTGTCTGTGCTGCGGCCGGGCTCCCGTGTCTCTTCTGGGGCTTGTCCATCTGTTTGTCTGCTGCTGTGCTGTCTCACTGTTTCTTTCTCTTCTCTGCCCCGAACATCTCTGCTTCCTTCCCAAACAGAGGGAAGCAGACACCACGAGGTGTCCCTGCACTGGCCCCTTGTCCCCCAGGGCTGCCCCTCTGAGAGCCCCTGGGGAGGCTCGGGAACATGGAGCTGGAGCCCACCAGCTGCCTCTTCTCCTTCCCTTCTCTTCCCTAGAAAGGAGGGGACAGGCCAGCTTTTTTGACAGAGCCTGTTTTTGCTCCGAGCTCAGGACCACACTCTGCTCCTCTGTCCCCTAAGCCCCTGATGTGGGTGGAGTTGTCTAGCCCTGAGGGTCCGACCCTGGGGGAGCAGCGGCCTGCAAGGTCTCTGCAGGGTGCACCTGAGGAGCCCGCCCCCAGCCCCGCATGTGCAGAACTTCCCGGGCTGGGGAGGGAGCGTTGTCTCTAGGGCTTCGTGGGTTCACGGAGCCTTAAGAAGGAAGGGTGCTGGAGAGAGGCATCCTGCCTTCATTCCTGGCGCTCCAGAGGGCCCTGTGGGGTGAGAACAGCCTCTGGGGCCTGGGCGGTCCCATGTCCCTCCCACCCTGCTGCTGAGGGCCCAGCGGCTGAGCTGCAAGGAGGGGGGTAAACTGAGGACACCGCCAGGCCTCCCTCCAGGGTGGGCGAGCAGGCCACATGGCCCCATCCCCAAGCCTGCTCCCACCTGCCCCTGCATCCTCCGTCACCCGCTTGGTGAGTAAGCACCTCCCATCCCTCCAGCGCTCCGCCCTCTCAAGAGCCTTAGTGCTCCCGAGACTCAGCCAGCAAGTGTCTGGGGCCTGACTGCTGTCTCCCTCTCTGAGCAGGCTTCCCACCAGAGCTTTCATCTTTCTGATTCTGTCCACACTGTCTGTCTCTGTGCCCGATTCTGGGCTTGCGTCTCTCCCCTGGCTCAGCACAGCCTCTGGGAGCTAAGTGGCTCCTCCAGGCCATATGCAGACGCCTCTAGTGTCTTCCTTGGTCCTCCCCTGCCCGGCATGTGAGTCGAGCCTGCCTGGAGGCCGTGCATGAAAGGCTGTAGCTTTGTCCCCAAGAAGGAGAGCTGTGTCCACACTGACACCTGGGGCCAGGGTGGGCAGCCAGGGCCGTGACGGGGTAGCCTTTGGAGTTCCTCCCCGGGTGTGCTGGCCAACTCCAGGTTCTGGCAGTGAAGAGACCAGGTGAGGCCTCGTGGTGGGTGGAAGTGGATGGGCTTGGTGAGCTGGGGAGGGTCAGGAGATGCACAGAGTGCCATGTCCAAGAGGGTCTAGGCCCAGGCAGAGACTCCTGTCTGTTTGCCCTGGTCTCGCCCCTTTGCTGCTCCCTGAGATTCCTGGCTCTCCCGGGCCTGGGCAGGCAGAAGGGGCTCTGGTAAAGGTGCCCCGGACGGAGCTCTCCTCTCTTGGAAAACACCTGCTTGCCCCTCCTTCCCGCTGGCCCCTGACTCCCTGACTCTCCCCTGGCGTGGAACCCCTCTGCCTCTCCCACTGCCATCGGTGCTGGTCTCCAGGGACACCGTGCTCTGGGAAGCCGTGTGTGTCACACAGGTGACCAGCAAGGTCCTAGGACCATGATTGGAGGTGCCAAGTGGGGCTTTGCCAGCATTAGGGGAAGGAGTCTGGGCTCGTGTCTCTAGCCACCTGCCCTCCATCAGGCTGAAGACTGGATTTGGTGCCAGGATGCTGGGGGCAGGCCTGGGGGCAGAGTGGCCCTAACCAGAGAAGGGACAGAGAGGCTGCCCTGTCACAGGGTGCAGGCTTGGCAGAGGGCAGGCAGACCCCAGGGAGGGGCCCTGTGCCCCCACCCCTAGCTCCCACCCTGGCTGGGAGAGGACAGGGGGCTCACGGTGCCCCGAGGGCTCCACTCGGCAGGCGAGGTGGCCCCCCCGATGCTCAGGACGTTCCAGACACACCTGAGACCCTTCTCCTCCTGGAGATCGCATAAGTTCTCAGAGCCTCAGGGGCACACCTGTCTCCAGCTGTTCTGTCCTGGAAAATGGAAGAGAGGAAAGGGGGCTGTTCACCCGATGGGGAAACAGGGAGCAAGCTTGCAGGGCTCCCAGTCTGGTCCGAGCACTTGTGTTCCTGTGGGATAGCCCTGGGTCCCCAGGCAGCTAGCTGGCTGAGCCTGAGGCCCTGTTCAGTCACATCTGTTTGGGTCCTTCCCCCTGGAAGGAGCTGCTCTCTAAGGCTTCCCTTGCTGCCTTGGGCTGGCGGCATCAAGCATCTCTTCCTGGCCCCATAGCTGGGTGGTGAGAGGCAGAGGCTTCCCGGGGCTGTGGGTCTCCTCACTGGGAGCTGACCTCTGAGCCTGTGGTCTTGGCTGCCCCACCCGTCGTCCAGTGCTCCTGTCTGTGGGCTGCCTCAGGGGTTCTGCAGCCGGCCCACACCCCTCTTCAGCCTAGGCCACACACTTGTTCTGTCATGGGCAGTGGGCAAGGGCCCCTCTGGCTGAGACATGCCTGTTCTTTCAGAGGGATCCAGACTTATGGCCTGGCCCCGTTGTACAAGATGTACCTGGACTTCTACTTTTGTGCAGCCAAGGGAACCCTCAGCTCAGATGAGGGTGGGAGTCCAGGGGTAGTGTAAATGCTGGCAAAACTCCCATGCATCCAACCTCTCTTGGTCCTGGGCACCTGCAGGGACCACCTCTGGGAGGCCAAGCCCAGCCTCCAGGGCCCTCGAGCACTGTGTAGCCCTGTGGCGGGGGCACCCTGGGAGGCCTGGCCCTGACCTGCCCCCTTGTCCCCAGCGCCTCGTTCGTATGAACATGCCCATCTCCAACGAGGACATGACCGTCCACTTCACGTCCACGCTGATGGCCCTCATCCGGACCGCACTGGAGATCAAGCTGGCTCCAGGTGAGCAAGCCAGCCTTGAGGGAGGCACAAAGCCAGGGCTGCGCGAGCGCCCCTGGGAGCCGCCCCAGGCGGCTGTGCAGGGGCGGGAGGAGGGGCCTGTCTGGACTGGATGGAGGACGACTGCCCCTGGTACCTCTGTCAGACCGATCTTGTCCCCCGAAACCATCCTGCACGTTAGTGCTGCAGTGATCCCATTTTCACGTGAGGAAGCTGAGGTGGAGTGAAATGGAATGACTCCAGATTTCCCAGGGTTCTGCAGTGTTGGAGCCAGCGTCACATGAGCCAGTACCCCTCATGGGGTGAATAGTCTGCCCCTTCCCCATAGTGAGCCCAATTCCCCCATCAGGCCCTCTCCGGAGTTACTGGTAGAACGACACAGCCTGAGCCACACCAAGGAGGAAATGAACCTCCCCTCCCCACCGCATGTGATGACAGCTTCCCCTTCGCAGAGAACATGAGTCACCAGAGGGGCCCTCCCCCCGCATGGCCTTCCTCCCTGCACCCGTGCCCTTGAGCTCCGCCCTCTCTCGTGTAGCAGATGAGCAGAGGCCAGTCCTCCCGCTCGCACACTCTGCCCTGTTTTCATCATCTACCCAAGGATGTCATGACAGAAATTCTGTATTCTATTTCTTGCCCGGTCAACTATCTCTCTCTGCTGGATTATTTCTATCAATATGTAAATGTGCTGTTATTTTTCCTATTTTTAAAGTTTTTCTCTTCCCCGTCCATCGACTTCTCTCTTTTTCTTCTCTCCTTCTTAGCCACAGGAGACACAGGTCTGCATTGTCTCTGATTTCTCCTTTCCTAGTCTGCAGTCCATCTTTCAGTGCAAAGCTTTGTTGGAACTGCTCTTGTCAAGCTCCGCAGGGACCTCCCCTTCTCAGCCCTTGCCTTACGGACCTGTCCACAGCCTTTCCGCAGTTGTGACTCCCTTCTGTGTGAAACCCCTTTGTGTCTCTTTTTCTGTCTTCTCCCAACCTCTGAAGGTCACTGTGTGCCTCAGGCATACATTCTCACCTTTTCCCATGGCTTCCAACGTTGTGAATTCCAATTTTGTATTTTTAGTCCAGGTCTGCTCCTACACCCCAGGCTTATATACCCGACAAATTATTCACCGTCTGTACTTGGAGGCCCAGTGAGCATGCAGAGTTCACGTGCTGACCCTCGAGTCCCAGATACTCCCCAGATTCCTCCCTGTCTCCATCAGTGGAAACTGCTGTTAGAGTTGCTCAAGCCAAAACTTTTGCAGTCGTTTTTATGTCCTACTTTCTTTTCTTACCCTACTTCTGATCCATATCTGAACCCGTATAGTATCTTCTGACTCCACCTTCAAAATACACTTAGAATATGATCACTTGTCCACCCTTTCCTACTGCCACCTCCTGGTTCAAGTCACTCTTGTTCTTCTTGACTGGGTTGTTGCAGTAACCTTCTAACTGGTCTGCTTCTGCCCTTGCCTCTTTCAGTCTACCTTCAACACAACAGCCAGAATGATCATGTTAAAAATCAAACCAGTAAAATTATCAAACCTCTAGCTAGCCTGATCACGAAAAATAGATAAAAATAACCAATATAAGGAACGAAAGAGGGAATATCACTGTAGATCCTGCTGACATTAAATGGATAACAGGGAAATTTTGTAAACAACTTTATGTCAATAACTTCAGTAACTTAAATGAAATGGAAAAATTCCTTGACACAAACTATGAGGCTCATTCAAAAGTAGATAACCTGGAAAAATAAAAGGAAATAGGTAACCTTAGTAATGCTGTATATATTAAATAAATTAAATTCATAGTTAAAAATCTTCCAACAAAGAAAATCATGGGCCCAATTTGTTTCATTGATGAAGTCAACCAGACGTTTAAGGAGGAAATAATTCTATACAAAGTCCTGTAGACAGTAGAAAAAGAGAAGGTATTTCCCAATTTATTTTACGAGGCCAGCATTACTCTGATACCAAAACTGACAGAGACATTACAAGCAAAAAAATTACAGACCAACATTCCTCATGAATATGAACAATAAAATTTTCAACACAACTTTAGCAAACTGAACATGTTGATTAAAGTAGGGTTTATCCCAGGAATGAAAAATGCAAGGTGGGTTCAAGTTTAAAAATCAATCAATATAACTTAATATATCAAGGAGGAAAAACTATATGATTATCTCAATAGATGCAGAAAAAGCTTTGACAAAATTCAACATCCATTTATGATACATAAATTCTACATAAACTAGAAATGAAAGCAAACTTCCTCAATCTGATCAAGGATATCTATGATAAACCTACAGCTAATGACATGCTTAACAGAGAAAGCCTGGCTCCTTTCCCCCTAAGATCAGTGACAAGGCAAGGATGTCTCCTGTCGCCATTTTTGTTCAATATCATACTTGAGGCTCTAGCCGTTGTAACAAGTCAAGAAAAAGAAATAAGAGGTGTACCAATTGGAAAGAAATAAATAAAATTGTCTCTATTCATGACTGACATGATTGTCTATACAGAGAATCTTAAAGAATCAAATAAAAAGTTAATAAAACCAAAGCATCTACGAGCCTAGGAATACCAAGGATTGCTGGGAACCACCAGAAGCTAGGAAGAGACAAGAAGCTTCTTCATTAGAGCCTTCCAAGGGATCACAGCCTTGTCGATACCTTGATTTTGAGCTTCTGGCCTCCAGAACTGAGACAATATATTTCTGTTGTTTAACGCTGTGAGAAGAAGTTACTGAAACTAATACCTGAGTATAGCAAGGTCAGTATATGAAAAGCAGATGTATTTCTATAGATTAGCAATTAACAACTAAATTGAAAAAGTTCCATTAAAATTGCACCAAAAACATCAAATAACTGGCTAACTCTAAAAATATATATGCCAGAGTGTATGCTGCAAATTTCAGAATATTGACCAAAGGAATCTTCTTTAATAAATAAGCCAAGCACGGCGTCGTGTTCATTGGGAGACTCAGTATTGACAGTTCTCATATGGATCGGTAGGCTCAGTGTTATGCCAGGCGAAACCCCCACAGGCTTCCTGGGTTGGAATTTATAAACTGATTCTAAAATATACCTAGAAAAGCACACAAACTTGAGGAACAAAAACAATTTTGCAAAAAGAATAAAGTGTTTCAGCCGTTTAAAGAATGACAACGGTAAGTACTGATGAGAACGCAGAAAACTCGAGTTCTCGTGTTCCTAGTGTGGATACAGTGGTGCCGCCGCTTTGGAAAACAGCTTCACCGTTCTTGATCGTGTGGCCCAGGCATCCCACTCCTAAGGGAGATGACATGAAAGTATACACGCACACAAAAACCTATACGCTAAAGTTTGTGGCTTTATTCATAATCGTGCCAAACTGTAAACAACTCAACCATCAGCCAAATGGTGACGGATAATCAAACTGTGGCGTGTCTGTGCGATGAGACGGTTCTCACTCAGCAACAGAGAAACAGGCTACCGATGTGCGTGGGTGGGGCTCAGATGCATCGTGCTGGGTGAAAAGTCAGACTCGACAGCATGTTGTGTGAAGCCATTTGTATGACATTCTGAGAAGATGAAACAGTTGAGACAGAAAACACATCGCTGATGCCAGGGCCCTGGGAGAAGGCGAAGGGGTGGGCCACAAAGGGTACGGAGGGAGCTGGGCAGGGGTGCCGAGCTCCTGCCTGGATTGTGGTGGTGGATCCACGGTCATATGCATTTACCAAAGTTCACAGAGTGGGAGAACTAACAGGGTGAATGTTTATGTACGTAAATCACACTTTAATAAACACGATGTTTACAAAAAGCTGGATCAGAGTACTTTATTCCTCTGCGTGGACCCTCTGCTGCTTCCTGTCTCAGCGGCCCCCACCTGCACGTCCTCTCCCTCTGCTCCAGCCTCGCCCTCCTGGCTCCCTGGCCCCCTTCAGGGTCCCGTGAGCCCTTTCCTGACCGTTCTGTCCGAACTGCAGCCCTCCTGATAGTTCCTGTCCCTCCCCTCTTGGCTTTTCCTGTATCCAACAGACTGGATTTTTAACTTACTGCTACTTTATCGTAGACTAAGATCATGTACCTCCACAAGGGCAGCGTCCTTTGCATTTGTTCCCTCACCTAGAACAACACCTGGTGTTCGGTGGGCGCTCAGTAACTTTTATGGAATGATCGATGAATGGCTGGAACACTGCGGTGTCCCCGCCCAATCCCATCGCCACCCACGCCTACACGGCCTCTCACCCTCGCCACTGGGCGGCTCAGCTCCCACACCTCTTTAGACAGGTTCTGGCGGGGAGCGCTTTGACCAGCCTCCAAGGCAGTGTTTCTCCCCCCTGCACCTTTCCTCCAGCATGGGGTCTCTCCCCGCCCACCCCAGCTCCGCCTGTTCCCCCAAGGGGGCTGTGGGATGGCTCCTAACATCTCTCCTCCCTTCCCACCCTTATCCTGCCCCAGCTGGCACAAAGCAGCATCAGTGTGACGCAGAGCTGAGGAAGGAGATTTCCTCTGTATGGGCCAATCTGCCCCAGAAGACCCTGGACTTACTGGTGCCACCCCATAAACGTAAGTAGGGTGAGAAACTCGCCCTGCCCACCCCTCTTCTGTCGCACCCAGAGGCAGAGCAGGGAGTCCTGGGTGAGGGCAATTGAGTCACCTTGGAGAGGAGGGCTCACGTCCTTGGTAGCCCCGAGCACTCGTCTCCAAGGTGGGTGCCAGGGGCTGTGGGAGGAGATGTCTGGGCCATATTCCATTGGGCAGAGTCACCCACACTCCTAGTGTGGGGGATTCCCTTCAGAAAATGCGGAGAAAAGGTAGGGAGACGCCTACAGTTGGAGCTGGCGGAAGGATGAGGTGTCTGGGGTTAAGCTGAGCTGTGCTGTGTTGGGTGGAGCCCGGTGGGGCCTGGGGAAGAGCCAGTGCAGCTCCAGGTGGGCCAAGCCCCACGGTCCCGCCCGCGGGTCCAGGAGTCCTCGTGGTGGCTGCTGGCTCCTCACCCCAGCCCACCCCGCATGTCCCGCTTCTCTCGTATTCCCTCCCTTGCCTGCCGTGCTCTGCAGCCGATGAGATGACAGTGGGGAAAGTGTACGCAGCTCTGATGATATTCGACTTCTACAAACAGAACAAAACCACCAGAGACCAGATTCACCAAGCTCCCGGAGGCCTGTCCCAGGTACCAGGTTCCAGGAGTTCCAGGAAGTAACCCCGAGACTCTGCCACCTTCCACTGTTTGGCAGCAGAGGGGACCCAGCCCCTTCTTGAAGAAAGTGCAGCGGGAAAAAAAGGAAGATGAGAGGTTCTTGCGGCCGCCTCTCTGGCCCACAGAGTCAGAAACCCCATATATCCTGTGCTTCCGTTAGTGGGAGGTGCACACAGGCGGGGCCCAAAGAGGTTCAAACCTACTGCCCAGGGTCATGATGTGTCCCACTCATGCCTCTGGCTGGGATAGTTTGGAGGACTTCCTTCCAGAGCTCATCCTTCAAAGATGACGACTTCACCACACAGCCAAAACCTTTGGTGACTGTGTGTAGACTCTCATCGATAAAGTTGTCCTGTGTCCAGCACTCAGGACATTCACCCCCAGGGTGCGAAGTGTCTGGTGCCCACACCCCAGCCCTGAAATCTCCTCCGAATTCTGCTCAACCTGGGACTCTGGCAGCCTCTACCAGTCAATCCAAGTGGATGATGAGATGAAATCTTTTTGCCATTTGTAATCAGATCCAGTCCCCAAATTGTGTAGGAAGGGAAACTGAGGCTCCAAGAAATGAAATGACTGTCCTGAAGTCACTTACAGGCCAGATTGGGAATGGGCTTCTGATGGGCGAAGGGCAGACCCAGGGATCCCCATCCTGCCCTGGGGGTTCCGGACAGGTGGCCGAGCACCTTGGTGCCTGGGGTCCATGGGGCGTCCCCGGCCTCAGAGACCCTCCTCCTGGCACCCCTTCTGCAGATGGGCCCCGTGTCCCTGTTCCACCCTCTGAAGGCCACGCTGGAGCAGACGCAGCCGGCCGTGCTCCGCGGAGCCCGGGTTTTCCTTCGGCAGAAGAGCTCGGCCTCCCTCAGCAATGGCGGGGCAGTGTGAGTACCACCGGGCAGAGCGTGGGGCCTTGGCGGGAGGAGGGCAGGGGTCCCCCCGGGGCTCCCGTGGGCAGTGCCCCAGGACAGGGAGCCCTTGGGTCTCACCTCCACCCAGCCACACCCACCTCCACCCAGATGCTTCGCGGTGGGTCCAGCTGGTCCAGTCTGCCGCCGGAGCCGGTTCTGTGGTGCGTCTGAGGCTAATTCCTGTAACAGTAGACAGGTGCTCTGACGGCACCGGGGTCACCCGATTTAGACAGTCTGCTATTCCAGCCCACGCCTCCCACTGCGGGAACCTCTTTCTCAGGTGAGGGCTCCCCCCTGCTTCCTCGCTGGCCTTCGGTGCCTGCAGACCATTAAGAAGGTATCTGTTTCCACCTCAGCTTCTCACCGCTTTTTGTTAACGGCCTGTTCATGTTCTCACCTTCCTTTAAGACACTTTCCCTCTCAGATCTCCATTTGATATTGATGTCTGTTTTGTAGACAAGTTGGCAAGGTCTTTCCCTATCACGTAACTCTTGGTAACGACCCAAAAACCAAGTGGTCCAGAATAGGCATCCCTGTGGCACTGTGAGGGGTGGTAGCTGGTGCCAGGCTGAGCCGCACTGGGGGGCAGGACCCTCTCAGCCACCGCCCCCAGTCAGAGCGGGTGTCCCACATCTGCTAACATCCCGTTGACCGAAGCAGCTCATTGGTTGAGCCCAAAGCAGGAACGTGCGCTCTGTCTCACCGGCAGGGGCTGAGGGTGGGCCTCACGCCCACTTGCCGTTCTGGAGAACCACAAGGCCGGGCAGCAAGCATGGCTAGGGCTCCCGGTTTCTTCCTCTCCTGTGCCTGTTCCGGACACTCTTTTTGAAGCCCGATTTTGGGTCATGGACTGTGGGTCAGGTGGCTTTTGCTGAGTAACAAACTGCTGTACTTAGGAAGCCAGGCCTAAGTGCTCTGGGCCTGGGCCCGCTCCTGTGGGGCCAGCGGGCCCAGGACAGCATATTCTCACCTCCTGTGTCTGGGCTTATCGGTGTGGGGAGGCCGGAGAACAGCCCGAGGGGAAGGGTTAGGGTGCAGGCGTTCAGGCCTCTCCTTGTGCCCCATTGGCCACAGCAAGTCACCTCCCTAGCCCGAGCTCATGGGACAGGGGTTGACACTGCGGTGGCACAAGTCCAGAGGTGGAGAGGCCACGGGACACTGGGAGAACCTAAGCACAACTGGTAACGCTCCCGTGCGAAAACCGCACTCTTGAGTGCATGCAGGCCCTGAGGGCTGGCCTCCCGGCCCCTGGGAGCCCCCGTGTTCCCGCACTCTCCTTTCTCCATGCTGATTACGATCCCATTTGTGCATTTAAAGTTAAACAGTGGATTCTGAGTGTCCGTGTGTGTGTCGGAGGGGATGGGGTGGGGAGGTGTCTTTGTGGACTGATCTGAGCTGGGCTTTCGGTTCAGGAAAATGAACGTCGCTGATTTCCATGGTTATAATTTCTACACAAATCAGTTACCACCCCTTTTTGTTGCACGTGAGAGAGGGCCCAATGTACCGAGGCCAGGCAGTGGGGGCATTTACTGAGCCTTCTGATGGCTGGTGTAAGTGCCCACCCGGCCTCGGCATGGTGTGACCTCAGAGGTGACCAGACCCTGGGGCCAGCGTCCGTCCTCCTGGCCGTGGTTCCTCTCAAGGTCAGCCTTGCCTGAGGCTAGAGCAGCTCCAGACAGCACCGTGCAGGGGAGATGCTTGCAACTTGAGAAGATGAAGGATGTTCTCAGAAACCCCAGTGATGGTGCGTCTGGTCATCGGCGTGGCCAGCTTAGGCCATCCGGCTTCACCTCTGAGCTCAGAGTGTGACTGTTGCCCCGCAACCTGGGTGACGGAGAATGTATGTGATGCCTCACTGTACACAAGAACGAGCAGAAACCCAGGCAAATGCTGGGCTGTTGTGGTGCCACTTGGGAGACACGATAAGAAAGACAGACGCTGACAAGGAGAGGGCAGGCGGTTAGGTTGTGTGTGGTGGGGAAGGCCTCCAAAAGTGGTCTCACCAAAGGTGACACTTGTGCCTAGACCCAGGGCAGGAAGGCCTCCGTGGCTGGGGTCAGGGGAGTTGTGAGTAGCCGTGGGCCATCAGGGCTGACGGAGCAGCCGCACAGGCTGGATGCCTCACCTGTGTGCACGTTTGTGGCCTTGTCCCACCGCACATGTGAGCCCCTGTCTAGGCCAGATGTCCCCAGACTAGGGTCCCCTCTCTGCCCATCAACTCTGAGAGGGCACGACCGTTGCTGTACCTCCACTGGAGAGTGGCCACACTCAAGGGGCCTCCTTCCTCTGGGCTCCTTCTAGCCCAGAACAGGGTCGGGGTGGAGGTTTCTGGCGGGTGGGAGCCAGGTTCTGTGGCCCATGGACCTCCAGGCCCACAGGACAATCCTCTCTCCTCCACAGACATACCCAAGAGGGTGGCATAAAGGAGTCGGTCTCCTGGGCCACTCAGAGGACCCAGGAGGTGCCCTGCGAGGTGACGACGCCCCTGGAGCGTGGCCACTCCGCGGAGATCCCGGTAGTGCAGACAGGAAAACCGGTGAGGGCTCCCAGGGCTGGGGGCCGAGTTGGGGGTGGGGTGAGAGTGGGAGGGTGAGGGCGAGAGCAGGATGGGGGGAGGCTGGCATGGGGGAGAAGGTGAGAGTGGGATGGGGGTGGGTGTGACTGGGGGGCTTCTGTCCCCCCAGGCTGTGGATGTCCAGATGCAGAGCATGCCCCTGAGAGGCCCTGACGGGGAGCCCCAACCCGGGCTGGAGAGCCAGGGCCGAGCGGCCTCCATGCCCCGCCTGGCAGCAGAGACTCAGGTGGGTGGCCTGGGAGGGTTGGGGTCATGGGAGGGGGTTGGGGGTGAGGAGACTTGGCGTGGAGGAGCTTGTGTCCCACATGCGGGCTTTGCTGGGGTGGAGCCTCCCCGAATGCACTGTAGCCTGGACACCACCGGCCCTGTTTGGAACCCTCAGAACACGATGCTGGCCTCGAGAGGTGTGGCCAGGCCAGCAAGAGTCCCCACTGCCCCGTGTCACTGACCCAGCCCTTCCCTGTCTCTGGGACACGCCTCTCCCACTCCAGCTCTTCACTCCCCCAGAAATCACACACAGGGCCTCCTCAAGCCACCCTTTTCCCTCATGTTCTCTCGGAGCCCTGGGGGTGACCCTGCTCCCTCTCTGGACACTGGACGTTCTTTCTCTGGGACTCGCTTGACCACCTGGCAGGAAGCCCCTGGCCAGGGGGCTGCAGCACTGTTTCCCGGGCTCAGCCCCTGGGTTGAGCATTCCTCTTCCAAGCCCTCACTCCCCCGTCTCTGCCCACTGCGCCTGGTGCCCTCCTGGCCTGGCCACGTCCCTTCGGTGCCAAGCTGGCAATTCTTCTCCCTCCTTGCTGCTTGAGCCCGAGCAGTGGCTCTGGGTGAGCCCGTTTCCGTGGGTTGTGCTTTCAGCCCTGGGGGAGCAGCCTCACGGTGCTGGATGGACGGAAGGGCTGGCACAGTGGTCTCACCGAGGCCGCTGAGGAAGCTCTGCCCCCACCCCCCCCCCCCCCCCGCCCCGGGATCCTTCCAGCCAGGCCAATAGGCTCCCTCTTCCTTGCACCTCCCTGTCCTGTAGGGACGCTGAGGCCAAGAGGGCTCCTGGGCCCCGCCCGGCCTGGGAGAGACAGACAGGCACACAAACAGCATTTTGTGCAGAGCGCTTCTGAAGAAGCGGTGGGTCTCGGGTGGGCAAGACCAGTCCAGGGAGAGGGCGGGGCTTGGTGGTCCCTGACCCCCAGCCCCGCAGTGGGCCTCCCCAGGGACCCTGCCAGACCGCAGGCCTGGCCCTCCGTGGCGCCATGCTCCCCCCTCCCCCCCCAGCCCCCTGGGGCACAGCCTCCCTTGTCTGAGGAGATGCCCCAACTTCAGGGATAGAGTCCCAGGCCCATTCCTCCCGATGGGACGTGTCCTGTGGTCTGCCCAGCCCCCGTGTCATGGCGGCTTCCCCGCCGCCCTGGGCCTCCCTGGACCCCACTCTCAGACCGTGCGCCCACCCGTGTCCCCGCCCGCAGCCGGCCCCAGACGCCAGCCCCATGAAGCGCTCCATCTCCACTCTGGCGCCCCAGCGCCCCCCCGTGGCTCGTCTCTGCAACGCCGCCCTGGACCGCGCTCCGGCCAGCCAGGCCGCCCCCCACCATCACCACCGCTGCCATCGCCGCCGGGAGAGGAAGCCGAGGTCCCTGGAGAAGGGGCCCAGCCCGTCCGCAGACACAGATGGCGGTGCGTGCGAGGGGTCTCTCTAGGGGCGGTGGCTTGAGTTGGGGGTTCAAGAGCACATGGGAACCGTCTTCCTTTCTGCACCTCACAACCTCACAGCCAGCCCTGAGCCTGAGACCAGGCAGAAGCCCCCCCACCCCTGCTCTGCCCTGGGACCCTCTGCTGGCCCTGGGGGGCCAGGCCGGGGTGGGGTCTGTCTCGCCGCCGGCTTGGCTGTGCTGACTTCTCCTCTCCCCCCGCCAGCACCCAACAGCGCCGCGGGGCCAGGGCCGCCCCCGGGGGACGGGCCAGCAGGCTGCCGGCGGGAGCGCAGGCAGGAGCGGGGCCGGTCCCAGGAGCGAAGGCAGCCCTCCGCCTCCTCCGAGAAGCAGCGCTTCTACTCCTGCGACCGCTTTGGGGGCCGTGAGCCGCCACAGCCCCAGCCCTCCCTCAGCAGTCACCCTGCGTCGCCGACCGCTGGGCAGGAGCCAGGACCCCCGAGACAGGTACGTGGGCCTCAGGACCCCGCCTCGCCCGCGCTCCCTGGGGTCCGGGAGGGAGCCCCTTCCCGTCCTGGTTCCTAGGCCCAAGCCTGCGCTCCTTGCTTCCCGGGCCCGTCCATCCTGCCGGGCGGAGCCCTGGCCCTCCCGCTGTCCAGTCCCTTCTTTGCTTTCCTTCTGACTGAGCTGGGCTGGGCTGTGGTCTTCTGGTCCCTGGCCCTGTGCCTATCCCTTGCTGTCACCACCATCCCCAGACTGCCATCCGACTCTCTTGGGGCCGCCCCGGGTCCATCCCAGCTGCCCGACCCCGCCCCCCCGCCATGGCTCTCCGCTGCGCTGTGCTCTGTTCGCCCTGTCCTTTGACTGGGGGTTGCTGCGTTCCCGTTTCCTGCAGGGCAGTGCTTCAGCGAACGGGAGCCCCCTGCTGCCAACATCTGGTGCTAGCACCCCTGGCCGCGGCGGGCGGAGGCAGCTGCCCCAGACCCCGCTGACCCCCCGTCCCAGCGTCGCCTATAAGACGGCCAACTCCTCGCCCGTCCACTTTGCTGGGGCTCAGACCAGCCTCCCTGCCTTCTCCCCCGGCCGGCTTAGCCGTGGCCTTTCAGAACACAACGCCCTGCTCCAGAGAGACCCCCTCAGCCAGCCCCTGGCCGCCAGCTCTCGGATCGGCTCCGACCCGTACCTGGGGCGGCGTCTGGACAGCGAGGCTGCTGCCCGCACCCAACCTGAGGACACGCTCACCTTCGAGGAGGCCGTGGCCACCAACTCGGGCCGCTCGTCCCGGACTTCCTACGTGTCCTCCCTGACCTCCCAGTCGCACCCCCTCCGCCGGGTGCCCAACGGCTACCACTGCACTCTGGGGCTCAGCTCTGGCGGGGGCGGCCGGGGGCGGCGCAGCTACCACCACCCCGACCAAGACCACTGGTGCTAGCCGCACCGCGACCGGCGGGCGCGTCCCAGGTGATGAGTTTTATCATCCGCGCTGGGCTCCGGGGGCGCTCGGGCGCTGAGGCGGGGGCCGCAGCCCCGGGAGGACCGCCTCGCCCCTGCGTCTCCTCCCTCGCGCTGGGTGGAGCGGTTTGTAGAGGGATGTGGCTCCCCCTCTCCCCCTCCCGCGCTGCCTCCCTGGGTCTCACAGCTCAGAGCCTACACAGGACGCGGCTGTGTGTGCTGAGCGGCACTGGGTGGAGGACCCAGCATCCGAGGTGTGTGCTGGGAACGTTTTGCAGGAGGTCTGAATCTTGTGCGGATCATCCTTCATGCAAACGTGTGGTGCAGAGGGGCGGGCGAGACCTCAGGACAGAGTCGGTGGTAAACCGAGCAGGTCTCGTCAGCCCCCGCACACCAACAGTCCGGTGGCGCCCTTCGTACCTAAAATGGCAAATAGGCACTAGAAACACACGCCGATGCTCTGTCCTCTCCCAGACACAGTCAGCCCTGACAGGGACCAAATCTGGACAACGTTCTTGCTGTTGGTTTTGATTTTTAGTCACGACACCCTTCACTCGTTTGTTGACTCTATATACTTGATCAGAAAATAAAAATAAAAAACCAGAATAATGGGGAAGGGAATGTTAACATGACTGTAAAACATGAAACCTATAGGAGGACCTCAGCCTCTCAGGATGTGTGTTCTCGGCTTGCTGGAGGACATGCTCTGTGTCCAGTCCAGGCGGCCGACCAGACCACCCCGGCTCCCGCGGCTCTCGACCAAGTGCCTGACCTCCTAGCCCCTCGCGCAGGCTCCCGGGGGCGGGACGGGAGGCCTGTGTGGACTGCGAGTGGGCTTTGTGGAAACTGTGGCAAACAGCAACTGAGTAGAAAGCGGATGTAATGGAGAACGTGCAGAAAACATCCAGTAGGTCCGTCGTAGTTGGAATGAAGCGGCCGTTTGCCCTCTTTCCTCGAACCGGTAGAGGCTGCAGGGCATGTGTAGCATGGCCCGCGCGGGCCGGTCAGTCTTTCTACACCCGATTCTCAGGGACGGGGTGCCTGACAGGCAGGGCGCAATCTCTGTAGTTGTGCAAATTTCTTTTCACAGAAGACTCATCGGGGAGAGGCTGGTGGGAAGCGGGGGAGATTGGATGGGGTGGGGGCAGGAGGAGTGCCCGCGTCTGAGCAGATGAGGGCAGCTGGGAACCAAACGGAAATGAGGCCGGAGCTCGGAGGAAGGAGCAGCTCAGCTGCAGCTGCTGAGCTGGGCGTCTGAGCCCACACTCTTTCTGGCACAAGAGGTGGGAAAGCAGGCAGCCAAACGAAGCCCCGCTTCAGGGCCACATTCAAAAAAGGCCACTGTTAGGACGTGGTGCATAAAGCACTGGAGAGCCTCTGTTTTGTGAACAAAAGGAGCATTTAGATGAGTAGATTCGGGTGTGTCCTCCGCAGTTTGAAATGTGAGATGATCTCTTTGCTGGACCATTTGAGTGTTCCCATTGGCTTTTACCCCATGATTCTCCTAAAGAGACGTGGAGTGTGATGTGTGTGTGTGCGTGTCTGTGTGTCCCCGTGAGTGGATGCCGTTAACCCATAGGGCTATGCAACAAAAGACACACGTTTAATATTAGAAATAAAACACACAAGACCGCCACCTGTTCTAGGGTTTGAGCATGATTGTGACCAAACCATTTTATAGAATTTCCTTACTTGAAGGCACAACACTCTGAAACTTTAAAATAACAGAGTATTTTACTCAAGTAGGATATAATTAGAATCGGAATCTCGGGCTGTGCATGTCATCCCTGGCTCCTGCTGCAGAGCAGAAGCTTGTGTATTTTGGTAGATGTTTTGTCTCTGGTCCCCCTGCCCACATTATTTTGAGTGTATTCATTCTGTGCAGAACCACAGCTGCTTCCCCAGGCCATGTTGGGCAGAGAATCCACTTTTCCGGACCCACCCAGCCATGCTGGCTTGTCTGGATTCTTCTAGACACTGGAATTGGTGAAAATTACAGAGAGCGGGGGATATACTGTCTTGTTTTCCCGACTCTGCGTTTTGTTTCTGTACTGTCTCTTCTCAGCTGTCACGTTTCCCCCCAGATCTCATAGTGAGTTGCCAAATTTGAAGAGCATCAACCAGTTGTCTGCACCTGGAACCAGTCAAGCAGTGGCTGTAGTTTGAATAAGTTCTGTGTGCATGTAGAATATATACATATATACATATATTCAAGGACGTGCATGACATGTATATCTTCGTACTTTTTGATAAAATGTATTCATTTGTTAATTTTTAATTATATTTGATATAAATCAAGGGTTTGTTGCAAAACTTTATATTTAAGAACAGTGTTTAAAAAAAACAAAAACAAAAAGAGAAGTCCCAACCATGCAACACAACTGGGACTTGCTTTAAAAAAAATTCTGTGATTGACTAGTTTGCTGCCTGAGTAATATTTATCAGCCAAACTTTGGATTCTGCTATTGTTTCTACAATGACATTTTGTATGAAGCAAAGTCCTTGGATTAAAATAAAACTTAGCAAAAAACAAAACACCACCATGCTGCTGGGTGATATATGCAAGGGGTGCGGAGCCAGGCGGATGAGCCATCTCCGTGGGTACGGGGCTCGGGGGCGGAGGGCACAGGGCTCAGAAGAAGGTGAGAACCTCTTCAACTTGCTCTGGGGCTGATAGGATGCAAGGGTGGATTAGGCCCAGCGTCATGGTGAGGATCAGGGTAGGCTTGTGGCTGGAGGAGCCAGGATAAGGACTCATGGGGGATGTGGTTGTTTTAGGGTTAGGAATACAGTTTGGGAGTTGAGCGGGCATTGGCTGAGGTTTGGGGTGGCTGTGTTGGGTGGGTTAACGGTTAGAGGTTAGAGTTAGGTTTGGGGTTGAGGTTGGGATGTAAGTTAGAGTTGGGGTTAGGAATTAGAGGTTAGGGTTAGGTTACAGGCAAAGGGTTTGTCTATATAACCACTAACAGTGTAGGGTTATGTGGGTATAAGAACTAAGGTTTTGTTCAGTTTACTGTACATTAGAGTTCATTTAGAAAAGGCGTAATTGAACAGGCTTAGGTTTCAGACAAAAATGAAAATTATGGTTCTGATTACACAGGGAAAAGGGATTGGAGTAGGGTTCAAATTTTCAATCTGTTCTAATATGGACCTATATTCGGATTAGGGTTAAGGGTGGTGTAGGATCATGGTCAGGCTCAGAGGTTAGGGTTAGGAGTAGAGTAAGGTTCAGAGTTAGAGGGTCAGGAGTAAGGATAGAAATTCAGGCTCAGGGCTCAGGGTTAGAATGTAGGGTCAGGGTCAGGGTTAGAGGCTCAGGGGCAGAATTAGAGGGTACATTAAGAGGATGAAGGGCTTCCCTGGTGGCGCAGTGGATAGGACTCCGTGCTTCCAGTGCAGGGGGCCTGGGTCCAATCCCTGGTCAGGGTCCTAGATCCCACATTCATGCCACAACTAAGAGTTTGCATGCCACAACTAGGGAGACCGCATGCCACAACTAAGGAGTTGGCAAGCTGTAACTAAGGAGCCCACGAGCCACGACTAAGGAGCCTGCCTGCTGCAACTAAAGACCAGGTGCAACAAAAAAACAACAAAAAAAGAGGATGAGGTTTGGAGGGATTAGAGTTAAAGGATGCAGGCTAGAGGGTCAGGGTTAGAGGGTTAGGTTAGATTGTCTGAGTCAGGGTCAGGGTAAGGGTTAGGAGTTTACAGGGCAAGGTCGAGTATATAGGGGCTAGGGGTTAGGAGTATTAGGGTTTAGGTTTAGAGATTAGGAGGTTAGGGTTAGGGAGTTAACAGTAGAGATTTGGGCATTAGGGTTAGTGGGTCAGTGTTAAGCATAACTGGCCCACGACCCCCCTAACCCCACACCTCTGAGTCCTCTAGGATGGACAGGACTTGCCCTGGGTCACTCATGAGTGTGGGGTTCACCTGGACTGCTGGTTATCTACCCCCCGTCCTGGAACCTGATAGCAGAAGAATGAAACGTCTGCTCCGGTCACTGACTGTTTCAAATCCAACTCAACCTCAGTCAACGGTTGTTAGGGCCTCAGAAGTCCACAGGGTTTCCTCCTCCCATCTGAACTGGAAAGAGTAGTGCTGGCCCCACTTGGCCTGGGCAGCCCCTGTCCAGCACAGGCCTGGCTGAGGTCACTCCATGGTCATGTTATGAATTTATACAGAACTTGGTGCAGCGACCTACCAGCCCCCAGATGCTGCCTCCTGAGGGCTGGTGGGGCCCTCCTGGGACTGCAGGCATCCTTTGTCCCATCTGAGTGGGCATCAACAGACATCAAGTCTCAGGACAGCCCTTGACCTCTGACCACACAGGCAGGCATCTGTGGTCCTCCAGCTCAGGCCAGTCTGGTCCCCGTCAAGCCTCTGTGGCCAATTACTGAGCTGACCATGCTGCTGGGCAATTGAATCTGCCGCTTTCCCCAAGCCAGCATCTGTTCTCATGCCAAAGTCCAGAACCTCAGCTTTCCTCTGGGCACTTCTCACCTGTTTCCAGTCCAAACAGTTCCAGAGGGCTGATGCTACGTTCCACCCACCTTGAAGATGGGCATATGATCCACATCTAGCCAATCCCATGGTACACCTTATGGGTGCTCTGATGGTTCAGGGACGACGCTATGACCCAAAACCAGGCCAATGACGTTTATTTTATTTTATTTTTTGGCCATGCTGTGCAAGCGGGATTTTAGTTCCCCTGCCAAGGATCGAACCTGTGCCCCCTACGTTGGGAGTGCAGAGTCTTAACCACTGGACCACCAGGGAAGTCCCATCCCCTCATTTTCAAAACTGCTATGGATTTAAAGCACACAAGAGGATTGTGATATGAGTGGCCTTTTCAGTATGACTTCTTTGACTTAGAATGTTTTCAATGTTTATCCATGTTGCAACATGTATTATCAGTGCTTCATTCATTTTTTTTATTGTGGTTAAAAATACATAACATGGGGATGGGGGGCAAGTGGAGGGAACGGCCCACATGCACATCATTCACGGACCCCCTGGACTGGAGGGACTCGTGAGAGCCGGAGCCCAGAAATCCGGGGATGGATAAGACACAGCGTCCCCTCCAATTCCCGTAAGCACCCCTTGCTCCATCCTGCGCCCAAATACCTCAGCTAGGCGCTCTCCCCACTCTTTACACTCCAAACTCAGCCAGGACAGACCTCTGCAGCCGCCGCTCCCCACCCTGAAGGTGAAGCTCAGAGGTCCTGTCCCCCTTTCCTCGGAGGGACTCTTTTTGGTGACCACAAAAGGATTCGATCGCTCAGGACAAAGCTGGTAGAGGACAGCGGGATGGCTGCGCCGGGCGTGCCGCGTTTCCTCCTAACCTTCGACTTTGACGAGACTATCGTGGACGAAAACAGCGACGAGTCTGTCGTGCGCGGGCCGCGGCGGGCCAGCGGCTGCCTGAGAGCCTGCGTGCCACCTAGCGCGAGGGCTTCTACAACGAGTACATGCAGCGCGTCTTCCAGTACCTGGGCGAGTAGGGCGTGCGGCCGCGGGACCTGCGCGCCATCTACGAGGCCATCCCCCTGTCGCCCGGCATGGGCGAGCTGCTGCAGTTTGTGGCCAAGCAGGGCGCCTGCTTTGAGGTTATTCTCATCTCAGATGCCAACACCTTTGGCGTGGAGAGTGCGCTGCGCGCCGCCGGCCACCACGGCCTGTTCCGGCGCATCTTCAGCAACCCGTCGGGGCGCGACCCTTGGGGGCTGCTGGCGCTGCGGCCCTTCCACGCGCACAGCTGCGCTCGCTACCCCGCCAACATGTGCAAGCACAAGGTGCTCAGCGACTACCTGCGCGAGCGGGCCCACGACGGCGTGCACTTCGAGCGCCTTTTCTACGTGAGCGGCGGCGCCAACGACTTCTGCCCCATGGGGCTGCTGGCAGGCGGCGACGTGGCCTTCCTGCGCCACCGCTACGCATGCACCGCCTTACGCAGGAGGCGCAGAAGGCCGAGTCCAGCTCCTTCCGCGCCAGGGTGGTGCCCTGGGAAACCTCCACCGAAGTGCGCCTACACCTGCAACAGGTGCTGAGGGCGTGGCCTGCAGGGGGCACCCGGGCGGGGAGAGGGTGGGGCGGTGGGGGTCGGGAAAGAGAAAGCTAGTTTTATTACTCCCTCTCCCTTTCGTTTTGGTATATCCCTCCGGGATTTCCTGGAATCCCAGGGTGGTCCATTTGGGGACTGGAGGAGGGAGCTGGGAGCTGTCCCCATCTGTGCAGTTAGCCCAGCTCGGCTGCCTCCCCCAGTTCCACTGCAAGCGAATTCCGGAGTCTGGCCGCACCAGGGTGGCGCGCATATCTGAGCAGGCAGCAGTGTTTCCAAAAACCTTGTCCTCCCAGCTGGGAGGACGGGGTTCCCTGTCAGGGTAGAGAAGGAACATGTCCCGCCGCGTCACGGTTAACTGTTGCCTTGGGCTGCATGGCCTCCGTCCTCCAGTCTTCTGTCCAGGGGACCCAGGCCCCGAAATGTTCCCCCCACCCCGACCTCCCCTGCACCGGACTCCCTGCGGAGAGAGGTGGCGCTCCCTGCCTACGGTCCCAGGCCTAGATCTCGCTTTACCTACTGTGACCCTACACTACACTCCTTGCCTCCCTCCCCGCCCCCACCCTGTCAGCATCCCCACGGGAAAAAAAGCTAGAGGGAATAGTCCCCTCCTGTTGGTGGAAAGAGGTAGCACACTGTCCCGGGGCTCGGGTCTGGCCAGCCAGGGACCTCACAGAGCCCGAAGATGTCTCCTCGCACCCCAGCCTCGTCTATGCAGCAAGAAACCAGGGACTTAACCAAAGTCGCCCCACTGACGGGGCCCTCTGAGTCCCCCTCCTCCCGTATGGAACAGAAAGCCATGATGCTTTAAAGCAGAGCCAGTGGAAACCCAAGGTCCACCTCCCTCTTTTGGTGTTTCAGAGCTGTAAAGGAGGTGAAGGGGCAGAGGTGAGCGAGATCTCTCACGCTGCAGTCTGAGGGATGAGGGCGAGGTGATCTCTGCTCTCAGAGAGCCCCACTTAAGTGAGGGAGCTGGTCCCCACTCTTGGAGGAGTGCCCAGCTTGGGGAACCAAGCCTGAATACACAACAAAGCAGGCAGCAGGCAGAAGAGCAGGGTGCAGCCCACCTCCGCAGAGGGGCACAGGGGTCTAGTGTGGAGGGCCCCGTGAGCACCGAGGAGATGGGAGAGCGGAGGGGCACAGGGGTCTAGTGTGGAGGCTCCGTGAGCACCGAGGACATGGGAGAGCGGAGGGGCACAGGGGTCTAGTGTGGAGGCTCCGTGAGCACCGAGGAGATGGGAGAGCAGAGGGACACAGGGGTCTAGTGTGGAGGGCGCCGTGAGCACCGAGGAGATGGGAGAGCGGAGGGGCACAGGGGTCTAGTGTGGAGGGCGCCGTGAGCACCGAGGAGATGGGAGAGCGGAGGGGCACAGGGGTCTAGTGTGGAGGCGCCGTGAGCACCGAGGACATGGGAGATTCTGCTGCTTAGGGCAGGCAGAGGAGGCTCAATTAGCAGGAGCCGTGCAAGTGGGCTGCCTTTCAGTCCCTCGGCCACTAGCCCTGCAGGGCAACCATCAGGAAGTCGTCAGGATTGTATTCAAAGTCGGCACTTGCAGCTGGAGATCCTGTCTTCATGGCGTAAGGGTCCCCTGAGGATAAGGGCACCAAACTCCCTGGCTTCCAGTTCTTTCCTGTCTCCAGCAGGCCTCTGGGTGCCTCCTCTGTCTTTACCAGGACCCCTTCCCACTGCACTGGGGGGAAGGAACAGACACAGCTCACAGCCCAGGAGGCGTGCAGGACTGGTCCAGTCTTGACTGGAGCAGGCTTTGGAGTGGGACTCAAGAGGCTCACTGAAGGCGGTGCCCGGGTCAGCATCCCAGAGATCCCAGGCGTCAGCAGCTGGCCTGCACATAGCTCCCGGGGAGGAATCCAGACCCCTCTGAGCCGATGCCCTCACACCAGCCATCGGAGTAGCGGCGGGTGATGCAGATAATGGTGCCCTCAGAGAAGGAGAGTTCGTCGTCCTTCTGGCGCGTGTATGGGTTCGGTGTCACCACTGCAGGGCGGGAGGAGAGGGGTGCCGTGAGATGTGCGTCCTGCCCCGCCACAGGGACGCTTGTGCCCACGTACTGGACTCTAGGGGGCGATGTGGGGAGTGGGGCAGGAGATGCCTTCTCCAGAGCCCCAGGACTCCTCCCCAGCTGAGCTAATATTCAGTGTCAGGCCAGCTGCTTCCCTCCTCTGGGGGTGCGGTGGGGTGGAATGAAAGGCTCCGCAGGTGTGGCACAGGCCGCCCCTCCACTCCAAGAAGCGTCAGTGTCTGAGAGCAGGGCCCCAGGGTCTGCCCATGTTTTGTAACCTGCTTTCAGCCCCCGCTCACCCTGGTCCTCCCACAATGTCTCTAGCAGGTGCTGGAGGTATTGCTCAGTAGGTGCTCTAGTAGGTGCTCAGTAAATACAGTAACATTGAACAGTGTAGACTTGGCCGAGTGAGGCTTGGGCAAGTCACTTAGTTTACCCTCTCAGGCTCAGCTTCATCTGCTAACTGGGAGTGTGAAGATCCTAGGAGGTTAAGTGAAAGCGAGAAGATGGATGAGAAGCTTTGACTCTGGGGTCTGGTATAAAGCAGGGGCTAAATTATGTTACCCACCCACCCCACATAACATAACATTTGCCATTTAAATCGTTTTGAGCATACAGTCCATGGCATTACCTACATTCACGTTGTTGTACAAATATTCTCAGCATCCTCCTCCAGAACTCATTCATTTTCCCTGTGGGAAATTCTGTATCAGTTTCTCTAAATTTTTGCCAACATCTGTTATTTTTAGCTTTCTTGATTGTAGGCCTTCTAGTGTGTGGAGGGGTGTATGGCGCTGTGGTGTTAACTTGCATTTCATCACGGCTCATGATGATTAACGTCTCTTCATGTGCTTGTTGACCATTTGTATGTCTTATTTGGAGAAGGGTCTTTTCAAGTCCTTTTTCCATTTAAAACATTGGGTTGTTTGCCGAGTCCCGCCAAGCGCTCCTCCTGGCGGTTTTGGTGTCGGTGAGTCCGGCCTGGAGCGGTCTTCCGCGCCGCAGGGGCCCACGCGCCGGGGCCTCCGTAGCGGCCTCTCAGGAGAGGAGACGCTCGGCCCGCGGCGCCCGTGTCCAGAGCGCCGAGATCGTGCCGTGCCGCGCGGACGCGGCGCTGCCGGGGCGGGTTTTGTTCGGCATTGGCTGCGGCGGTCTGCGCGCCTCTCCCGGAAGCGGGCGTCCCGGCCAGAGCGCACCTGGCGCGGGGCGTCCTCGGGGCTCCTCGCCGTCGGCGCCGCGCGAGCCGGCGGGGGTCTAAGGAGCCAGCGCGCGGCGGCTGGGAACGACCCGTCCCGTGGGTCCCTGGCACCCCAGCGGCATCCGAGCGCGGAGCGGAGGGCCGCGGACCGCAGGTAAGGAGACGGGCTCGGTGGGGTGGGTGGAGGAAGGAACGACGAATTACATCAGAGCTATTTGCTACAGTCGCGGAGCTACCTAACCTGGCGGCAGCAGGAAGGGCTCACCTTTGGAGTAAAGGCTTTGAGGACGAGCCCGAGCCTACTCACTCCCGTTTTACAGAACATCTGCAGGTGTAAAGCTCACTCGTGCGCGGTTTTCCTAAGCAGCCAAGTGCCCCTCCCCCGCGATGTCTCTGCAAGCAGAACCTGAGAGGGGCCGGTGCCTTGAGAGACTCGCCCTTGGCCCATGGGAAGCCCAAGGGATTTATCCTGCATGGTGATTTCACGTGCTGGGACCCCCCGCCCCCCCCCCCCGCCAACCCCCACTCTGGCCAGCTGGCCCAGCCTTGGTTACTGCACTTCTCCAGCCCCAGCCGGCCCTTGGCCACCTGCTGGGATGGGAAAGGGAAGCGTGTCAGAATTTCACCTTAGAAACTTGCCAGGGGGCGTGGATTTAAACACATAGTGGTCACCCTGGCAGAAGAGAAGGGAGGAGGGCGCCTTGTTACCCTTTCATTGTGGAATCGGTGGCGCTCCCGCTGAGAGGGACCTCTCCAGTGTTTGGTGTATTGGAACTGAATAATTAGAACTTGTACAATTTTCAAATTATGTGGTACTTGAATTTAAAAGCAAAACCCCTAGAAACTCTAAGTGTTTTATAAATTGAGATCTAAAAATTGAAGGTCTGTTTTGCTTCCACTGTGACATTATATTAAGAAATGTGCATTTATTGAGAAGAGAGTCAGAAAAGGGAAGCAAACAGAAAACTCAGACGTCCCACTGCAGAGGCCATGGGAGTTAAGCTGTAAACGCTGCTGGCTTTCAGTAGCTGCAGCCATTCTCTTCCTGTAGCTGATGGGATACAAAGCTCTACTGGGCTGTTCTTTGCACGGGGTAGTCTTGTTTTGCAGAAATTCAGCTCAGAGCCATCTCTTGATGTACAAGAATTTCCCAGATTAGGTCCCCGGCAGATCCTGGAGGGCCAGGGGGATTCCTTGCTTCAATATACCCGTCTGTTGGAGTAGAAAACAGCAATGACGTAGTTTTCTTTAAATATGGTTTTTGGTCTATCATCCAGAGCTTAGAGTAGCTGTTTCCTTTCTCCCTCAATATGGTTGTGTTCCTGGAATGAATTATAGTCATATGACCTTGTTTTTACAGGCGAGGGTGAGGGTCAGGGTCAGGGTCAGGGTCAGCGTCAGGGGTCAGGGGTCGGGGGTCGGGGGTCGGGGCTGGGGTTAGGGGGTAAGGGTTAGGGTTAGAGTTTAGCGTTAGGGTTAGGGTTGGGGGTTAGGGGTTAGGGGTTAGGGTTAGGGTTAGGGTTTAGGGTACGGGTTAGGGTACCGGATAGGGTATGGGTTGGGGTACGGGTTAGGATTAGGGTTAGGGTACGGGTTAGGGTATGCTTTAGGGTTAAGGTATTTATTAAACCTCTCCCACTCTCCAGATGTCACTTAGCACGTAAAGGAATATTATTTGGGGTCCAGCCATGGAGAAGACTTTAGACACTAGGATAAGACAAAGAACACACGCATTATAAATAAATCACATTAGGATTTTGTTTTTAACCTGTCCATTAAAACACTAGTGCCTAGGAAATTTAATGGAGGCAGAAGCAGTAAAGGGTAGTTTTATGGGAATAACATCACAGTTTTCTGTGGAATACACAGATTTTGACTGGTTAGAAAGTCAAGGAGGAATGCTTTTGTTCTGAAGATATAAACCCTACCTTCTAAATTGAGCTGTTATTGGAAGTTAGGAATTTTTTGTTGCTGTTGTATTGCTTTGTGTGTTCATGATTATTCTGCCTGCATCTCCCTTGTTAAACCTTTGATTTGGGGAAGAGTGCCATTCCTGGAAATGAGTTTACAGAATTATTCTCAAAAACGGAAGGAAATGGTTCTCACCTAAATATTAAGAAATAATCTCTATACTGGTGTACTAACAGAATTATGATTCAGGGATAATAATTCTATGAAATGTAATTAAAAACAATATATATTTTTTCTTTTAAATTTCCATTGTTACTTTTTAAAAGTACAATTATAATTCAATACTTTGTAACAAGTGAAATTTAAAAAGATTAAAGGGAAAGATAATATTTTACCACTTGCCCTCCTTTCCCACTCCCTGAAACGACCAACATAATGTGTAGCTTTCTCATTTTATGCAGGTGTTCCTTACATGTGGAATTCATGTTTCTCACTGTAGAAAAACAGATTTAGCTCTCACACATTTTATAGGCTACGTAACAGTCCGTAGAACAGAAGTACCAAGTATTTCAGACTTAACTTTTTGAGGGACACTCAGGTTACTTTCTGATTTATTTTGTTGTTCTGCTAAGTTGTTTTAACAACAGAAAAATATATTTTAAAATATAAAAATCAAAATCAAGTTAGGGGTGAGGATAAGGGTTTAGGGTATGGGTTAGGGTACAGGTTAGGGTTAGGTTTAGGGTATGGGTTAGGGTTAGGGTACGGGTTACGGTACAGGTTAGGATACGGCTACGGGTTAGGGTTAGGGTATGGGTTAGGGTTAGGGTACGGGTTAGGGTATGGTTTAGGGTTAGGGTATAGTTTAGGGTATGGTTATGGTTTAAGGTGAGGGAACGTGTTAGTGTTAGGCACGGGTTAGGATTAAGGTACGGGTTAATGTTAGGGTCAGGGTTAGGGTTAGGGTAGAGTTTAGGGTACTGGTTCGGATACGGCTACAGTTTAGGCTTAGGATACGGATTAGGGTATAGGTTAGTGCGAGGGTACGGGTTAGGATTAGGGTACAGGTTATGTTTAGGTTTATGGTACGGGTTAGGGTTAGGGTATGGGTTAGGGTACAGGTTAGGGTATGGCTACGTGTTAGGGGTAGGGTATGGGTAAGGGTAGGGGTTAGGGTTAGGGTACAGGTTAGGGTACAGTTTAGGGTATGACTACGGTTTAGGGTTAGGGTATGGGTTAGGGTACGGGTTAGGGTACGGTTTAGGATTAGGGTACGGGTTAGGGTTATGGTACGGGTTAGGGTATTGGTTAGGATTAGGGTACAGGTTACGGTTAGGGTACACTTTAGGGTATGGGTACGGGTTAGGGTTAGGGTACGTTATAGGGTACAGGTTAGTGTTAGTGTACAGGTTAGGATTAGGATACAGGTTAGCGTGAGGATTAGGATTAGGGATAGGGAACGGGTACGGTTTAGGGTACAGGTTAGGGTATGGCAAAGGGTTAGGGTTAGGGTACGAGTTAGGGTACGGGTTAGTGCTAGGGTCCGGTGGAGGATTAGCGTACGGATTAGGGTATGGGTTAGGTTAGGTTTCGGGTACAGTTCAGGGTATGGCTACAGGTTAGAGTTAGGGTACGGGTTAGGGTACGGGTTAGTATTAGGGTACGGGTTAGGGTTAGGGTACGGGTTAGGGTTAGGGTACGCTTTTGGGGTTAGGGTTAGGGTTAGGGTTAGGGAATGGGGACGGTTTAGGGTACAGGTGAGGGTACGACAACGCTTTAGGGGGAGTGTACGTGTGAGGGCATGGGTTAGTGTTAGCGTACGGGTTAGGATTAGGGGACATGTTAGGGTAAGGCTTCGGGTAAGGGTTAGGGTTAGGGTTAGGGGATGGGGACGGTTTAGGGTACAGGTTAGGGTATGACAATGGTTTAGGGTGAGCGTACGTGTGAGGGCACGGGATAGTGTTAGCGTACGGGTTAGGATTAGGCGACGGGTTAGGGTAATGCTTCGGCTAAGGGTTAGTTTTCGGGTTAGGGTTAGGGTTAGGGTAAGAGGACGGGGACGGTTTAGGGTACAGGTTAGGGGACCACAACGGTTTAGGGTGAGCGTACGAGTGAGGGCATGGGTTAGTGTTAGCGTACGGGTTAGGATTAGGGGACGGTTTAGGGTAAGGCTTCAGGTAAGGGTTAGGGTTAGGGTTACGGTTACGGGACGGGGACAGTTTAGGGGACAGGTTAGGGTACGACAACGGTTTAGGGTGAGCGTACGTGTGAGGGCATGGGTTAGTGTTAGCGTACGGATTAGGGTTAGGGGACGGGTTAGGGTAAGGCTTCGGGTAAGGGTTAGGGTTAGGGTTAGGGGACGGGGACGGTTTAGGGTACAGGTTAGGGTAGGACAAGGGTTTAGGGTGAGCGTACGTGTGAGGGCATGGGTTAGTGTTACCGTACGGGTTAGGATTAGGGGACGGGTTAGGGTAAGGCTTCAGGTAAGGTTTAGGGTTATGGTTATGGTTAGGGGTAGGGGACGGGGACGGTTTAGGGTACAGCTTAGGGTACGACAACGGTTTAGGGTGAGCGTACGTGTGAGGGCACGGGTTAGTGTTAGCGTACGGGTTAGGATTAGGGGACGAGTTAGGGTAAGGCTTCGGGTAAGTGTTAGGGTTAGGGTTAGGGGACGGGGCCGGTTTAGGGTCCAGGTGAGGATACGACAACGGTTTAGGGGGAGCGTACGTGTGAGGGCACGTACGAGTTAGGATTAGGGGACGGGTGAGGGTAAGGCTTCGGGGAAGGGTTAGGGTTAGTGTTCGGTCTATGGTTAGGGTTAGGGGACGGGGACGGTTTAGTGTCCAGGTGAGGGTAGGACAACGCTTTAGGGTGAGCGTACGTGTGAGGGCACGGGTTAATGTTAGAGTACGGATTAGGATTAGGGGACGGGTGAGGGTAAGGCTTCGGGGAAGGGTGAGGGTTAGGGTTCGGGCTAGTGTTAGGGTTAGGGTTAGGGGACGGTTTAGGGTCCAGGTGAGGGTACGAAAACGCTTTCGGGTGAGCGTACGAGTGAGAGCACGGGACAGTGTTAGCATACGGGTTACGATTAGGGGACGGGTGAGGGTAAGGCTTCGGGGAAGGGTGAGGGTTAGGGTTCGGGCTAGGGTTACGGTTAGGGGATGGTTAAGGGTCCAGGTGGGGGTACGACAACGGTTTAGGGTGAGCGTACCTGTGACGGCACGTACGGGTTAGATTAGGGGACGGGTGAGGGTAATGCTTCGGGGAAGGGTTAGGGTTAGTGTTCGGGCTAGGGTTAGGTTTAGGGGACGGGGACGGTTTAGGGTCCAGGTGAGGGTACGACAACGCTTTAGGGTGAGCGTACGTGTGAGGGCACGGGTTAGTGTTAGCGTACGGGTTAGGATTAGGGGACGGGTGAGGGTCAGGCTTCGGGGAAGTGTTAGGGTTAGGGTTCGGGCTAGGGTTAGGGTTAGGGGACGGGGACGGTTTAGTGTCCAGGTGAGGGTACGACGACGCTTTAGGGTGAGCGTACGTGTGAGGGCACGGGTCAGGCTTAGCGTACGGATTAGGATTAGGGGACGGGTGAGGGTAAGGCTTCGGGGAAAGGTTAGGGTTAGGGTTCGGGCTAGGGTTAGGGTTAGGGGACGGGGACGGTTTAGGGTCCAGGTGAGGGTACGACGACGCTTTAGGGGGAGCGTACTTGTGAGGGCAAGGGTTAGGCTTAGCGTACTTGTTAGGATTAGGGGACGGGTGAGGGTTAGGCTTCGGGGAAGGGTTAGGGTTAGGGTTCGGGCTAGGGTTAGGGTTAGGGGACGGGGACGGTTTAGGGTCCAGGTGAGGGTATGACAACGCTTTACGGGGAGCGTCCGTGTGAGGGCACGGGTTAGGCTTAGCGTACGGTTTCGGATTAGGGGACGGGTGAGGGTAACGCTTTGGGGAAGGGTTAGGGATAGGATTCGGGCTAGGGTTAGGGTTAGGGGACGGGGAGGGTTTTGGGTCCAGCTGAGGGTACGACAACGTTTTAGGGGGAGCGTACGTGTGAGGGCGCGGGTTAGGCTTAGCGTACGGGTTAGGATTAGGGGACGGGTGAGGGTAAGGCTTCGGGGAATTGTTAGGGTTAGGGTTCGGGCTAGGGTTAGGGTTAGGGGACGGGGGCGTTTTAGGGTCCAGTGAGGGTACGACAACGCTTTAGGGGGAGCGTACGTGTGAGGGCATGGGTTAGGGTTAGCGTATGGGTTAGGATTAGGGGACAGGTGAGGGTAAGGCTTCGGGGAAGGGTTAGGGTTAGGGTTCGGGCTAGGGTTAGGTTTAGGGGACGGGGACGGTTTAGGGTCCAGGAGAGGGTACGACAATTCTTTAGGGGGAGCATACGTGTGAGGGCACGGGTTAGGCTTAGCGTACGGTTTAAGATTAGGGAACGGGTGAGGGTAAGGCTTCGGGGAAGGCTTAGGGTTAGGGTTCGGGCTACGGTTAGGGTTAGTGGACGGGGACGGTTTAGGTTCCAGGTGAGGGTACGACAACGCTTTAGGGGGAGCGTACGTGTGAAGGCACGGTTTAGGCTTAGCGTACGGGTTAGGATTAGGTGATGGGTGAGGTTCAGGCTTCGGGGAAGGGTTAGGGTTAGGGTTCGGGCTAGGGTTAGGGTTAGGGGACGGGGACAGTTTAGGATCCAGGTGAGGGTACGACAACGCTTTAGGGGGAGCGTGCGTGTGTGGGCGCGGGTTAGCGTTAGCGTACGGGTTAGGATTAGGGGACGGGTGAGGGTCAGGGTTCGAGGAAGGGTTAGAGTTAGGATTCGGGCTAGGGTTAGGGTTAGGGGACGGGGACGGTTTAGGGTCCAGGTGAGGGTACGACAACGCTTTAGGGGGAGCGTACGTGTGAGGGCGCGGGTTAGCGTTAGCGTACGTGTTAGGATTAGGGGACGGGTGAGGGTAATGCTTTGGGGAAGGGTTAGGGCTAGGGTTCGGGCTAGGGTTAGGGTTAGCGGATGGGGATGGTTTAGGGTCCAGGTGAGGGTTCAACGACGCTATAGGGGGAGCGTACGTGTGAGGGCACGGGTTAGGGCTAGCGTACGGGTTAGGATTAGGGGACGGGTGAGAGTAAGGCTTCGGGGAAGGGTTAGGGTTAGGGTTCGGGCTAGGATTAGGTTTTGGGACTGGGACGGTTTAGTGTCCAGGTGAGGGCACGACGAAGCGTTATGGGGAGCGTACGTGTGAGGGCACGGGTTAGGGTTAGCGTACGGGTTAGGATTAGGGGACGGGTGAGGGTAAGGCTTCGGGGAAGGGTTAGGTTTAGGGTTCAGGCTAGGGTTAGGATTAGGGGACGGGGACAGTTTTTGGTCCAGGTGAGGGTATGACAATGTTTCATCGGGAGCGTACGTGTGAGGGCACGGGTTAGGCTTAGCGTACGGTTTAGGATTAGGGGACGGGTGAGGGTAAAGCTTCGGGGAAGGGTTAGGGTTAGGGTTCGGGCTAGGGTTAGGGTTAGGGGATGGGGACGGTTTAGGGTCTAATGAGGGTACGACAACGCTTTAGGGGGAGTGTACGTTTGAGCGCACGGGTTAGGGTTAGCGTACGGGTTAGGATTAGGTGACAGGTGAGGGCTAGGCTTCGGTGAAGAGTGAGGGTTGAGTTCGGGCTAGGGTTAGGGTTAGGGGACGGGGAAGGTTTAGTGTCCAGGTGAAGGTAGGACAACGCTTTAGGGTGAGCGTACGTGTGAGGGTACGGGTTAGTGTTAGAGTACGGATTAGGATTTGGGGACGGGTGACGGTAAGGCTTCGGGGAAGGTTGAGGGTTAGGGTTCGGGCTAGTGCTAGGGTTAGGGTTAGGGGACGGTTTAGGATCCAGGTGAGGGTACGACAACGCTTTAGGGTGAGCGTACGTTTGAGGGCACGGGTCAGTGTTAGCATAAGGGTTAGGATTAGGGGATGGGTGAGTGTAAGGCTTCGGGGAAGTGTGAGGGTTAGGGTTCGGGCTAGGGTTAGGATTAGGGGAAGGTTTAGGGTCCAGGTGAGGGTACGACAACGCTTTAGGGGGAGCGTACGTGTGAGGGCACGAGTTAGGCTTAGCGTACGGGTTAGGATTAGGGCACGGGGGAGGGTCAGGCTTCGGGGAAGTGTTAGGGTTAGGGTTCAGGCTAGGGTTAGGGTTAGGAGACGGGGAAGGTTTAGGGTCCAGATGAGGGTACGACGACGCTTTAGGGGGAGCGTGCGTGTGAGGGCGCGGGTTAGTGTTAGCGTACGGGTTAGGATTAGGGCACGGGTGAGGGTCAGGCTTCGGGGAAGGGTTAGGGTTAGGGTTCGGGCTAGGGTTAGGGTTAGGGGACGGGGACGGTTTAGGGTCCAGGTGAGGCTACGGCAACGCTTTAGGGGGAGCGTGCGTGTGAGGGCGCGGGTTAGTGTTAGCGTACGGGTTAGGATTAGGGCACGGGTGAGGGTCAGGCTTCGGGGAAGGGTTAGGGTTAGGGTTCGGGCTAGGGTTAGGGTTAGGGGACGGGGACGGTTTAGGGTCCAGGTGAGGGTACGGCAACGCTTTAGGGGGAGCGTGCGTGTGAGGGCGCGGGTTAGTGTTAGCGTACGGGTTAGGATTAGGGCACGGGTGAGGGTCAGGCTTCGGGGAAGGGTTAGGGTTAGGGTTCGGGCTAGGGTTAGGGTTAGGGGACGGGGACGGTTTAGGGTCCAGGTGAGGGTACGGCAACGCTTTAGGGGGAGCGTGCGTGTGAGGGCGCGGGTTAGTGTTAGCGTACGGGTTAGGATAAGGGGAAGGGTGAGGGTCAGGCTTCGTGGAAAGGTTAGGGTTAGGGTTCGGGCTAGGGTTAGGGTTAGGGGACGGGGACGGTTTAGGGTCCAGGTGAGTGTACGGCAACGCTTTAGGAGGAGCGTGCGTGTGAGGGCGCGGGTTAGTGTTAGCGTACGGGTTAGGATTAGGGCACGGGTGAGGGTCAGGCTTCGGGGAAGGGTTAGGTTTAGGGTTTGGGCTAGGGTTAGGGTTAGGGGACGGGGACGGTTTAGGGTCCAGGTGAGGGTACGGCAATGCTTTAGGGGGAGCGTGCGTGTGAGGGTGCGGGTTAGTGTTAGCGTACGGTTTAGGATTAGGGGTCGGGTGAGGGTCAGGCTTCGGGGAAGGGGTAAGGTTAGGGTTCGGGCTAGGGTTAGGGTTAGGGGACGGGAACGGTTTAGGGTCCAGGTGAGGGTACAGCAACGCTTTAGGGGGAGCGTGCCTGTGAGGGCGCGGGTTAGTGTTAGCGTACGGGTTAGGATTAGGGGACGGGTGAGGGTCAGGCTTCGGGGAAGGGTTAGGGTTAGGGTTCGGGCTAGGGTTAGGGTTAGGGGACGGGGACGGTTTAGGGTCCAGGTGAGGGTACGGCAACGCTTTAGGGGGAGCGTGCGTGTGAGGGCGCGGGTTAGTGTTAGCGTACGGGTTAGGATTAGGGGAAGGGTGAGGGTCAGGCTTCATGGAAAGGTTAGGGTTAGGGTTCGGGCTAGGGTTAGGGTTAGGGGACGGGGACGGTTTAGGGTTCAGGTGAGTGTACGGCAACGCTTTAGGGGGAGCGTGCGTGTGAGGGCGCGGGTTAGTGTTAGCGTACGGGTTAGGATTAGGGGACGGGTGAGGGTCAGGCTTCGGGGAAGGGTTAGGGCTAGGGTTCCGGCTAGGGTTAGGGTTAGGGGACGGGGACGGTTTAGGGTCCAGGTGAGGGTACGGCAACGTTTTAGGGGCAGCGTGCGTGTGAGGGCGCGGGTTAGTGTTAGCGTACGGGTTAGGATTAGGGCACGGGTGAGGGTCAGGCGTCGGGGAAGGGTTAGGGTTAGGGTTCGGGCTAGGGTTAGGGTAAGGGGACGGGGACGGTTTAGGGTCCAGGTGAGGGTACGGCAACGCTTTAGGGGGAGCGTGCATGTGAGGGCGCGGGTTAGTGTTAGCGTACGGGTTAGGATTAGGGGACGGGTGAGGGTCAGGCTTCGGGGAAGGGTTAGGGTTAGGGTTCGGGCTAGGGTTAGGGTTATGGGACGGGGACGGTTTAGGGTCCAGGTGAGGGTACGACAACGCTTTAGGGGGAGCGTGCGTGTGAGGGCGCGGGTTAGTGTTAGCGTACGGGTTAGGATTAGGGGACGGGTGAGGGTCAGGCTTCGGGGAAGGGTTAGGGTTAGGGTTCGGGCTAGGGTTAGGGTTAGGGGACGGCGACGGTTTAGGGTCCAGGTGAGGGTACGGCAACGCTTTAGGGGGAGCGTGCGTGTGAGGGCGCGGGTTAGTGTTAGCGTACGGGTTAGGATTAGGGGACGGGTGAGGGTCAGGCTTCGGGGAAGGGTTAGGGTTAGGGTTCGGGCTAGGGTTAGGGATAGGGGACGGGGACGGTTTAGGGTCCAGGTGAGGGTACGGCAACGCTTTAGGGGGAGCGTGCGTGTGAGGGTGCGGGTTAGTGTTAGTGTACGGGTTAGGATTAGGGGACGGGTGAGGGTCAGGCTTCGGGGAAGGGTTAGGGTTAGGGTTCGGGCTAGGGTTAGGGTTAGGGGATGGGGACGGTTTAGGGTCCAGGTGAGTGTACAGCAACGCTTTAGGAGGAGCGTGCGTGTGAGGGCGCGGGTTAGTGTTAGCGTACGGGTTAGGATTAGGGCACGGGTGAGGGTCAGGCTTCGGGGAAGTGTTAGGGTTAGCGTTCGGGCTAGGGTTAGGGTTAGGGGACGGGGACGGTTTAGGGTCAAGGTGACGGTACGGCAACGCTTTAGGGGGAGCGTGCGTGTGAGGGCGCGGGTTAGTGTTAGCGTACGGGTTAGGATTAGGGCACGGGTGAGCGTCAGGCTTCGGGGAATGGTTAGGGTTAGGGTTTGGGCTAGGGTTAGGGTTAGGGGACGGGGACGGTTTAGGGTCCAGGTGAGGGTACGGCAACGCTTTAGGGGGAGTGTGCGTGTGAGGGTGCGGGTTAGTGTTAGCGTACGGGTTAGGATTAGGGGTCGGGTGAGGGTCAGGCTTCGGGGAAGGGGTAGGGTTAGGATTCGGGCTAGGGTTAGGGTTAGGGGACGGGGACGGTTTAGGGTCCAGGTGAGGGTACGGCAACGCTTTAGGGGGAGCGTGCGTGTGAGGGCGCGGGTTAGTGTTAGCGTACGGGTTAGGATTAGGGGACGGGTGAGGGTCAGGCTTCGGGGAAGGGTTAGGGTTAGGGTTCGGGCTAGGGTTAGGGTTAGGGGACGGGGACGGTTTAGGGTGAAGGTGAGGGTACGGCAACGCTTTAGGGGGAGCGTGCGTGTGAGGGCGCGGGTTAGTGTTAGCGTACGGGTTAGGATTAGGGCACGGGTGAGGGTCAGGCTTCGCGGAAGGGTTAGGGTTAGGGTTCAGGCTTGGGTTAGGGTTAGGGGACGGGGACGGTTTAGGGTCCAGGTGAGGGTACGGCAACGCTTTAGGGGGAGCGTGCGTGTGAGGGCGCGGGTTAGTGTTAGCGTACGGGTTAGGATTAGGGCACGGGTGAGGGTCAGGCTTCGGGGAAGGGTTAGGGTTAGGGTTCGGGCTAGGGTTAGGGTTAGGGGACGGGGACGGTTTAGGGTCCAGGTGAGGATACGGCAACGCTTTAGGGGGAGCGTGCGTGTGAGGGCTCGGGTTAGTGTTAGCGTACGGGTTAGGATTAGGGCACGGGTGAGGGTCAGGCTTCGGGGAAGGGTTAGGGTTAGGGTTCGGGCTAGGGTTAGGGTTAGGGGACGGGGACGGTTTAGGGTCCAGGTGAGGGTACGGCAACGCTTTACGGGGAGCGTGCGTGTGAGGGCGCGGGTTAGTGTTAGCGTACGGGTTAGGATTAGGGCACGGGTGAGGGTCAGGCTTCGGGGAAGGGTTAGGGTTAGGGTTCGGGCTAGGGTTAGGGTTAGGGGACGGGGACGGTTTAGGGTCCAGGTGAGGGTATGGGAACGCTTTAGCGGGAGCGTGCGTGTGAGGGCGCGGGTTAGTGTTAGCGAACGGGTTAGGATTAGGGGACGGGTGAGGGTCAGGCTTCGGGGAAGGGTTAGGGTTAAGGTTCGGGCTAGGGTTAGGGTTAGGGGACGGGGACGGTAGAGGGTCCAGGTGAGGGTATGGCAAGGCTTTAGGGGGAGCGTGCGTGTGAGGGCGGGGTTAGTATTAGCGTACGGGTTAGGATTAGGGGACGGGTGAGGGTCAGGCTTCGGGGAAGGATTAGGGTTAGGGTTCGGGCTAGGGTTAGGGTTAGGGGACGGGGACGGTTTAGGGTCCAGGTGAGGGTACGGCAACGCCTTAGGGGGAGCGTGCGTGTGAGGGCGCGGGTTAGTGTTAGCGTACGGGTTAGGATTAGGGGACGGGTGAGGGTCAGGCTTCGGGGAAGGGTTAGGGTTAGGGTTCGGGCTAGGGTTAGGGTTAGTGGACGGGGACGGTTTAGGTTCCAGGTGAGGGTACGGCAACGCTTTAGGGGGAGCGTGCGTGTGAGGGCGCGGGTTAGTGTTAGCGTACGGTTTAGGATTAGGGGACGGGTGAGGGTCAGGCTTCGGGGAAGGGTTAGGGTTAGGGTTCGGGCTAGGGTTAGGGTTAGGGGACGGGGACGGTTTAGGGTCCAGGTGAGTGTACGGCAACGCTTTAGGGGGAGCGTGCGTGTGAGGGCGCGGGTTAGTGTTAGCGTACAGGTTAGGATTAGGGGACAGGTGAGGGTCAGGCTTCGGGGAAGGGTTAGGGTTAGGGTTCGGGCTAGTGTTAGGGTTAGGGGACGGGGACGGTTTAGGGTCGAGGTGAGGGTACGGCAACGCTTTAGGGGGAGCCTGCGTGTGAGGGCGCGGGTTAGTGTTAGCGTACGGGTTAGGATTAGGGCACGGGTGAGGTTCAGGCTTCGGGGAAGGGTTAGGGCTAGAGTTCGGGCTAGAGTTAGGGTTAGGGTACGGGGACGGTTTAGGGTCCAGGTGAGGGTACGGCAACGCTTTAGGGGGAGCTTGCGTGTGAGGGCGCAGGTTAGTGTTAGCGAGCGGGTTAGGATTAAGGGACTGGTGAGGGTCAGGCTTCGGGGAAGGGTTAGGATTAGGGTTCGGGCTATGGTTAGGGTTAGCGGACGGGGACGGTTTAGGGTCCAGGTGAGGGTACGGCAAAGCTTTAGGGGGAGCGTGCGTGTGAGGGCGCGGGTTAGTGTTAGCGTACAGGTTAGGATTAGGGCACGGGTGAGGGTCATGCTTCGGGGAAGGGTTAGGGTTAGGGTTCGGGCTAGGGTTAGGGTTAGGGGACGGGGACGGTTTAGGGTCGAGGTGAGGGTACGGGAACGCTTTAGGGGGAGCGTGCGTGTGAGGGCGCGGGTTAGTGTTAGCGTACGGGTTAGGATTAGGGCACGGGTGAGGGTCAGGCTTCGGGGAAGGGTTAGGGTTAGGGTTTGGGCTAGGGTTAGGGTTAGGGGACGCGGACGGTTTAGGGTCCAGGTGAGGGTATGGCAACGCTTTAGGGGGAGCGTGCGTGTGAGGGCGCGGGTTAGTGTTAGCGTACGGGAAAGGATTAGGGCACGGGTGAGGGTCAGGCTTCGGGGAAGGGTTAGGGTTAGGGTTCGGGCTAGGGTTAGGGTTAGGGGACGGGGACGGTAGAGGGTCCAGGTGAGGGTACGGCAACGCTTTAGGGGGAGCGTGCGTGTGAGGGCGCGGGTTAGTGTTAGCGTACGGGTTAGGATTAGGGGACGGGTGAGGGTCAGGCTTCGGGGAAGGGTTAGGGTTAGGGTTTGGGCTAGGGTTAGGGTTAGGGGACGGGGACGGTTTAGGGTCCAGGTGAGGGTACGGCAACGCCTTAGGGGGAGCGTGCGTGTGAGGGCACGGGTTAGTGTTAGCGTACGGGTTAGGATTAGGGGACGGGTGAGGGTCAGGCTTCGGGGAAGGGTTAGGGTTAGGGTTCGGGCTAGGGTTAGGGTTAGGGGACGGGGACGGTTTAGGGTCCAGGTGAGGGTACGGCAACGCTTTAGGGGGAGCGTGCGTGTGAGGGCGCGGGTTAGTGTTAGCGTACGGGTCAGGATTAGGGGACTGGTGAGGGTCAGGCTTCGGGGAAGGGTTAGGGTTAGGGTTCGGGCTAGGGTTAGGGTTAGGGGACGGGGAAGGTTTAGGGTCCAGGTGAGGGTACGGCAACGCTTTAGGGGGAGCGTGCGTGTGAGGGCGCGTGTTAGTGTTAGCGTACAGGTTAGGATTAGGGCACGGGTGAGGGTCAGGCTTTGGGGAAGGGTTAGGTTTAGGGTTTGGGCTAGGGTTGGAGTTAGGGGACGGGGACGGTTTAGGGTCGAGGTGAGGGTACGGCAACGCTTTAGGGGGAGCGTGCGTGTGAGGGCGTGGGTTAGTGTTAGCGTACGGGTTAGGATTAGGGCACGGGTGAGGGTCAGGCTTCGGGGAAGTGTTAGGTTTAGGGTTCGGGCTAGGGTTAGGGTTAGGGGACGGGGACGGTTTAGGGTCCAGGTGAGTGTACGGCAACGCTTTAGGGGGAGCGTGCGTGTTAGGGCGCGGGTTAGTGTTAGCGTACGGGTTAGGATTAGGGCACGGGTGAGGGTCAGGCTTCGAGGAAGGGTTAGGGTTAGGGTTCGGGCTAGGGTTAGGGTTAGGGGACGGGGACGGTTTAGATTCCAGGTGAGGGTACGGCAACGCTTTAGGGGGAGCGTGCGTGTGAGGGCGCGGGTTAGTGTTAGCGTACGGGTTAGGATTAGGGGACGGGTGAGGGTCAGGCTTCGGGGAAGGGTTAGGGTTAGGGTTCGGGCTAGGGTTAGGATTAGGGGACGGGGACGGTTTATGGTCCAGGTGAGGGTACGGCAAAGCTTTACGGGGAGCGTGCGTGTGAGGGCGCGGGTTAGTGTTAGCGTACGGGTTAGGATTAGGGCACGGGTGAGGGTCAGGCTTCGGGGAAGGGTTAGGGTTAGGGTTTGGGCTAGGGTTAGGGTTAGGGGACGGGGACGGTTTAGGGTCCAGGTGAGGGTATGGCAACGCTTTAGGGGGAGCGTGCGTGTGAGGGCGCGGGTTAGTGTTAGCGTACGGGAAAGGATTAGGGCACGGGTGAGGGTCAGGCTTCGGGGAAGGGTTAGGGTTAGGGTTCGGGCTAGGGTTAGGGTTAGGGGACGGGGACGGTAGAGGGTCCAGGTGAGGGTACGGCAACGCTTTAGGGGGAGCGTGCGTGTGAGGGCGCGGGTTAGTGTTAGCGTACGGGTTAGGATTAGGGGACGGGTGAGGGTCAGGCTTCGGGGAAGGGTTAGGGTTAGGGTTTGGGCTAGGGTTAGGGTTAGGGGACGGGGACGGTTTAGGGTCCAGGTGAGGGTACGGCAACGCCTTAGGGGGAGCGTGCGTGTGAGGGCACGGGTTAGTGTTAGCGTACGGGTTAGGATTAGGGGACGGGTGAGGGTCAGGCTTCGGGGAAGGGTTAGGGTTAGGGTTCGGGCTAGGGTTAGGGTTAGGGGACGGGGACGGTTTAGGGTCCAGGTGAGGGTACGGCAACGCTTTAGGGGGAGCGTGCGTGTGAGGGCGCGGGTTAGTGTTAGCGTACGGGTTAGGATTAGGGGACTGGTGAGGGTCAGGCTTCGGGGAAGGGTTAGGGTTAGGGTTCGGGCTAGGGTTAGGGTTAGGGGACGGGGAAGGTTTAGGGTCCAGGTGAGGGTACGGCAACGCTTTAGGGGGAGCGTGCGTGTGAGGGCGCGTGTTAGTGTTAGCGTACAGGTTAGGATTAGGGCACGGGTGAGGGTCAGGCTTTGGGGAAGGGTTAGGTTTAGGGTTTGGGCTAGGGTTGGGGTTAGGGGACGGGGACGGTTTAGGGTCGAGGTGAGGGTACGGCAACGCTTTAGGGGGAGCGTGCGTGTGAGGGCGCGGGTTAGTGTTAGCGTACGGGTTAGGATTAGGGCACGGGTGAGGGTCAGGCTTCGGGGAAGTGTTAGGTTTAGGGTTCGGGCTAGGGTTAGGGTTAGGGGACGGGGACGGTTTAGGGTCCAGGTGAGTGTACGGCAACGCTTTAGGGGGAGCGTGCGTGTGAGGGCGCGGGTTAGTGTTAGCGTACGGGTTAGGATTAGGGCACGGGTGAGGGTCAGGCTTCGAGGAAGGGTTAGGGTTAGGGTTCGGGCTAGGGTTAGGGTTAGGGGACGGGGATGGTTTAGATTCCAGGTGAGGGTACGGCAACGCTTTAGGGGGAGCGTGCGTGTGAGGGCGCGGGTTAGTGTTAGCGTACGGGTTAGGATTAGGGGACGGGTGAGGGTCAGGCTTCGGGGAAGGGTTAGGGTTAGGGTTCGGGCTAGGGTTAGGATTAGGGGACGGGGACGGTTTATGGTCCAGGTGAGGGTACGGCAAAGCTTTAGGGGGAGCGTGCGTGTGAGGGCGCGGGTTAGTGTTAGCGTACAGGTTAGGATTAGGGGACGGGTGATGGTCAGGCTTCGGGGAAGGGTTAGGGTTAGGGTTCGGGCTAGGGTTAGGGTTAGGGGACGGGGACGGTTTAGGATCGAGGTGAGGGTACGGCAACGCTTTAGGGGGAGCGTGCGTGTGAGGGCGCGGGTTAGTGTTAGCGTACGGGTTAGGATTAGGGGACGGGTGAGGGTCAGGCTTCGGGGAAGGGTTAGGGTTAGGGTTTGGGCTAGGGTTAGGGTTAGGGGACGGGGACGGTTTAGGGTCCAGGTGAGGGTACGGCAAAGCTTTAGGGGGAGCGTGCGTGTGAGGGCGCGGGTTAGTGTTAGCGTACGGGTTAGGATTAGGGGACTGGTGAGGGTCAGGCTTCGGGGAAGGGTTAGGGTTAGGGTTCGGGCTAGGGTTAGGGTTAGGGGACGGGGACGGTTTAGGGTCCAGGTGAGGGTACGGCAATGCTTTAGGGGGAGCGTGCGTGTGAGGGCGCGGGTTAGTGTTAGCGTACAGGTTAGGATTAGGGCACGGGTGAGGGTCAGGCTTTGGGGAAGGGTTAGGGTTAGGGTTTGGGCTAGGGTTGGGGTTAGGGGACGGGGACGGTTTAGGGTCGAGGTGAGGGTACGGCAACGCTTTAGGGGGAGCGTGCATGTGAGGGCGCGGGTTAGTGTTAGCGTACGGGTTAGGATTAGGGCACGGGTGAGGGTCAGGCTTCGGGGAAGGGTTAGGGTTAGGGTTCGGGCTAGGGTTATGGTAAGGGGACGGGGACGGTAGAGGGTCCAGGTGAGGGTACGGCAACGCTTTAGGGGGAGCGTGCGTGTGAAGGCGCGGGTTAGTGTTAGCGTACGGGTTAGGATTAGGGCACGGGTGAGGGTCAGGCTTCGGGGAAGGGTAAGGTTTAGGATTCGGGCTAGGATTAGGGTTAGGGGACGGGGACGGTTTAGGGTCCAGGTGAGGGTACGGCAAAGCTTTAGGGGGAGCGTGCGTGTGAGGGCGTGGGTTAGTGTTAGCGTACGGGTTAGGATTAGGGGACTGGTGAGGGTCAGGCTTCGGGGAAGGGTTAGGGTTAGGGTTCGGGCTAGGGTTAGGGTTAGGGGACGGGGACGGTTTAGGGTCCAGGTGAGGGTACGGCAATGCTTTAGGGGGAGCGTGCGTGTGAGGGCGCGGGTTAGTGTTAGCGTACAGGTTAGGATTAGGGCACGGGTGAGGGTCAGGCTTTGGGGAAGGGTTAGGGTTAGGGTTTGGGATAGGGTTGGGGTTAGGGGACGGGGACGGTTTAGGGTCGAGGTGAGGGTACGGCAACGCTTTAGGGGGAGCGTGCGTGTGAGGGCGCGGGTTAGTGTTAGCGTACGGGTTAGGATTAGGGCACGGGTGAGGGTCAGGCTTCGGGGAAGGGTTAGGGTTAGGGTTCGGGCTAGGGTTAGGGTTAGGGGACGGGGACGGTTTAGGGTCCAGGTGAGGGTACGGCAACGCTTTAGGGGGAGCGTGCGTGTGAGGGCGCGGGTTAGTGTTAGCGTACGGGTTAGGATTAGGGCACGGGTGAGGGTCAGGCTTCGGGGAAGGGTTAGGGTTAGGGTTCGGGCTAGGGTTAGGGATAGGGGACGGGGACGGTTTAGGGTCCAGGTAGGGTACGGCAACGCTTTAGGGGGAGCGTGCGTGTGAGGGCGCGGGTTAGTGTTAGCGTACAGGTTAGGATTAGGGGACGGGTGAGGGTCACGCTTCGGGGAAGGGTTAGGGTTAGGGTTCGGGCTAGGGTTAGGGTTAGGGGACGGGGACGGTTTAGGATCGAGGTGAGGGTACGGCAACGCTTTAGGGGGAGCGTGCGTGTGAGGGCGTGGGTTAGTGTTAGCATACGGGTTAGGATTAGGGCACGGGTGAGGGTCAGGCTTCGGGGAAGGGTTAGGGTTAGGGTTCGGGCTAGGGTTAGGGTTAGGGGACGGGGACGGTTTAGGGTCCAGGTGAGGGTACGGCAACGCTTTAGGGGGAGCGTGCGTGTGAGGGCGCGGGTTAGTGTTAGCGTACGGGTTAGGATTAGGGGACTGGTGAGGGTCAGGCTTCGGGGAAGGGTTAGGGTTAGGGTTCGGGCTAGGGTTAGGGTTAGGGGACGGGGACGGTTTAGGGTCCAGGTGAGGGTACGGCAACGCTTTAGGGGGAGCGTGCGTGTGAGGGCGCGGGTTAGTGTTAGCGAACGGGTTAGGATTAGGGGACGGGTGAGGGTCAGGCTTCGGGGAAGGGTTAGGGTTAGGGTTCGGGCTAGGGTTAGGGTTAGGGGACAGGGACGGTTTAGGGTCCAGGTGAGGGTACGGCAACGCTTTAGGGGGAGCGTGCGTGTGAGGGCGCGTGTTAGTGTTAGCGAACGGGTTAGGATTAGGGGACGGGTGAGGGTCAGGCTTCGGGGAAGGGTTAGGGTTAGGGTTCGGGCTAGGGTTAGGGTTAGGGGACGGGGACGGTTTAGGGTCCAGGTGAGGGTACGGCAACGCTTTAGGGGGAGCGTGCGTGTGAGGGCGCGGGTTAGTGTTAGCGTACAGGATAGGATTAGGGCACGGGTGAGGGTCAGGCTTCGGGGAAGGGTTAGGGTTAAGGTTCAGGCTAGGGTTAGGGTTAGGGGACGGGGACGGTTTAGGGTCGAGGTGAGGGTACGGCAACGCTTTAGGGGGAGCGTGCGTGTGAGGGCACGGGTTAATGTTAGCGTACGGGTTAGGATTAGGGCACGGGTGAGGGTCAGGCTTCGGGGAAGGGTTAGGGTTAGGGTTCGGGCTAGGGTTAGGGTTAGGGGACGGGGACGGTAGAGGGTCCAGGTGAGGGTACGGCAACGCTTTAGGGGGAGCGTGCGTGTGAGGGCGCGGGTTAGTGTTAGCGTACGGGTTAGGATTAGGGGACGGGTGAGGGTCAGGCTTCGGGGAAGGGTTAGGGTTAGGGTTCGGGCTAGGGTTAGGGTTAGGGGACGGGGACGGTTTAGGGTCCAGGTGAGGGTATGGCAATGCTTTAGGGGGAGCGTGCGTGTGAGGGCGCAGGTTAGTGTTAGAGTACCGGTTAGGATTAGGGCACGGGTGAGGGTCAGGCTTCGGGGAAGTGTTAGGGTTAGGGTTCGGGCTAGGGTTATGGTAAGGGGACGGGGACGGTAGAGGGTCCAGGTGAGGGTACGGCAACGCTTTAGGGGGAGCGTGCGTGTGAGGGCGCGGGTTAGTGTTAGCGTACGGGTTTGGATTAGGGGACGGGTGAGGGTCAGGCTGCGGGGAAGGGTTAGGGTTAGGGTTCGGGCTAGGGTTAGGGTTAGGGGACGGGTACGGTTTAGGGTCCAGGTGAGGGTACGGCAACGCTTTAGGGGGAGCGTGCGTGTGAGGGCGCGGGTTAGTGTTAGCATACGGGTTAGGATTAGGGGACGGGTGAGGGTCAGGCTTCGGGGAAGGGTTAGGGTTAGGGTTCGGGCTAGGGTTAGGGTTAGGGGACGGGGACGGTTTAGGGTCCAGGTGAGGGTACGGAAACGCTTTAAGGGGTCGTGCGTGTGAGGGCGCGGGTTAGTGTTAGCGTACGGGTTACGATTAGGGGATGGGTGAGGGTCAGGCTTTGGGGAAGGGTTAGGGTTAGGGTTCGGGCTAGGGTTAGGGTTAGGGGACGGGGACGGTTTAGGGTCCAGGTGAGGGTACGGCAACGCTTTAGGGGGAGCGTGCGTGTGAGGGCGCGGGTTAGTGTTAGCGTACGGGTTAGGATTAGGGCACGGGTGAGTGTCAGGCTTCGGGGAAGGGTTAGGGTTAGGGTTCGGGCTAGGGTTAGGGTTAGGGGACGGGGACGGTTTAGGGTCCAGGTGAGGGTACGGCAACGCTTTAGGGGGAGCGTGCGTGTGAGGGCGCGGGTTAGTGTTAGCGAACGGGTTAGGATTAGGGGACGGGTGAGGGTCAGGCTTCGGGGAAGGGTTAGGGTTAGGGTTCGGGCTAGGGTTAGGGTTAGGGGACAGGGACGGTTTAGGGTCCAGGTGAGGGTACGGCAACGCTTTAGGGGGAGCGTGCGTGTGAGGGCGCGGGTTAGTGTTAGCGAACGGGGTAGGATTAGGGGACGGGTGAGGGTCAGGCTTCGGGGAAGGGTTAGGGTTAGGGTTCGGGCTAGGGTTAGGGTTAGGGGACGGGGACGGTTTAGGGTCCAGGTGAGGGTACGGCAACGCTTTAGGGGGAGCGTGCGTGTGAGGGCGCGGGTTAGTGTTAGCGTACAGGGTAGGATTAGGGCACGGGTGAGGGTCAGGCTTCGGGGAAGGGTTAGGGTTAAGGTTCGGGCTAGGGTTAGGGTTAGGGGACGGGGACGGTTTAGGGTCGAGGTGAGGGTACGGCAACGCTTTAGGGGGAGCGTGCGTGTGAGGGCGCGGGTTAGTGTTATCGTACGGGTTAGGATTAGGTCACGGGTGAGGGTCAGGCTTCGGGGAAGGGTTAGGGTTAGGGTTTGGGCTAGGGTTAGGGTTAGGGGACGGGGACGGTTTAGGGTCCAGGTGAGGGTACGGCAACGCTTTAGGGGGAGCGTGCGTGTGAGGGCGCGGGTCAGTGTTAGCGTACGGGATAGGATTAGGGCACGGGTGAGGGTCAGGCTTCGGGGAAGGGTTAGGGTTAGGGTTCGGGCTAGGGTTAGGGTTAGGGGACGGGGACGGTTTAGGGTCCAGGTGAGGGTATGGCAATGCTTTAGGGGGAGCGTGCGTGTGAGGGCGCAGGTTAGTGTTAGCGTACCGGTTAGGATTAGGGCACGGGTGAGGGTCAGGCTTCGGGGAAGGGTTAGGGTTAGGGTTCGGGCTAGGGTTAGGGTTAGGGGACGGGGACGGTAGAGGGTCCAGGTGAGGGTACGGCAACGCTTTAGGGGGAGCGTGCGTGTGAAGGCGCGGGTTAGTGTTAGCGTACGGGTTAGGATTAGGGCACGGGTGAGGGTCAGGCTTCGGGGAAGGGTAAGGTTTAGGGTTCGGGCTAGGATTAGGGTTAGGGGACGGGGACGGTTTAGGGTCCAGGTGAGTGTACGGCAACGCTTTAGGGGGAGCGTGCGTGTGAGGGCGCGGGTTAGTGTTAGCGTACGGGTTAGGATTAGGGCACGGGTGAGGGTCAGGCTTCGGGGAAGGGTTAGGGTTAGGGTTCGAGCTAGGGTTAGGGTTAGGGGACGGGGACGGTTTAGGGTCCAGGTGAGGGTACGGCAACGCTTTAGGGGGAGCGTGCGTGTGAGGGCGCGGGTTAGTGTTAGCGTACGGGTTAGGATTTGGGGACGGGTGAGGGTCAGGCTTCGGGGAAGGGTTAGGGTTAGGGTTCGGGCTAGGGTTAGGGTTAGGGGACGGGGACGGTTTAGGGTCCAGGTGAGGGTATGGCATCGCTTTAGGGGGAGCGTGCGTGTTAGTGCGCGGGTTAGTGTTAGCGTACGGGATAGGATTTGGGTCGGGTGAGGGTCAGGCTTCGGGGAAGTGTTAGGGTTAGGATTCGGGCTAGGGTTAGGGTTAGGGGACGGGGACGGTTTAGGGTCCAGGTGAGGGTACGGCAACGCTTTAGGGGGAGCGTGCGTGTGAGGGCGCGGGTTAGTGTTAGCGTACGGGTTAGGATTAGGGGACGGGTGAGGGTCAGGCTTCGGGGAAGGGTTAGGGTTAGGGTTCGGGCTAGGGTTAGGGTTAGGGGACGGGGACGGTTTAGGGTCCAGGTGAGGGTACGGCAACGCTTTAGGGGGAGCGTGCGTGTGAGGGCGCGGGTTAGTGTTAGCGTACGGGTTAGGATTAGGGGACGGGTGAGGGTCAGGCTTCGGGGAAGGGTTAGGGCTAGGGTTCGGGCTAGGGTTAGGGTTAGGGGACGGGGACGGTTTAGGGTCCAGGTGAGGGTACGGCAATGCTTTAGGGGAAGCGTGCGTGTGAGGGCGCGGGTTAGTGTTAGCGTACGGGTTAGGATTAGGGGACGGGTGAGGGTCATGCTTCGGGGAAGGGTTAGGGTTATGGTTCAGTTAGGGTTAGGTTTAGGGGACGGGGACGGTTTAGGGTCCAGGTGAGGGTACGGCAACGCTTTAGGGGTTGCGTGCGTGTGAGGGCGCGGGTTAGTGTTAGCGTACGGGTTAGGATTAGGGCACGGGTGAGGGTCAGGCTTCGGGGAAGGGTTAGGGTTAGGGTTCGGGCTAGGGTTAGGGTTAGGGGACGGGGACGGGGACGGTTTAGGGTCCAGGTGAGGGTATGGCAACGCTTTAGGGGGAGAGTGAGTGTGAGGTCGCGGGATAGTGTTAGCGTACGGGTTAGGATTAGGGGACGGGTGAGGGTCAGGCGTCGGGAAAGGGTTAGGGTTAGGGTTCGGGCTAGGGTTAGGGTTAGGGGACGGGGACAGTTTAGGGTCCAGGTGAGGGTACGGCAACGCTTTAAGGGGAGCGTGCGTGTGAGAGCGAGGGTTAGTGTTAGCGTTCGGGTTAGGATTAGGGCAAGGGTGAGGGTCAAGCTTCGGGGAAGGGTTAGGGTTAGGGCTCGGGCTAGGGTTAGGGTTAGGGTACGGGGACGGTTTAGGGTCCAGGTGAGGGTATGGCATCGCTTTAGGGGGAGCGTGCGTGTGAGAGCGCGGGTTAGTGTTAGCGTACGGGTTAGGATTAGGGGACGGGTGAGGGTCAGGCTTCGGGGAAGGGTTAGGGTTAGGGTTCGGGCTAGGGTTAGGGTTAGGGGACGGGGAAGGTTTAGGCTCCAGGTGAGGGTACGGCAACGCTTTAGGGGGAGCGTGCGTGTGAGAGCGCGGGTTAGTGTTAGCGTACGGGTTAGGATTAGGGGACGGGTGAGGGTCAGGCTTCGGGGAAGGGTTAGGGTTAGGGTTCGGGCTAGGGTTAGGGTTAGGGGACGGGGACGGTTTAGGGTCCAGGTGAGGGTACGGAAACGCTTTAGGGGGAACGTGCGTGTGAGGGCGTGGGTTAGTGTTAGCGTACGGGTTAGGATTAGGGGACGGGTGAGGGTCAGGCTTCGGGGAAGGGTTAGGGTTAGGGTTCGGGCTAGGGTTAGGGTTAGGGGACGGGGACGGTTTAGGGTCCAGGTGAGGGTACGGCAACGCTTTAAGGGGTCGTGCGTGTGAGGGCGCGGGTTAGTGTTAGCGTACGGGTTAGGATTAGGGCACGGGTGAGAGTCAGGCTTCGGGGAAGGGTTAGGGTTAGGGTTCGGGCTAGGGTTACGGTTAGGGGACGGGGACGGTTTAGGGTCCAGGTGAGGGTACGGCAACGCTTTAGGGGGAGCGTGCGTGTGAGGGCGCGGGTTACTGTTAGCGTACGGGTTAGGATTAGGGGACGGGTGAGGGTCAGGCTTCGGGGAAGGGTTAGGGTTAGGGTTCGGGCTAGGGTTAGGGTTAGGGGACGGGGACGGTTTAGGGTCCAGGTGAGGGTACGGCAACGCTTTAGGGGGAGCGTGCGTGTGAGGGCGCGGGTTAGTGTTAGCGTACGGGTTAGGATTAGGGGACGGGTGAGGGTCAGGCTTCGGGGAAGGGTTAGGGCTAGGGTTCGGGCTAGGGTTAGGGTTAGGGGACGGGGACGGTTTAGGGTCCAGGTGAGGGTACGGAAACGCTTTAGGGGGAACGTGCGTGTGAGGGCGTGGGTTAGTGTTAGCGTACGGGTTAGGATTAGGGCACGGGTGAGGGTCAGGCTTCGGGGAAGGGTTAGGGTTAGGGTTCAGTTAGGGTTAGGTTTAGGGGACAGGGACGGTTTAGGGTCCAGGTGAGGGTACGGCAACGCTTTAGGGGGAGTGTGCGTGTGAGGGCGCGGGTTAGTGTTAGCGTACAGGTTAGGATTAGGGGACGGGTGAGGGTCAGTCTTCGGGGAAGTGTTAGGGTTAGGTTTCGGGCTAGGGTTAGGGTTAGGGGACGGGGACGGTTTAGGGTCCAGGTGAGGGTACGGCAACGCTTTAGGGGGAGCGTGCGTGTGAGGGCGCGGGTTAGTGTTAGCGTACGGGTTAGGATAAGGGGACGGGTGAGGGTCAGGCTTTGGGGAAGTGTTAGGGTTAGGGTTCGGGCTAGGGTTAGGGTTAGGGGACGGGGACGGTTTAGGGTCCAGGTGAGGGTACGGCAACGCTTTAGGGGGAGCGTGCGTGTGAGGGTGCGGGTTAGTGTTAGCGTACGGGTTAGGATTAGGGGACGGGTGAGGGTCAGGCTTCGGGGAAGGGTTATGGTTAGGGTTCAGGCTAGGGTTAGGGTTAGGGGACGGGGAAGGTTTAGGGTCCAGGTGAGGGTATGGCAACGCTTTAGGGGGAGCGTGCGTGTGAGGGCGCGGTTTAGTGTTAGCGTACGGGTTAGGATTAGGGCACGGGTGAGGGTCAGGCTTCGGGGAAGGGTTAGGGTTAGGGTTCGGGCTAGGGTTAGGGTTAGGGGATGGGGACGGTTTAGGGTCCAGGTGAGGGTACGGCAACAATTTAGGGGGAGCGTGCGTGTGAGGGCGCGGGTTAGTGTTAGCGTACGGGTTAGGATTAGGGGACGGGTGAGGGTCAGGCTTCGGGGAAGGGTTAGGGTTAGGGTTCGGGGTAGGGTTAGGGTTAGGGGACGGGGACGGTTTAGGGTCCAGGTGAGGGTACGGCAAAGCTTTAGGGGGAGCGTGCGTGTGAGGGCGCGGGTTAGTGTTAGCGTACGGGTTAGGATTAGGGGACGGGTGAGGGTCAGGCTTCGGGGAAGGGTTAGGGTTAGGGTTCGGGTTAGGGTTAGGGGACGGGGACGGTTTAGGGTCCAGGTGAGGGTACGGCAATGCTTTAGGGGGAGTGTGCATGTGAGGGCGTGGGTTAGTGTTAGCGTGCCGGTTAGGATTAGGGGACGGGTGAGGGTCAGTCTTCGGGGAAGGGTTAGGGTTTGGGTTCGGGCTAGGGTTAGGGTTAGGGGACGGGACGGTTTAGGGTCCAGGTGAGGGTACGGCAACGCTTTAGGGGGAGCGTGCGTGTGAGGGCGCGGGTTAGTGTTAGCGTACGGGTTAGGATTAGGGGACGGGTGAGGGTCAGGCTTCGGGGAAGGGTTAGGGTTAGGGTTCAGGCTAGGGTTAGGGTTAGGGGACGGGGACGGTTTAGGGTCTAGGTGAGGGTATGGCAACGCTTTAGGGGGAGCGTGCGTGTGAGGGCGCGGGTTAGTGTTAGCGTACAGGTTAGGATTAGGTCACGGGTGAGGGTCAGGCTTCGGGGAAGGGTTAGGGTTAAGGTTCGGGCTAGGGTTAGGGTTAGGGGACGGGGACGGTTTAGGGTCGAGGTGAGGGTACGGCAACACTTTAGGGGGAGCGTGCGTGTGAGGGCGCGGGTTAGTGTTAGCGTACGGGTTAGGATTAGGGCACGGGTGAGGGTCAGGCTTCGGGGAAGGGTTAGGGTTAGGGTTCGGGCTAGGGTTAGGGTTAGGGGACGGGGACGGTAGAGGGTCCAGGTGAGGGTACGGCAACGCTTTAGGGGGAGCGTGCGTGTGAAGGCGCGGGTTAGTGTTAGCGTACGGGTTAGGATTAGGGCACGGGTGAGGGTCAGGCTTCGGGGAAGGGTAAGGTTTAGGGTTCGGGCTAGGATTAGGTTTAGGGGACGGGGACGGTTTAGGGTCCAGGTGAGTGTACGGCAACGCTTTAGGTGGAGCGTGCGTGTGAGGGTGCGGGTTAGTGTTAGCGTACGGGTTAGGATTCGGGCACGGGTGAGAGTCAGGCTTCGGGGAAGGGTTAGGGTTAGGGTTCGGGCTAGGGTTAGGGTTAGGGGACGGGGACGGTTTAGGGTCCAGGTGAGGGTACGGCAACGCTTTAGGGGGAGTGTGCGTGTGAGGGAGCGGGTTAGTGTTAGCGTACGGGTTAGGATTAGGGCACGTGGGAGGGTCAGGTTTCGGGGAAGGGTTAGGTTTAGGGTTCGGGCTAGGGTTAGGGTTAGGGGACGGGGACGGTTTAGGGTCCAGGTGAGGGTACGGCAACGCTTTAGGGGGAGCGTGCGTGTGAGGGCGCGGGATAGTGTTAGCGTACGGGTTAGGATTAGGGGACGGGTGAGGGTCAGGCTTCGGGAAAGGGTTAGGGTTAGGGTTCGGGCTAGGGTTAGGGTTAGGGGACGGGGACGGTTTAGGGTCCAGATGAGGGTACGGCAACGCTTTAGGGGGAGCGTGCGTGTGAGGGCGCGGGTTAGTGTTAGCGTACGGGTTAGGATTAGGGGACGGGTGAGGGTCAGGCTTTGGGGAAGGGTTAGGGTTAGGGTTCGGGCTAGGGTTAGGGGTAGGGGACGGGGACGGTTTAGGGTCCAGGTGAGGGTACGGCAACGCTTTAGGGGGAGCGTGCATGTGAGGGTGCGGGTTAGTGTTAGCGTACGGGTTAGGATTAGGGGACGGGTGAGGGTCAGGCTTCCGGGAAGGGTTAGGGTTAGGGTTCGGGCTAGGGTTAGGGTTAGGGGACGGGGAAGGTTTAGGGTCCAGGTGAGGGTATGGCAACGCTTTAGGGGGAGCGTGCGTGTGAGGGCCCGGTTTAGTGTTAGCGTACGGGTTAGGATTAGGGCACGGGTGAGGGTCAGGCTTCGGGGAAGGGTTAGGGTTAGGGTTCGGGCTAAGGTTAGGGTTAGGGGATGGGGACGGTTTAGGGTCCAGGTGAGGGTACGGCAACAATTTAGGGGGAGCGTGCGTGTGAGGGCGCGGGTTAGTGTTAGCGTACGGGTTAGGATTAGGGGACGGGTGAGGGTCAGGCTTCGGGGAAGGGTTAGGGTTAGGGTTCGGGGTAGGGTTAGGGTTAGGGGACGGGGACGGTTTAGGGTCCAGGTGAGGGTACGGCAAAGCTTTAGGGGGAGCGTGCGTGTGAGGGCGCGGGTTAGTGTTAGCGTACGGGTTAGGATTAGGGGACGGGTGAGGGTCAGGCTTCGGGGAAGGGTTAGGGTTTGGGTTCGGGCTAGGGTTAGGGTTAGGGGACGGGACGGTTTAGGGTCCAGGTGAGGGTACGGCAACGCTTTAGGGGGAGCGTGCGTGTGAGGGCGCGGGTTAGTGTTAGCGTACGGGTTAGGATTAGGGGACGGGTGAGGGTCAGGCTTCGGGGAAGGGTTAGGGTTAGGGTTCAGGCTAGGGTTAGGGTTAGGGGACGGGGACGGTTTAGGGTCTAGGTGAGGGTATGGCAACGCTTTAGGGGGAGCGTGCGTGTGAGGGCGCGGGTTAGTGTTAGCGTACAGGTTAGGATTAGGTCACGGGTGAGGGTCAGGCTTCGGGGAAGGGTTAGGGTTAAGGTTCGGGCTAGGGTTAGGGTTAGGGGACGGGGACGGTTTAGGGTCGAGGTGAGGGTACGGCAACGCTTTAGGGGGAGCGTGCGTGTGAGGGCGCGGGTTAGTGTTAGCGTACGGGTTAGGATTAGGGCACGGGTGAGGGTCAGGCTTCGGGGAAGGGTTAGGGTTAGGGTTCGGGCTAGGGTTAGGGTTAGGGGACGGGGACGGTAGAGGGTCCAGGTGAGGGTACGGCAACGCTTTAGGGGGAGCGTGCGTGTGAAGGCGCGGGTTAGTGTTAGCGTACGGGTTAGGATTAGGGCACGGGTGAGGGTCAGGCTTCGGGGAAGGGTAAGGTTTAGGGTTCGGGCTAGGATTAGGGTTAGGGGACGGGGACGGTTTAGGGTCCAGGTGAGTGTACGGCAACGCTTTAGGTGGAGCGTGCGTGTGAGGGTGCGGGTTAGTGTTAGCGTACGGGTTAGGATTCGGGCACGGGTGAGAGTCAGGCTTCGGGGAAGGGTTAGGGTTAGGGTTCGGGCTAGGGTTAGGGTTAGGGGACGGGGACGGTTTAGGGTCCAGGTGAGGGTACGGCAACGCTTTAGGGGGAGCGTGCGTGTGAGGGCGCGGGTTAGTGTTAGCGTACGGGTTAGGATTAGGGGACGGGTGAGGGTCAGGCTGCGGGGAAGGGTTAGGGTTAGGGTTCGGGCTAGGGTTAGGGTTAGGGGACGGGGACGGTTTAGGGTCCAGGTGAGGGTACGGCAACGCTTTAGGGGTAGCGTGCGTGTGAGGGCGCGGGTTAGTGTTAGCGTACGGGTTAGGATTACGGGACGGGTGAGGGTCAGGCTTCGGGGAAGGGTTAGGGCTAGGGTTCGGGCTAGGGTTAGGGTTAGGGGACGGGGACGGTTTAGGGTCCAGGTGAGGGTACGGCAATGCTTTAGGGGAAGCGTGCGTGTGAGGGCGCGGGTTAGTGTTAGCGAACGGGTTAGGATTAGGGCACGGGTGAGGGTCAGGCTTCGGGGAAGGGTTAGGGTTAGGGTTCAGTTAGGGTTAGGTTTAGGGGACGGGGACGGTTTAGGGTCCAGGTGAGGGTACGGCAACGCTTTAGGGGGAGCGTGCGTGTGAGGGCGCGGGTTAGTGTTAGCGTACGGGTTAGGATTAGGGGACGGGTGAGGGTCAGGCTTCGGGGAAGTGTTAGGGTTAGGGTTCGGGCTAGGGTTAGGGTTAGGGGACGGGGACGGTTTAGGGTCCAGGTGAGGGTACGGCAACGTTTTAGGGGGAGCGAGCGTGTGAGGGCACGGGTTAGTGATAGCGTACGGGTTAGGATTAGGGCACGGGTGAGGGTCAGGCTTCGGGGAAGGGTTAGGGCTAGGGTTCGGGTTAGGGTTAGGGTTAGGGGACGGGGACGGTTTAGGGTCCAGGTGAGGGTACGGCAACGCTTTAGGGGGAGCATGCGTGTGAGGGCGCGGGTTAGTGTTAGCGTACGGGTTAGGATTAGGGGACGGGTGAGGGTCAGGCTTCGGGGAAGGGTTAGGGTTAGGGTTCGGGCTAGGGTTAGGGTTAGGGGACGGGCACGGTTTAGGGTCCAGGTGAGGGTACGGCAACGCTTTAGGGGCAGTGTGCGTGTGAGGGAGCGGGTTAGTGTTAGCGTACGGGTTAGGATTAGGGCACGGGTGAGGGTCAGGCTTCGGGGATGGGTTAGGGTTAGGGTTCGGGCTAGGGTTAGGGTTAGGGGACGGGGACGGTTTAGGGTCCAGGTGAGGGTATGGCAACGCTTTAGGGGGAGCGTGCGTGTGAGGGCGCGGGTTAGTGTTAGCGTACGGGTTAGGATTAGGGGACGGGTGAGGGTCAGGCTTCGGGGAAGGGTTAGGGCTAGGGTTCGGGCTAGGGTTAGGGTTAGGGGACGGGGACGGTTTAGGGTCCAGGTGAGGGTACGGAAACGCTTTAGGGGGAACGTGCGTGTGAGGGCGTGGGTTAGTGTTAGCGTACGGGTTAGGATTAGGGGACGGGTGAGGGTCAGGCTTCGGGGACGGGTTAGGGTTAGGGTACGGGCTAGGGTTAGGGTTAGGGGACGGGGACGGTTTAGGGTCCAGGTGAGGGTACGGCAACGCTTTAGGGGGAGCGTGCGTGTGAGGGCGCGGGTTAGTGTTAGCGTACGGGTTAGGATTAGGGGACGGGTGAGGGTCAGGCTTCGGGGAAGGGTTAGGGTTAGGGTTCGGGCTAGGGTTAGGGTTAGGGGACGGGGACGGTTTAGGGTCCAGGTGAGGGTACGGCAACGCTTTAGGGGGAGCGTGCGTGTGAGGGCGCGGGTTAGTGTTAGCGTACGGGTTAGGATTAGGGGACGGGTGAGTGTCAGGCTTCGGGGAAGGGTTAGGGTTAGGGTTCGGGCTAGGGTTAGGGTTAGGGGACGGGGACGGTTTAGGGTCCAGGTGAGGGTACGGCAACGCTTTAGGGGGAGCGTGCGTGTGAGGGCGCGGGTTAGTGTTAGCGTACGGGTTAGGATTAGGGCACGGGTGAGAGTCAGGCTTCGGGGAAGGGTTAGGGTTAGGGTTAGGGCTAGGGTTAGGGTTAGGGGACGGGGACGGTTTAGGGTCCAGGTGAGGGTACGGCAACGCTTTAGGGGGAGCGTGCGTGTGAGGGCGCGGGTTAGTGTTAGCGTACGGGTTAGGATTAGGGGACGGGTGAGGGTCAGGCTTCGGGGAAGGGTTAGGGTTAGGGTTCGGGCTAGGGTTAGGGTTAGGGGACGGGGACGGTTTAGGGTCCAGGTGAGGGTACGGCAACGCTTTAGGGGGAGCGTGCGTGTGAGGGCGCGGGTTAGTGTTAGCGTACGGGTTAGGATTAGGGCACGGGTGAGGGTCAGGCTTCGGGGAACTGTTAGGGTTAGGGTTCGGGCTAGGGTTAGGGTTAGGGGACGGGGACGGTTTAGGGTCCAGGTGAGGGTACGGCAACGTTTTAGGGGGAGCGTGCGTGTGAGGGCACGGGTTAGTGTTAGCGTACGCGTTAGGATTAGGGCACGGGTGAGGGTCAGGCTTTGGGGAAGGGTTAGGGCTAGGGTTCGGGCTAGGGTTAGGGTTAGGGGACGGGGACGGTTTAGGGTCCAGGTGAGGGTACGGCAACGCTTTAGGGGGAGCGTGCGTGTGAGGGCGCGGGTTAGTGTTAGCGTACGGGGTAGGATTAGGGCACGGGTGAGGGTCAGGCTTCGGGGAAGGGTTAGGGTTAGGGTTCGGGCTAGGGTTATGGTTAGGGGACGGGCTCGGTTTAGGCTCCAGGTGAGGGTACGGCAACGCTTTAGGGGGAGTGTGCGTGTGAGGGAGCGGGTTAGTGTTAGCGTACGGGTTAGGATTAGGGCACGGGGGAGGGTCAGGCTTTGGGGAAGGGTTAGGGTTAGGGTTCGGGCTAGGGTTAGGGGTAGGGGACGGGGACGGTTTAGGGTCCAGGTGAGGGTACGGCAACGCTTTAGGGGGAGCGTGCGTGTGAGGGTGCGGGTTAGTGTTAGCGTACGGGTTAGGATTAGGGGACGGGTGAGGGTCAGGCTTCGGGGAAGGGTTAGGGTTAGGGTTCGGGCTAGGGTTAGGGTTAGGGGACGGGGAAGGTTTAGGGTCCAGGTGAGGGTATGGCAACGCTTTAGGGGGAGCGTGCGTGTGAGGGTGCGCTTTAGTGTTAGCGTACGGGTTAGGATTAGGGCACGGGTGAGGGTCAGGCTTCGGGGAAGGGTCAGGGTTAGGGTTCGGGCTAGGGTTAGGGTTAGGGGACGGGGACGGTTTAGGGTCCAGGTGAGGGTACGGCAACAATTTAGGGGGAGCGTGCGTGTGAGGGCGCGGGTTAGTGTTAGCGTACGGGTTAGGATTAGGGGACGGGTGAGGGTCAGGCTTCGGGGAAGGGTTAGGGTTAGGGTTCGGGGTAGGGTTAGGGTTAGGGGACGGGGACGGTTTAGGGTCCAGGTGAGGGTACGGCAACGCTTTAGGGGGAGCGTGCGTGTGAGGGCGCGGGTTAGTGTTAGCGTACGGGTTAGGATTAGGGGACGGGTGAGGGTCAGGCTTCGGGGAAGGGTCAGGGTTAGGGTTCGGGCTAGGGTTAGGGTTAGGGGACGGGGACGGTTTAGGGTCCAGGTGAGGGTACGGCAACGCTTTAGGGGGAGCGTGCGTGTGAGGGCGCGGGTTAGTGTTAGCGTACGGGTTAGGATTAGGGGACGGGTGAGGGTCAGGCTTCGGGGAAGGGTTAGGGTTAGTGTTCGGGGTAGGGTTAGGGTTAGGGGACGGGGACGGTTTAGGGTCCAGGTGAGGGTACGGCAACGCTTTAGGGGGAGCGTGCGTGTGAGGGCGCGGGTTAGTGTTAGCGTACGGGTTAGGATTAGGGGACGGGTGAGGGTCAGGCTTCGGGGAAGGGTTAGGGTTAGGGTTCGGGCTAGGGTTAGGGTTAGGGGACGGGGACGGTTTAGGGTCCAGGTGAGGGTACGGCAACTCTTTAGGGGGAGCGTGCGTGTGAGGGCATGGGTTAGTGTTAGTGTACGGGTTAGGATTAGGGGACGGGTGAGGGTCAGGCTTCGGGGAAGGGTTCGGGTTAGGGATCGGGCTAGGGTTAGGGTTAGGGTTAGGGGACGGGGACGGTTTAGGGTCCAGGTGAGGGTATGGTAACGCTTTAGGGGGAGCGTGCGTGTGAGGGCGCGGGTTAGTGTTAGCGTACGGGTTAGGATTAGGGGACGGGTGAGGGTCAGGCTTCGGGGAAGTTTTAGGGTTAGGGTTCGGGCTAGGGTTAGGGTTAGGGTTAGGGGACGGTTCTGGGTCCAGGTGATGGTACGGCAACGCTTTAGGGGGAGCGTGCGTGTGAGGGCGCGGGTTAGTGTGAGCGTACGGGTTAGGATTAGGGGACGGGTGAGGGTCAGGCTTCGGGGAAGGGTTAGGGTTAGGGTTCGGGCTAGGGTTAGGGTTAGGGTTAGGGGACGGTTCTGGGTCCAGGTGAGGGTACGGCAACGCTTTAGGGGGAGCGTGCGTGTGAGGGCGCGGGTTAGTGTTAGCGAACGGGTTAGGATTAGGGGATGGGTGAGGGTCAGGCTTCGGGGAAGGGTTAGGGTTAGGGTTCGGGCTAGTGTTAGCGTTAGGGGACGGGGACGGTTCTTGGTCCAGGTGAGGGTATGGCAACGCGTTAGGGGGAGCGTGCATGTGAGGGCGCGGGTTAGTGTTAGCGTACGGGTTAGGATTAGGGGACGGGTGAGGGTCAGGCTTCGGGGAAGTGTTAGGGTTAGGCTTCGGGCTAGGGTTAGGGTTAGGGGACGGGGACGGTTCAGGGTCCAGGTGAGGGTACGGCAACTCTTTAGGGGGAGCGTGCGTGTGAGGGCGCGGGTTAGTGTTGGCGTACGGGTTAGGATTAGGGGACGGGTGAGGGTCAGGCTTCGGGGAAGGGTTAGGGTTAGGGTTCGGGCTAGGGTTAGGGTTAGGGGACGGGGACTGTTCAGGGTCTAGGTGAGGGTACGGCAACGCTTTAGGGGGAGCGTGCGTGTGAGGGCGCGGGTTAGTGTTAGCGCACGGGTTAGGATTAGGGGACGGGTGAGGGTCAGGCTTCGGGGAAGGGTTAGGGTTAGGGTTCCGGCTAGGGTTAGGGTTAGGGGACGGGGACGGTTTAGGGTCCAGGTGAGGGTACGGTAACGCTTTAGGGGGAGCGTGCGTGTGAGGGCGCGGGTTAACGTTAGCTTACGGTTTAGGATTAGGGGACGAGTGAGGGTCAGGCTTCGGGGAAGGGTTAGGGTTAGGGTTCGGGCTAGGGTTAGGGTTAGGGGACGGGGACGGTTTAGGGTCCAGGTGATGGTACGGCAACGCCTAAGGGGGAGCGTGCGTGTGAGAGCGCGGGTTAGTGTTAGCTTACGGGTTAGGATTAGGGGACGGGTGAGGGTCAGGCTTCGGGGAAGGGTTAGGGTTAGGGTTCAGGCTAGGGTTAGGGTTAGGGGACGGGGACGGTTTTGGGTCCAGGTGAGTGTACGGCAACGCTTTAGGGGGAGCGTGCGTGTGAGGGCGCTGGTTAGTGATAGCGTACGGGTTAGGATTAGGGGACGGGTGAGGGTCAGGCTTCGGGGAAGGGTTAGGGTTAGGGTTCGGGCTAGGGTTAGGGTTAGGGGATGGGGACGGTTTAGGGTCCAGGTGAGGGTACGGCAACGCTTTAGGGGGAGCGTGCGTGTGAGGGCGCGGGTTAGTGTTAGCGTACGGGTTATGATTAGGGGACGGTTGAGGGTCAGGCTTCGGGGAAGGGTTAGGGTTAGGGTTCGGGCTATGGTTTGGGTTAGGGGACGGGGACGGTTTAGGGTCCAGGTGAGGGTACGGCAACGCTTTAGGGGGAGCGTGCGTGTGAGGGCGCGGGTTAGTGTTAGCGTACGGGATAGGATTAGGGGACGGGTGAGGGTCAGGCTTCGGGGAAGGGTTAGGGTTAGGGTTCGGGCTAGGGTTAGGGTTAGGGGATGGGGACGGTTTAGGGTCCAGGTGAGGGTACGGCTAAGCTTTAGGAGGAGCGTGCGTGTGAGGGCGCGGGTTAGTGTTAGCGTACAGGTTAGGATTAGGGCACGGGTGAGGGTCAGGCTTCAGCGAAGGGTTCGGGCTAGGGTTAGGGGACGGGGACGGTTTAGGGTCCAGGTGAGGGTACGGCAACGCTTTAGGGGGGAGTGCGTGTGAGGGCGCGGGTTAGTGTTAGCGTACGGGTTAGGATTAGGGGACGGGTGAGGGTCAGGCTTCGGGGAAGGGTTAGGGTTAGGTTCCGGGCTAGGGTTAGGGTTAGGGGACGGGGACGGTTCAGGGTCCAGGTGAGGGTACGGCAACGTTTTAGGGGGAGCGTGCGTGTGAGGGCGCAGGTTAGTGTTAGCGTACGGGTTAGGATTAGGGCAAGGGTGAGGGTCAGGCTTCGGGGAAGGGTTAGGGTTAGGGTTCGGGCTAGGGTTAGGGTTAGGGGACGGGGACGGTTCAGGGTCCAGGTGAGGGTACGGCAACGCTTTAGGGGGAGCGTGCGTGTGAGGGCGCGGGTTAGTGTTAGCGTACGGGTTGATTAGGGCACGGGTGAGGGTCAGGCTTCGGGGAAGGGTTAGGGTTAGGGTTCGGGCTAGGGTTAGGGTTAGGGGACGGGGACGGTTCAGGGTCCAGTTGAGGGTACGGCAACGCTTTAGGGGGAGCGTGCGTGTGAGGGCGCGGGTTAGTGTTAGCGTACGGGTTAGGATTACGGGACGGGTGAGGGTCAGGCTTCGGGGAAGGGTTAGGGTTAGTGTTCGGGCTAGGGTTAGGGTTAGGGGACGGGGACGGTTCAGGGTCCAGGTGAGGGTACAGTAACGCTTTAGGGGGAGCGTGCGTGTGAGGGCGCGGGTTAGTGTTAGCGTACGGGTTAGGATTAGGGGACGGGTGAGGGTCAGGCTTCGGGGAAGTGTTAGGGTTAGGGTTCGGGCTAGGGTTAGGGTTAGGGGACGGGGACGGTACAGGGTCCAGGTGAGGGTACGGCACCGCTTTAGGGGGAGCGTGCGTGTGAGGGCGCGGGTTAGTGTTAGCGTACGGGTTAGGATTAGGGGACGGGTGAGGGTCAGGCTTCGGGGAAGGGTTAGGGTTAGGGTTCGGGCTAGGGTTAGGGTTAGGGGACGGGGACGGTTTAGGGTCCAGGTGAGGGTACGGCAACGCTTTAGGGGGAGCGTGCGTGTGAGGGCGCGGGTTAGTGTTAGCGTACAGGTTAGGATTAGGGGACGGGTGAGGGTCAGGCTTCGGGGAAGGGTTAGGGTTAGGGTTCGGGCTAGGGTTAGGGTTAGGGGACGGGGACGGTTTAGGGTCCAGGTGAGGGTACGGCAACGCTTTGGGGGAGCGTGCGTGTGAGGGCGCGGGTTAGTGTTAGCGTACGGGTTAGGATTAGGGGACGGATGAGGGTCAGTCTTCGGGGAAGGGTTAGGGTTAGGGTTCGGGCTAGGGTTAGGGTTAGGGTACGGGGACGGTTTAGGGTCCAGGTGAGGGTACGGCAACGCTTTAGGGGGAGCGTGCGTGTGAGAGCGCGGGTTAGTGTTAGCGTACAGTTTAGGATTAGGGGACGGGTGAGGGTCAGGCTTCGGGGAAGGGTTAGGGTTAGGGTTCGGGCTAGGGTTAGGGTTAGGGGACGGGGACGATTTAGGGTCCAGGTGAGGGTACAGCAACGCTGTAGGGGGAGCGTGCGTGTGAGGGCGCGGGTTAGTGTTAGCGTACGGGTTAGGATTAGGGGACGGGTGAGGGTCAGGCTTCGGGGAAGGGTTAGGGTTAGGGTTCGGGCTAGGGTTAGGGTTAGGGGACGGGGACGGTTTAGGGTCCAGGTGAGGGTACGGCAACGCTTTAGGGGGGAGTGCGTGTGAGGGCGCGGGTTAGTGTTAGCGTTCGGGTTACGATTAGGGGACGGGTGAGGGTCAGGCTTCGGGGAAGGGTTAGGGTTAGGGTTCGGGCTAGGGTTAGGGTTAGGGGACGGGGACGGTTTAGGGTCCAGGTGAGGGTACGGCAATGCTTTAGGGGGAGCGTGCGTGTCAGGGCGCGGGTTAGTGTTAGCGTACTGGTTAGGATTAGGGGACGGGTGAGGGTCAGGCTTCGGGGAAGGGTTAGGGTTAGGGTTCGGGCTAGGGTTAGGGTTAGGGGACGGGGACGGTTCAGGGTCCAGGTGAGGGTACGGCAACGCTTTAGGGGGAGCGTGCGTGTGAGGGCGCAGGTTAGTGTTAGCGTACGGGTTAGGATTAGGGGACGGGTGAGGGTCAGGCTTCGGGGAAGGATTAGGGTTAGGGTTCGGGCTAGGGTTAGGGTTAGGGGACGGGGACGGTTCAGGGTCCAGGTGAGGGTACTGCACCGCTTTAGGGGGAGCGTGCGTGTGAGGGCGCGGGTTAGTGTTAGCGTACGGGTTAGGATTAGGGGACGGGTGAGGGTCAGGCTTCGGGGAAGGGTTAGGGTTAGGGTTCGGGCTAGGGTTAGGGTTAGGGGACGGGGACGGTTTTGGGTCCAGGTGAGTGTACGGCAACGCTTTAGGGGGAGCGTGCGTGTGAGGGCGCTGGTTAGTGTTAGCGTACGGGTTAGGATTAGGGGACGGGTGAGGGTCAGGCTTCAAGGAAGGGTTAGGGTTAGGGTTCGGGCTAGGGTTAGGGTTAGGTGATGGGGACGGTTTACGGTCCAGGTGAGGGTACGGCAACGCTTTAGGGGGAGCGTGCGTGTGAGGGCGCGGGTTAGTGTTAGCGTATGGGTTAGGATTAGGGGACGGGTGAGGGTCAGGCTTCGGGGAAGGGTTAGGGTTAGGGTTCGGGCTAGGGTTAGGGTTAGGGGACGGGGACGGTTTAGGGTCCAGGTGAGGGTACGGCAACGCTTTAGGGGGAGCGTGCGTGTGAGGGCACGGGTTAGTGTTAGCGTACGGGTTAGGATTAGGGCACGGGTGAGGGTCAGGCTTCGGGGAAGTGTTAGGGTTAGGGTTCGGGCTAGGGTTAGGGTTAGGGGACGGGGACGGTTTAGGGTCCAGGTGAGGGTACGGCAACGCTTTAGGGGGAGCGTGCGTGTGAGGGCGCGGGTTAGTGTTAGCGTACGGGTTAGGATTAGGGGACGTGTGAGGGTCAGGCTTCGGGGAAGGGTTAGGGTTAGGGTTCGGGCTAGGGTTAGGGTTAGGGGACGGGGACGGTTTAGGGTCCAGGTGAGGGTACGGCACCGCTTTAGGGGGAGCGTGCGTGTGAGGGCGTGGGTAGGTGTTAGCGTACGGGTTAGGATTAGGGGACGGGTGAGGGTCAGGGTTCGGGGAAGGGTTAGGGTTAGGGTTCGGGCTAGGGTTAGGGTTAGGGGACGGGGACGGTTTAGGGTCCAGGTGAGGGTACCGCAACGCTTTAGGGGGAGCGTCCATGTGAGGGCGCGGGTTAGTGTTAGCGTACGGGTTAGGATTAGGGCACGGGTGAGGGTCACGCTTCGGGGAAGGTTTAGGGTTAGGGTTCGGGCTAGGGTTAGGGTTAGGGGACGGGGACGGTTTAGGGTCCAGGTGAGGGTACGGCAACGCTTTAGGGGGAGCGTGCGTGTGAGGGCGCGGGTTAGTGTTAGCGTAGGGGTTAGGATTAGGGGACTGGGAAGGTCAGGCTTCGGGGAAGGGTTAGGGTTAGGGTTCGGGCTAGGGTTAGGGTTAGGGGACGGGGACGGTTCAGGGTCCAGGTGAGGGTACGGCAACGCTTTAGGGGGAGCGTGCGTGTGAGGGCGCGGGTTAGTGTTAGCGTACGGGTTAGGATTAGGGCACGGGTGAGGGTCAGGCTTCGGGGAAGGGTTAGGGTTAGGGTTCGGGCTAGGGTTAGGGTTAGGGGACGGGGACGGTTCAGGGTCCAGTTGAGGGTACGGCAACGCTTTAGGGGGAGCGTGCGTGTGAGGGCGCGGGTTAGTGTTAGCGTACGGGTTAGGATTACGTGACGGGTGAGGGTCAGGCTTCGGGGAAGGGTTAGGGTTAGTGTTCGGGCTAGGGTTAGGGTTAGGGGACGGGGACGGTTCAGGGTCCAGGTGAGGGTACAGTAACGCTTTAGGGGGAGCGTGCGTGTGAGGGCGCGGGTTAGTGTTAGCGTACGGGTTAGGATTAGGGGACGGGTGAGGGTCAGGCTTCGGGGAAGGGTTAGGGTTAGGGCTCGGGCTAGGGTTAGGGTTAGGGGAAGGGGACGGTACAGGGTCCAGGTGAGGGTACGGCACCGCTTTAGAGGGAGCGTGCGTGTGAGGGCGCGGGTTAGTGTTAGCGTACGGGTTAGGAATAGGGGACCGGTGAGGGTCAGGCTTCGGGGAAGGGTTAGGGTTAGGGTTCGGGCTAGGGTTAGGGTTAGGGGACGGGGACGGTTTAGGGTCCAGGTGAGGGTACGGCAACGCTTTAGGGGGAGCGTGCGTGTGAGGGCGCGGGTTAGTGTTAGCGTACGGGTTAGGATTAGGGGACGGGTGAGGGTCAGGCTTCGGGGAAGGGTTAGGGTTAGTGTTCGGGCTAGGGTTAGGGTTAGGGGACGGGGACGGTTTAGGGTCCAGGTGAGGGTACGGCAACGCTTTAGGGGGAGCGTGCGTGTGAGGGCGCGGGTTAGTGTTAGCGTACAGGTTAGGATTAGGGGACGGGTGAGGGTCAGGCTTCGGGGAAGGGTTAGGGTTAGGGTTCGGGCTAGGGTTAGGGTTAGGGGACGGGGACGGTTTAGGGTCCAGGTGAGGGTACGGCAACGCTTTGGGGGAGCGTGCGTGTGAGGGCGCGGGTTAGTGTTAGCGTACGGGTTAGGATTAGGGGACGGATGAGGGTCAGTCTTCGGGGAAGGGTTAGGGTTAGGGTTCGGGCTAGGGTTAGGGTTAGGGTACGGGGACGGTTTAGGATCCAGGTGAGGGTACGGCAACGCTTTAGGGGGAGCGTGCGTGTGAGAGCGCGGGTTAGTGTTAGCGTACGGTTTAGGATTAGGGGACGGGTGAGGGTCAGGCTTCGGGGAAGGGTTAGGGTTAGGGTTCGGGCTAGGGTTAGGGTTAGGGGACAGGGACGGTTAAGGGTCCAGGTGAGGGTACGGCAACGCTTTAGGGGGAGCGTGCGTGTGAGGGCGCGGGTTAGTGTTAGCGTACGGGTTAGGATTAGGGGACGGGTGAGGGTCAGGCTTCGGGGAAGGGTTAGGGTTAGGGTTCGGGCTAGGGTTAGGGTTAGGGGACGTGGACGGTTTAGGGTCCAGGTGAGGGTACGGCACCGCTTTAGGGGGAGCATGCGTGTGAGGGCACGGGTTAGTGTTAGCGTACGGGTTAGGATTAGGGGACGGGTGAGGGTCAGGCTTCGGGGAAGGGTTAGGGTTAGGGTTCGGGCTAGGGTTAGGGTTAGGGGACGGGGACGGTTCAGGGTCCAGGTGAGGGTACGGCAACGCTTTAGGGGGAGCGTGCGTGTGAGGGCGCGGGTTAGTGTTAGCGCACGGGTTAGGATTAGGGGACGGGTAAGGGTCAGGCTTCGGGGAAGGGTTACGGTTAGGGTTCGGGCTAGGGTTAGGGTTAGGGGACGGGGACGGTTCAGGGTTCAGGTGAGGGTACGGCACCGCTTTAGGGGGAGCGTGCGTGTGAGAGCGCGGGTTAGTGTTAGCGTACGGGTTAGGATTAGGGGACGGTTGAGGGTCAGGCTTCGGGGAAGGGTTAGGGTTAGGCTTCGGGCTAGGGTTAGGGTTAGGGGACGGGGACGGTTTAGGGTCCAGGTGAGGGTACGGCAACGCTTTAGGGGGAGCGTGCGTGTGAGGGCGCGGGTTAGTGTTAGCGTACGGGTTAGGATTAGGGGACGGGTGAGGGTCAGGCTTCGGGGAAGGGTTAGGGTTAGGGTTCGGGCTAGGGTTAGGGTTAGGGGACGGGGACGATTTAGGGTCCAGGTGAGGGTACGGCAACGCAGTAGGGGGAGCGTGCGTGTGAGGGCGCGGGTTAGTGTTAGCGTACGGGTTAGGATTAGGGGACGGGTGAGGGTCAGGCTTCGGGGAAGGGTTAGGGTTAGGGTTCGGGCTAGGGTTAGGGTTAGGGGACGGGGACGGTTTAGGGTCCAGGTGAGTGTACGGCAACGCTTTAGGGGGGAGTGCGTGTGAGGGCGCGGGTTAGTGTTAGCGTACGGGTTACGATTAGGGGACGGGTGAGGGTCAGGCTTCGGGGAAGGGTTAGGGTTAGGGTTCGGGCTAGGGTTAGGGTTAGGGGACGGGGACGGTTTAGGGTCCAGGTGAGGGTACGGCAATGCTTTAGGGGGAGCGTGCGTGTCAGGGCGCGGGTTAGTGTTAGCGTACTGGTTAGGATTAGGGGACGGGTGAGGGTCAGGCTTCGGGGAAGGGTTAGGGTTAGGGTTCGGGCTAGGGTTAGGGTTAGGGGACGGGGACGGTTCAGGGTCCAGGTGAGGGTACGGCAACGCTTTAGGGGGAGCGTGCGTGTGAGGGCGCAGGTTAGTGTTAGCGTACGGGTTAGGATTAGGGGACGGGTGAGGGTCAGGCTTCGGGGAAGGATTAGGGTTAGGGTTCGGGCTAGGGTTAGGGTTAGGGGACGGGGACGGTTCAGGGTCCAGGTGAGGGTACTGCACCGCTTTAGGGGGAGCGTGCGTGTGAGGGCGCGGGTTAGTGTTAGCGTACGGGTTAGGATTAGGGGACGGGTGAGGGTCAGGCTTCGGGGAAGGGTTAGGGTTAGGGTTCGGGCTAGGGTTAGGGTTAGGGGACGGGGACGGTTTTGGGTCCAGGTGAGTGTACGGCAACGCTTTAGGGGGAGCGTGCGTGTGAGGGCGCTGGTTAGTGTTAGCGTACGGGTTAGGATTAGGGGACGGGTGAGGGTCAGGCTTCAGGGAAGGGTTAGGGTTAGGGTTCGGGCTAGGGTTAGGATTAGGGGATGGGGACGGTTTACGGTCCAGGTGAGGGTACGGCAACGCTTTAGGGGGAGCGTGCGTGTGAGGGCGCGGGTTAGTGTTAGCGTATGGGTTAGGATTAGGGGACGGGTGAGGGTCAGGCTTCGGGGAAGGGTTAGGGTTAGGGTTCGGGCTAGGGTTAGGGTTAGGGGACGGGGACGGTTTAGGGTCCAGGTGAGTGTACGGCAACGCTTTAGGGGGAGCGTGCGTGTGAGGGCGCGGGTTAGTGTTAGCGTACGGGTTAGGATTAGGGCACGGGTGAGGGTCAGGCTTCGGGGAAGTGTTAGGGTTAGGGTTCGGGCTAGGGTTAGGGTTAGGGGACGGGGACGGTTTAGGGTCCAGGTGAGGGTACGGCAACGCTTTAGGGGGAGCGTGCGTGTGAGGGCGCGGGTTAGTGTTAGCGTACGGGTTAGGATTAGGGGACGGGTGAGGGTCAGGCTTCGGGGAAGGGTTAGGGTTAGGGTTCGGGCTAGGGTTAGGGTTAGGGGATGGAGACGGTTTAGGGTCCAGGTGAGGGTACGGCAAAGCTTTAGGGGGAGCGTGCGTGTGAGGGCGCGGGTTAGTGTTAGCGTACGGGTTAGGATTAGGGCACGGGTGAGGGTCAGGCTTCAGCGAAGGGTTCGGGCTAGTGTTAGGGTTAGGGGACGGGGACGGTTTAGGGTCCAGGTGAGGGTACGGCAACGCTTTAGGGGGGAGTGCGTGTGAGGGCGCGGGTTAGTGTTAGCGTACGGGTTAGGATTAGGGAACGGGTGAGGGTCAGGCTTCGGGGAAGGGTTAGGGTTAGGGTTCGGGCTAGGGTTAGGGTTAGGGGACGGGGACGGTTTAGGGTCCAGGTGAGGGTACGGCAACGCTTTAGAGGGAGCGTGCGTGTGAGGGCGTGGGTTAGTGTTAGCGTACTGATTAGGATTAGGGGCGGGTGAGGGTCAGGCTTCGGGGAAGGGTTAGGGTTAGGGTTCGGGCTAGGGTTAGGGTTAGGGGACGGGGACGGTTCAGGGTCCAGGTGAGGGTACGGCAACGCTTTAGTGGGAGCGTGCGTGTTAGGGCGCAGGTTAGTGTTAGCGTACGGGTTAGGATTAGGGGACGGGTGAGGGTCAGGCTTCGGGGAAGGATTAGGGTTAGGGTTCGGGCTAGGGTTAGGGTTAGGGGACGGGGACGGTTCAGGGTCCAGGTGAGGGTACGGCACCGCTTTAGGGGGAGCGTGCGTGTGAGGGCGCGGGTTAGTGTTAGCGTACGGGTTAGGATTTGGGGACGGGTGAGGGTCAGGCTTCGGGGAAGGGTTTTGGTTAGGGTTCGGGCTAGGGTTAGGGTTAGGGGACGGGGACGGTTTAGGGTCCAGGTGAGGGTACGGCATCGCTTTAGGGGGAGCGTGCGTGTGTGGGTGCGGGTTAGTGTTAGCGTACGGGTTAGGATTAGGGGACGGGTGAGGGTCAGGCTTCAGGGAAGGGTTAGGGTAGGGTTCGGGCTAGGGTTAGGTTTAGGGGACGGGGACGGTTTAGGGTCCAGGTGAGGGTACAGCAATGCTTTAGGGGGAGCGTGCGTGTGAGGGCGCGGGTTAGTGTTAGCGTACGGGTTAGGATTAGGGGACGGGTGAGGGTCAGGCTTCGGGGAAGGGTTAGGGTTAGGGTTCGGGCTAGGGTTAGGGTTAGGGGACGGGGACGGTTTAGGGTCCAGGTGAGGGTACGGAAACGCTTTAGGGGGAGCGTGCGTGTGAGGGCGCGGGTTAGTGTTAGCGTACGGGTTAGGATTAGGGGACGGGTGAGGGTCAGGCTTCGGGGAAGGGTTAGGGTTAGGGTTCGGTCTAGGGTTAGGGTTAGGGGACGGGGACGGTTTAGGGTCCAGGTGAGGGTACGGCAACGCTTTAGGGGGAGCGTGCTTGTGAGGGCGCGGGTTAGTGTTAGCGTACGGGTTAGGATTAGGGGACGGGTGAGGGTCAGGCTTCGGGGAAGGGTTAGGGTTAGGGTTCGGGCTAGGGTTAGGGTTAGGGGACGGGGACGGTTTAGGATCCAGGTTAGGGTACGGCAACACTTTAGGGGGAGCGTGCGTGTGAGGGCGCGGGTTAGTGTTAGCGTATGGGTTAAGATTACGGGACGGGTAGGGTCAGGCTTCGGGGAAGGGTTAGGGTTAGGGTTCGGGCTAGGGTTAGGTTTAGGGGACGGGGACGGTTTAGGGTCCAGGTGAGGGTACGGCAACGCTTTAGGGGGAGCGTGCGTGTGAGGGCGCGGGTTAGTGTTAGCGTACGGGTTAGGATTAGGGGACGGGTGAGGGTCAGGCTTCGGGGAAGGGTTAGGGTTAGGGTTCGGGCTAGGGTTAGGGTTAGGGGACGGGGACGGTTTAGGGTCCAGGTGAGGGTACGGCCACGCTTTAGAGGGAGAGTGCGTGTGAGGGCGCGGGTTAGTGTTAGCGTACGGGTTAGTATTAGGGGACGGGTGAGGGTCAGGCTTCGGGGAAGGGTTAGGGTTAGGGTTCGGGCTAGGGTTAGGGTTAGGGGACGGGGACGGTCCTGGGTCCAGATGAGGGTACGGCAATGCTTTAGGGGGAGCATGCGTGTGAGGGCGCGGGTTAGTGTTAGCGTACGGGTTAGGATTAGGGGACGGGTGAGGGTCAGGCTTCGGGGAAGGGTTAGGGTTAGGGTTCGGTCTAGGGTTAGGGTTAGGGGACGGGGACGGTTTAGGGTCCAGGTGAGGGTACGGCAACGCTTTAGGGGGAGCGTGCGTGTGAGGGCGCGGGTTAGTGTTAGCGTACGGGTTAGGATTAGGGCACGGGTGAGGGTCAGGCTTCGGGGAAGGGTTAGGGTTAGGGTTCGGGCTAGGGTTAGGGTTAGGGGACGGGGACGGTTTAGGGTCCAGGTGAGGGTACGGCAACGCTTTAGGGGGAGCGTGCGTGTGAGGGCACGGGTTAGTGTTAGCGTACGGGTTAGGATTAGGGGACGGGTGAGGGTCAGGCTTCGGGGAAGGGTTAGGGTTAGGGTTCGGGCTAGGGTTAGGGTTAGGGGACGGGGATGGTTTAGGGTCCAGGTGAGGGTACGGCAACGCTTTAGGGGGAGCGTGCGTGTGAGGGCGCGGGTTAGTGTTAGCGTACGGGTTAGGATTAGGGGACGGGTGAGGGTCAGGCTTTGGGGAAGGGTTAGGGTTAGGGTTCGGGCTAGGGTTAGGGTTAGGGGACGGGGACGGTTCAGGGTCCAGGTGAGGGTACGGCAACGCTTTAGGGGGAACGTGCGTGTGAGGGCGCGGGTTAGTGTTAGCGTACGGGTTAGGATTAGGGGACGGGTGAGGGTCAGGCTTCGGGGAAGGGTTAGGGTTAGGGTTCGGGCTAGGGTTAGGGTTAGGGGACGGGGACGGTTCAGGGTCCAGGTGAGGGTACGGGAACGCTTTAGGGGGAGCGTGCGTGTGAGGGCGCGGGTTAGTGTTAGCGTACGGGTTAGGATTAGGGGACGGGTGAGGGTCAGGCTTCGGGGAAGGGTTAGGGTTAGGGTTCGGGCTAGGGTTAGGGTTAGGGGACGGGGACGGTTTAGGGTCCAGGTGAGGGTACGGCAACGCTTTAGGGAGAGCGTGCGTGTGAGGGCGCGGGTTAGTGTTAGCGTACAGGTTAGGATTAGGGGACGGGTGAGGGTCAGGCTTCGGGGAAGGGTTAGGGTTAGGGTTCGGGCTAGGGTTAGGGTTAGGGGACGGGGACGGTTTAGGGTCCAGGTGAGGGTACGGCAATGCTTTAGGGGGAGTGTGCGTGTGAGGGCGCGGGTTAGTGTTAGCATACGGGTTAGTATTAGGGGACGGTTGAGGGTCAGGCTTCAGGGAAGGGTTAGGGTTAGGGTTCGGGCTAGGGTTAAGGTTAGGGGACGGGGACGGTTTAGGGTCCAGGAGAGGGTACGGCAACGCTTTAGGGGGAGCGTGCGTGTGAGGTCGCGAGTTAGTGTTAGCGTACGGGTTAGGATTAGGGGACGGGTGAGTGTCAGGCTTCGGGGAAGGGTTAGGGTTAGGGTTCGGGCTAGTGTTAGGGTTAGGGGACGGGGACGGTTCTGGTTCCAGGTGAGGGTACGGCAACGCTTTAGGGGGAGCGTGCGTGTGAGGGCGCGGGTTAGTGTTAGCGTACGGGTTAGGATTAGGGGACGGGTGAGGGTCAGGCTTCGGGGAAGGGTTAGGGTTAGGGTTCGGGCTAGGGTTAGGGTTAGGGGACGGGGACGGTTTAGGGTCCAGGTGAGGGTACGGCAACGCTTTAGGGGGAGCGTGCGTGTGAGGGCGCGGGTTAGTGTTAGCGTACGGGTTAGGATTAGGAGACGGTTGAGGGTCAGGCTTCGGGGAAGGGTTAGGGTTAGGGTTCGGGCTAGGGTTAGGGTTAGGGGACGGGGACGGTTTAGGGTCCAGGTGAGGGTACGGCAACGCTTTAGGGGGAGCATGCGTGTGAGGGCGCGGGTTAGTGTTAGCGTACGGGTTAGGATTAGGGGACGGGTGAGGGTCAGGCTTCGGGGAAGGGTTAGGGTTAGGGTTCGGGCTAGGGTTAGGGTTAGGGGACGGGGACGGTTTAGGGTCCAGGTGAGGGTACAGCAACGCTTTAGGGGGAGCGTGCGTGTGAGGGCGCGGGTTAGTGTTAGCGTACGGGTTAGGATTAGGGGACGGGTGAGGGTCAGGCTTCGGGGAAGGGTTAGGGTTAGGGTTCGGGCTAGGGTTAGGGTTAGGGGACGGGGACGGTTTAGGGTCCAGGTGAGCGTACCGCAACGCTTTAGGGGGAGCGTGCGTGTGAGGGCGTGGGTTAGTGTGAGCGTACGGGTTAGGATTAGGGGACGGGTGAGGGTCAGGCTTCGGGGAAGGGTTAGGGTTAGGGTTCGGGCTAGGGTTAGGGTTAGGGGACGGGGACGCTTTAGGGTCCAGGTGAGGGTACGGCAACGCTTTAGGGGGAGCGTGCGTGTAGGGCGCGGGTTAGTGTTAGCGTACGGGTTAGGATTAGGGCACGGGTGAGGGTCAGGCTTCAGCGAAGGGTTCGGGCTAGGGTTAGGGTTAGGGGACGGTGACGGTTTAGGGTCCAGGTGAGGGTACGGCAACGCTTTAGGGGGGAGTGCGTGTGAGGGCGCGGGTTAGTGTTAGCGTACCGGTTAGGATTAGGGGACAGTTGAGGGTCAGGCTTCGGGGAAGGGTTAGGGTTAGGGTTCGGGCTAGGGTTAGGGTTAGGGTTAGGGGACGGTTCAGGGTCCAGGTGAGGGTTCGGCAACGCTTTAGGGGGAGCGTGCGTGTGAGGGCGCGGGTTAGTGTTAGCGTACGGGTTAGGATTAGGGGACGGGTGAGGGTCAGGCTTCGGGGAAGGGTTAGGGTTAGGGTTCGGGCTAGGGTTAGGGTTAGGGGACGGGGACGGTTTAGGGTCCAGGTGAGCGTACCGCAACGCTTTAGGGGGAGCGTGCGTGTGAGGGCGCGGGTTAGTGTGAGCGTACGGGTTAGGATTAGGGGACGGGTGAGGGTCAGGCTTCGGGGAAGGGTTAGGGTTAGGGTTCCGGCTAGGGTTAGGGTTAGGGGACGGGGACGCTTTAGGGTCCAGGTGAGGGTACGGCAACGCTTTAGGGGGAGCGTGCGTGTCAGGGCGCGGGTTAGTGTTAGCGTACGGGTTAGGATTAGGGCACGGGTGAGGGTCAGGCTTCAGCGAAGGGTTCGGGCTAGGGTTAGGGTTAGGGGACGGTGACGGTTTAGGGTCCAGGTGAGGGTACGGCAACGCTTTAGGGGGGAGTGCGTGTGAGGGCGCGGGTTAGTGTTAGCGTACCGGTTAGGATTAGGGGACAGTTGAGGGTCAGGCTTCGGGGAAGGGTTAGGGTTAGGGTTCGGGCTAGGGTTAGGGTTAGGGTTAGGGGACGGTTCAGGGTCCAGGTGAGGGTATGGCAACGCTTTAGGGGGAGCGTGCGTGTGAGGGCGCGGGTTAGTGTTAGCGTACGGGTTAGGATTAGGGGACGGGTGAGGGTCAGGCTTCGGGGAAGGGTTAGGGTTAGGGTTCGGGCTAGGGTTAGGGTTAGGGGACGGGGACGGTTTAGGGTCCAGGTGAGGGTACGGCAACGCTTTAGGGGGAGCGTGCGTGTGAGGGCGCGGGTTAGTGTTAGCGTACGGGTTAGGATTAGGGGACGGGTGAGGGTCAGGCTTTGAGGAAGGGTTAGGGTTAGGGTTCGGGCTAGGGTTAGGGTTAGGGGACGCGGACGCTTTAGGGTCCAGGTGAGGGTACGGCAACGCTTTAGGGGGAGCGTGCGTGTGAGGGCGCGGGTTAGTGTTAGCGTACGGGTTAGGATTAGGGGACGGGTGAGGGTCAGGCTTCGGGGAAGTGTTAGGGTTAGGGTTCGGGCTAGGGTTAGGGTTAGGGGACGGGGACGGTTTAGGGTCCAGGTGAGGGTACGGCAATGCTTTAGGGGGAGTGTGCGTGTGAGGGCGCGGGTTAGTGTGAGCGTACGGGTTAGGATTAGGAGACGGTTGAGGGTCAGGCTTCGGGGAAGGGTTAGGGTTAGGGTTCGGGCTAGGGTTAGGGTTAGGGGACGGGGACGGTTCAGGGTCCAGGAGAGGGTACGGCAACGCTTTAGGGGGAGCGTGCGTGTGAGGGCGCGGGTTAGTGTTAGCGTACGGGTTAGGATTAGGGGACGGTTGAGTGTCAGGCTTCGGGGAAGGGTTAAGGTTAGGGTTCGGGCTAGTGTTAGGGTTAGGGGACGCGGACGGTTCTGGGTCCAGGTGAGGGTACGGCAACGCTTTAGGGGGAGCGTGCGTGTGAGGGCGCGGGTTAGTGTTAGCGTACGGGTTAGGATTAGGGGACGGTTGAGTGTCAGGCTTCGGGGAAGGGTTAAGGTTAGGGTTCGGGCTAGTGTTAGGGTTAGGGGACGCGGACGGTTTAGGGTCCAGGTGAGGGTACGGCAATGCTTTAGGGGGAGTGTGCGTGTGAGGGCGCGGGTTAGTGTGAGCGTACGGGTTAGGATTAGGGGACGGGTGAGTGTCAGGCTTCGGGGAAGGGTTAGGGTTAGGGTTCGGGCTAGTGTTAGGGTTAGGGGACGGGGACGGTTCTGGGTCCAGGTGAGGGTACGGCAACGCTTTAGGGGGAGCGTGCGTGTGAGGGCGCGGGTTAGTGTTAGCGTACGGGTTAGGATTAGGGGACAGTTGAGTGTCAGGCTTCGGGGAAGGGTTAAGGTTAGGGTTCGGGCTAGTGTTAGGGTTAGGGGACGCGGACGGTTTAGGGTCCAGGTGAGGGTACGGCAACGCTTTAGGGGGAGCGTGCGTGTGAGGGCGCGGGTTAGTGTTAGCGTACGGGTTAGGATTAGGGGACGGGTGAGGTTCAGGCTTCGGGGAAGGGTTAGGGTTAGGGTTCGGGCTAGGGTTAGGGTTAGGGGACGGGGACGGTTTAGGGTCCAGGTGAGGGTACGGCAACGCTTTAGGGGGAGCGTGCGTGTGAGGGCGCGGGTTAGTGTTAGCGTACTGGTTAGGATTAGGGGACGGGTGAGGGTCAGGCTTCGGGGAAGGGTTAGGGTTAGGGTTCGGGCTAGGGTTAGGGTTAGGGGACGGGGACGGTTCAGGGTCCAGGTAGGGTACGGCAACGCTTTAGGGGGAGCGTGCGTGTGAGGGCGCGGGTTAGTGTTAGCGTACGGGTTAGGATTAGGGGACGGGTGAGGGTCAGGCTTCGGGGAAGGATTAGGGTTAGGGTTTGGGCTAGGGTTAGGGTTAGGGGACGGGGACGGTTCAGGGTCCAAGTGAGGGTACGGCACCGCTTTAGGGGGATCGTGCGTGTGAGGGCGCGGGTTAGTGTTAGCGTACGGGTTAGGATTAGGGGACGGGTGAGGGTCAGGCTTCGGGGAACGGTTAGGGTTAGGGTTCGGGCTAGGGTTAGGGTTAGGGGACGGGGATGGTTTAGTGTCCAGGTGAGGGTACAGCAAGGCTTTAGGGGGAGCGTGCGTGTGAGGGCGCGGGTTAGTGTTAGCGTACGGGTTAGGATTAGGGCACGGGTGAAGGTCACGCTTCGGGGAAGGGTTAGGGTTAGGGTTCGGGCTAGGGTTAGGGTTAGGGGACGGGGACGGTTCAGGGTCCAGGTGAGGGTACGGCACCGCTTTAGGGGGAGCGTGCGTGTGAGGGCGCGGGTTAGTGTTAGCGTACGGGTTAGGATTTGGGGACGGGTGAGGGTCAGGCTTCGGGGAAGGGTTTTGGTTAGGGTTCGGGCTAGGGTTAGGGTTAGGGGACGGGGACGGTTTAGGGTCCAGGTGATGGTACGGCATCGCTTTAGGGGGAGCGTGCGTGTGTGGGTGCGGGTTAGTGTTAGCGTACGGGTTAGGATTAGGGGACGGGTGAGGGTCAGGCTTCAGGGAAGGGTTAGGGTAGGGTTCGGGCTAGGGTTAGGTTTAGGGGACGGGGACGGTTTAGGGTCCAGGTGAGGGTACAGCAATGCTTTAGGGGGAGCGTGCGTGTGAGGGCGCGGGTTAGTGTTAGCGTACGGGTTAGGATTAGGGGACGGGTGAGGGTCAGGCTTCGGGGAAGGGTTAGGGTTAGGCTTCGGGCTAGGGTTAGGATTAGCGGACGGGGACGGTTTAGGGTCCAGGTGAGGGTACGGAAACGCTTTAGGGGGAGCGTGCGTGTGAGGGCGCGGGTTAGTGTTAGCGTACGGGTTAGGATTAGGGGACGGGTGAGGGTCAGGCTTCGGGGAAGGGTTAGGGTTAGGGTTCGGGCTAGGGTTAGGGTTAGGGGACGGGGACGGTTCAGGGTCCAGGTGAGGGTACGGGAACGCTTTAGGGGGAGCGTGCGTGTGAGGGCGCGGGTTAGTGTTAGCGTACGGGTTAGGATTAGGGGACGGGTGAGGGTCAGGCTTCGGGGAAGGGTTAGGGTTAGGGTTCAGGCTAGGGTTAGGGTTAGGGGACGGGGACGGTTTAGGGTCCAGGTGAGGGTACGGCAACGCTTTAGGGAGAGCGTGCGTGTGAGGGCGCGGGTTAGTGTTAGCGTACAGGTTAGGATTAGGGGACGGGTGAGGGTCAGGCTTCGGGGAAGGGTTAGGGTTAGGGTTCGGGCTAGGGTTAGGGTAGGGGACGGGGACGGTTTAGGGTCCAGGTGAGGGTACGGCAATGCTTTAGGGGGAGTGTGCGTGTGAGGGCGCGGGTTAGTGTTAGCGTACGGGTTAGTATTAGGGGACGGTTGAGGGTCAGGCTTCGGGGAAGGGTTAGGGTTAGTGTTCGGGCTAGGGTTAAGGTTAGGGGACGGGGACGGTTTCGGGTCCAGGAGAGGGTACGGCAACGCTTTAGGGGGAGCGTGCGTGTGAGGTCGCGAGTTAGTGTTAGCGTACGGGTTAGGATTAGGGGACGGGTGAGTGTCAGGCTTCGGGGAAGGGTTAGGGTTAGGGTTCGGGCTAGTGTTAGGGTTAGGGGACGGGGACGGTTCTGGTTCCAGGTGAGGGTACGGCAACGCTTTAGGGGGAGCGTGCGTGTGAGGGCGCGGGTTAGTGTTAGCGTACGGGTTAGGATTAGGGGACGGGTGAGGGTCAGGCTTCGGGGAAGGGTTAGGGTTAGGGTTCGGGCTAGGGTTAGGGTTAGGGGATGGGGACGGTTTAGGGTCCAGGTGAGGGTACGGCAACGCTTTAGGGGGAGCGTGCGTGTGACGGCGCGGGTTAGTGTTAGCGTACGGGTTAGGATTAGGGGACGGTTGAGGGTCAGGCTTCGGGGAAGGGTTAGGGTTAGGGTTCGGGCTAGGGTTAGGGTTAGGGGACGGGGACGGTTTAGGGTCCAGGTGAGGGTACGGCAACGCTTTAGGGGTAGCATGCGTGTGAGGGCGCGGGTTAGTGTTAGCGTACGGGTTAGGATTAGGGGACGGGTGAGGGTCAGGCTTCGGGGAAGGGTTAGGGTTAGGGTTCGGGCTAGGGTTAGGGTTAGGGGACGGGGACGGTTTAGGGTCCAGGTGAGGGTACGGCAACGCTTTAGGGGGAGCGTGCGTGTGAGGGCGCGGGTTAGTGTTAGCGTACGGGTTAGGATTAGGGGACGGGTGAGGGTCAGGCTTCGGGGAAGGGTTAGGGTTAGGGTTCGGGCTAGGGTTAGGGTTAGGGGACGGGGACGGTTTAGGGTCCAGGTGAGCGTACCACAACGCTTTAGGGGGAGCGTGCGTGTGAGGGCGTGGGTTAGTGTGAGCGTCCGGGTTAGGATTAGGGGACGGGTGAGGGTCAGGCTTCGGGGAAGGGTTAGGGTTAGGGTTCGGGCTAGGGTTAGGGTTAGGGGACGGGGACGCTTTAGGGTCCAGGTGAGGGTACGGCAACGCTTTAGGGGGAGCGTGCGTGTAGGGCGCGGGTTAGTGTTAGCGTACGGGTTAGGATTAGGGCACGGGTGAGGGTCAGGCTTCAGCGAAGGGTTCGGGCTAGGGTTAGGGTTAGGGGACGGTGACGGTTTAGGGTCCAGGTGAGGGTACGGCAACGCTTTAGGGGGGAGTGCGTGTGAGGGCGCGGGTTAGTGTTAGCATACCGGTTAGGATTAGGGGACAGTTGAGGGTCAGGCTTCGGGGAAGGGTTAGGGTTAGGGTTCGGGCTAGGGTTAGGGTTAGGGTTAGGGGACGGTTCAGGGTCCAGGTGAGGGTTCGGCAACGCTTTAGGGGGAGCGTGCGTGTGAGGGCGCGGGTTAGTGTTAGCGTACGGGTTAGGATTAGGGGACGGGTGAGGGTCAGGCTTCGGGGAAGGGTTAGGGTTAGGGTTCGGGCTAGGGTTAGGGTTAGGGGACGGGGACGGTTTAGGGTCCAGGTGAGCGTACCGCAACGCTTTAGGGGGAGCGTGCGTGTGAGGGCGCGGGTTAGTGTGAGCGTACGGGTTAGGATTAGGGGACGGGTGAGGGTCAGGCTTCGGGGAAGGGTTAGGGTTAGGGTTCGGGCTAGGGTTAGGGTTAGGGGACGGGGACGCTTTAGGGTCCAGGTGAGGGTACGGCAACGCTTTAGGGGGAGCGTGCGTGTCAGGGCGCGGGTTAGTGTTAGCGTACGGGTTAGGATTAGGGCACGGGTGAGGGTCAGGCTTCAGCGAAGGGTTCGGGCTAGGGTTAGGGTTAGGGGACGGTGACGGTTTAGGGTCCAGGTGAGGGTACGGCAACGCTTTAGGGGGGAGTGCGTGTGAGGGCGCGGGTTAGTGTTAGCGTACCGGTTAGGATTAGGGGACAGTTGAGGGTCAGGCTTCGGGGAAGGGTTAGGGTTAGGGTTCGGGCTAGGGTTAGGGTTAGGGTTAGGGGACGGTTCAGGGTCCAGGTGAGGGTATGGCAACGCTTTAGGGGGAGCGTGCGTGTGAGGGCGCGGGTTAGTGTTAGCGTACGGGTAAGGATTAGGAGAGGGGTGAGGGTCAGGCTTCGGGGAAGGGTTAGGGTTAGGGTTCGGGCTAGGGTTAGGGTTAGGGGACGGGGACGGTTTAGGGTCCAGGTGAGGGTACGGCAACGCTTTAGGGGGAGCGTGCGTGTGAGGGCGCGGGTTAGTGTTAGCGTACGGGTTAGGATTAGGGGACGGGTGAGGGTCAGGCTTTGAGGAAGGGTTAGGGTTAGGGTTCGGGCTAGGGTTAGGGTTAGGGGACGCGGACGCTTTAGGGTCCAGGTGAGGGTACGGCAACGCTTTAGGGGGAGCGTGCGTGTGAGGGCGCGGGTTAGTGTTAGCGTACGGGTTAGGATTAGGGGACGGGTGAGGGTCAGGCTTCGGGGAAGTGTTAGGGTTAGGGTTCGGGCTAGGGTTAGGGTTAGGGGACGGGGACGGTTTAGGGTCCAGGTGAGGGTACGGCAATGCTTTAGGGGGAATGTGCGTGTGAGGGCGCGGGTTAGTGTGAGCGTACGGGTTAGGATTAGGAGACGGTTGAGGGTCAGGCTTCGGGGAAGGGTTAGGGTTAGGGTTCGGGCTAGGGTTAGGGTTAGGGGACGGGGACGGTTCAGGGTCCAGGAGAGGGTACGGCAACGCTTTAGGGGGAGCGTGCGTGTGAGGGCGCGGGTTAGTGTTAGCGTACGGGTTAGGATTAGGGGACGGTTGAGTGTCAGGCTTCGGGGAAGGGTTAAGGTTAGGGTTCGGGCTAGTGTTAGGGTTAGGGGACGCGGACGGTTCTGGGTCCAGGTGAGGGTACGGCAACGCTTTAGGGGGAGCGTGCGTGTGAGGGCGCGGGTTAGTGTTAGCGTACGGGTTAGGATTAGGGGACGGGTGAGTGTCAGGCTTCGGGGAAGGGTTAGGGTTAGGGTTCGGGCTAGTGTTAGGGTTAGGGGACGCGGACGGTTCTGGGTCCAGGTGAGGGTACGGCAACGCTTTAGGGGGAGCGTGCGTGTGAGGGCGCGGGTTAGTGTTAGCGTACGGGTTAGGATTAGGGGACAGTTGAGTGTCAGGCTTTGGGGAAGGGTTAAGGTTAGGGTTCGGGCTAGTGTTAGGGTTAGGGGACGCGGACGGTTTAGGGTCCAGGTGAGGGTACGGCAACGCTTTAGGGGGAGCGTGCGTGTGAGGGCGCGGGTTAGTGTTAGCGTACGGGTTAGGATTAGGGGACGGGTGAGGTTCAGGCTTCGGGGAAGGGTTAGGGTTAGGGTTCGGGCTAGGGTTAGGGTTAGGGGACGGGGACGGTTTAGGGTCCAGGTGAGCGTACCGCAACGCTTTAGGGGGAGCATGCGTGTGAGGGCGCGGGTTAGTGTTAGCGTACGGGTTAGGATTAGGGGACGGGTGAGGGTCAGGCTTCGGGGAAGGGTTAGGGTTAGGGTTCGGGCTAGGGTTAGGGTTAGGGGACGGGGACGGTTTAGGGTCCATGTGAGCGTACCGCAACGCTTTAGGGGGAGCGTGCGTGTGAGGGCGCGGGTTAGTGTGAGCGTACGGGTTAGGATTTGGGGACGGGTGAGGGTCAGGCTTCGGGGAAGGGTTAGGGTTAGGGTTCGGGCTAGGGTTAGGGTTAGGGGACGGGGACGCTTTAGGGTCCAGGTGAGGGTACGGCAACGCTTTAGGGGGAGCGTGCGTGTGAGGGCGCGGGTTAGTGTTAGCGTACGGGTTAGGATTAGGGGACGGGTGAGGGTCAGGCTTCGGGGAAGGGTTAGGGTTAGGGTTCGGGCTAGGGTTAGGGTTAGGGGACGGGGACGGTTTAGGGTCCAGGTGAGGGTATGTCAACGCTTTAGGGGGAGCGTGTGTGTGAGGGCGCGGGTTAGTGTTAGCGCACGGTGTAGGATTAGGGCAGGGGGAGGGTCAGGCTTCAGGGAAGGGTTAGGGTTAGGGTTCGGGCTAGGGTTAGGGTTAGGGGACGGGGACAGTTTAGGGTCCAGGTGAGGGTACGGCAACGCCTTAGGGGGAGCGTGCGTGTGAGAGCGTGGGTTAGTGTTAGCGTACGGGTTAGGATTAGGGGACGGGTGAGGGTCAGGCTTCGGGGAAGGGTTAGGGTTAGGGTTCGGGCTAGGGTTAGGGTTAGGGGACGGGGACGGTTTTGGGTCCAGGTGAGTGTACGGCAACGCTTTAGGGGGAGCGTGCGTGTGAGGGCGCTGGTTAGTGTTAGCGTACGGGTTAGGATTAGGGGACGGGTGAGGGTCAGGCTTCGGGGAAGGGTTAGGGTTAGGGTTCGGGCTAGGGTTAGGGTTAGGGGATGGGGACGGTTTACGGTCCAGGTGAGGGTACGGCAACGCTTTAGGGGGAGCGTGCGTTTGAGGGCGCGGGTTAGTGTTAGCGTTTGGGTTAGGATTAGGGGACGGGTGAGGGTCAGGCTTCGGGGAATTGTTAGGGTTAGGGTTCGGGCTAGGGTTAGGGTTAGGGGACGGGGACGGTTTAGGGTCCAGGTGAGGGTACGACAACGCTTTAGGGGGAGCGTGCGTGTGAGGGCGCGGGTTAGTGTTAGCGTACGGGTTAGGATTAGGGCACGGGTGAGGGTCAGGCTTCGGGGAAGGGTTAGGGTTAGGGTTCGGGCTAGGGTTTGGGTTAGGGGACGGGGACGGTTTAGGGTCCAGGTGAGGGTACGGCAACGCTTTAGGGGGAGCGTGCGTGTGAGGGCGCGGGTTAGTGTTAGCGTACGGGTTAGGATTAGGGGACGGGTGAGGGTCAGGCTTCGGGGAACGGTTAGTGTTAGGGTTCGGGCTAGGGTTAGGGTTAGGGGATGGGGACGGTTTAGGGTCCAGGTGAGGGTACGGCAAAGCTTTAGGGGGAGCGTGCGTGTGAGGGCGCGGGTTAGTGTTAGCGTACGGGTTAGGATTAGGGCACTGGTGAGGGTCAGGCTTCAGCGAAGGGTTCGGGCTAGTGTTAGGTTTAGGGGACGGGGACGGTTTAGGGTCCAGGTGAGGGTACGGCAACGCTTTAGGGGGGAGTGCGTGTGAGGGCGCGGGTTAGTGTTAGCGTACGGGTTAGGATTAGGGGACGGGTGAGGGTCAGGCTTCGGGGAAGGGTTAGGGTTAGGGTTCGGGCTAGGGTTAGGGTTAGGGGACGGGGACGGTTTAGCGTCCAGGTGAGGGTACGGCAACGCTTTAGGGGGAGCGTGCGTGTGCGGGCGCGGGTTAGTGTTAGCGTACGGGTTAGGATTAGGGGACGGGTGAGGGTCAGGCTTCGCGGAAGGGTTAGGGTTAGGGTTCGGGCTAGGGTTAGGGTTAGGGTACGGGGACGGTTCAGGGTCCAGGTGAGGGTACGGCAACGCTTTAGGGGGAGCGTGCGTGTAAGGGCGCAGGTTAGTGTTAGCGTACAGGTTAGGATTAGGGGACGGGTGAGGGTCAGGCTTCGGAGAAGGATTAGGGTTAGGGTTCGGGATAGGGTTAGGGTTAGGGGACGGGGACGGTTTAGGGTCCAGGTGAGGGTACGGCAACGCTTTAGGGGGGAGTGCGTGTGAGGGCGCGGGTTAGTGTTAGCGTACCGGTTAGGATTAGGGGACAGTTGAGGGTCAGGCTTCGGGGAAGGGTTAGGGTTAGGGTTCGGGCTAGGGTTAGGGTTAGGGTTAGGGGACGGTTCAGGGTCCAGGTGAGGTTATGGCAACGCTTTAGGGGGAGCGTGCGTGTGAGGGCGCGGGTTAGTGTTAGCGTACGGGTAAGGATTAGGGGAGGGGTGAGGGTCAGGCTTCGGGGAAGGGTTAGGGTTAGGGTTCGGGCTAGGGTTAGGGTTAGGGGACGGGGACGGTTCAGGGTCCAGGTGAGGGTACGGCAACGCTTTAGGGGGAACGTGCGTGTGAGGGCGCGGGTTAGTGTTAGCGTACGGGTTATGATTAGGGGACGGGTGAGGGTCAGGCTTCGGGGAAGGGTTAGGGTTAGGGTTCGGGCTAGGGTTAGGGTTAGGGGACGGGGACGGTATACGGTCCAGGAGAGGGTACGGCAACGCTTTAGGGGGAGCGTGTGTGTGAGGGCGCGGGTTAGTGTTAGCGTACGGGTTAGGATTAGGGGACGGGTGAGGGTCAGGCTTCGGGGAAGGGTTAGGGTTAGGGATCGGGCTAGGGTTAGGGTTAGGGGACGGGGACGGGTCTGGGTCCAGGTGAGGGTATGGCAACGCTTTAGGGGGAGCGTGCGTGTGAGGGCATGGTTTAGTGTTAGCGTACGGGTCAGGATTAGGGGACGGGTGAGTGTCAGGCTTCGGGGAAGGGTTAGGGTTAGGGTTCGGGCTAGTGTTAGGGTTAGCGGACGGGGACGGTTCTGTGTCCAGGTGAGGGTACGGCAACGCTTTAGGGGGAGCGTGCGAGTGAGGGCGCGGGTTAGTGTTAGCGTACGGGTTAGGATTAGGGGACGGGTGAGGGTCAGGCTTCGGGGAAGGGTTAGGGTTAGGGTTCGGGCTAGGGTTAGGTTTAGGGGACGGGGACGGTTTAGGGTCAAGGTGAGGGTACGGCAACGCTTTAGGGGGAGCGTGCGTGTGAGGGCGCGGGTTAGTGTTAGCGTACGGGTTAGGATTAGGGGACAGGTGAGGGTCAGGCTTCGGGGAAGGGTTAGGGTTAGGGTTCGGGCTAGGGTTAGGGTTAGGGGACGGGGACGGTTTAGGCTCCAGGTGAGGGTACGGCAACGCTTTAGGGGGAGCGTGCGTGTGAGGGCGCGGGTTAGTGTTAGCGTATGGGTTAGGATTAGGGGACGGGTGAGGGTCAGGCTTCGGGGAAGGGTTAGGGTTAGGGTTCGGGCTAGGGTTAGGGTTAGGGGACGGGGACGGTTTAGGGTCCAGGTGAGGGTACGGCAACGCTTTAGGGGGAGCGTGCGTGTGAGGGCGCGGGTTAGTGTTAGCGTACGGGTTAGGATTAGGGGACGGGTGAGGGTCAGGCTTCGGGGAAGGGTTAGGGTTAGGGTTCGGGCTAGGGTTAGGGTTAGGGGACGGGGACGGTTTAGGGTCCAGGTGAGGGTATGGCAACGCTTTAGGGGGAGCGTGCGTGTGAGGGCGCGGGTTAGTGTTAGCGTACAGGTTAGGATTAGGGGACGGGTGAGGGTCAGGCTTCGGGGAAGGGTTAGGGTTAGGGTTCGGGCTAGGGTTAGGGTTAGGGGACGGGGACGGTTTAGGGTCCAGGTGAGGGTACGGCAACGCTTTAGGGGGAGCGTGCGTGTGAGGGCGCGGGTTAGTGTTAGCGTACGGGTTAGGATTAGGGGACGGGTGAGGGTCAGGCTTCGGGGAAGTGTTAGGGTTAGGGTTCGGGCTAGGGTTAGGGTTAGGGGACGGGGACGGTTTAGGGTTCAGGTGAGGGTATGTCAACGCTTTAGGGGGAGCGTGTGTGTGAGGGCGCGGGTTAGTGTTAGCGCACGGTTTAGGATTAGGGCACGGGGAGGGTCAGGCTTCGGGGAAGGGTTAGGGTTAGGGTTCGGGCTAGGGTTAGGGTTAGGGGATGGGGACGGTTTAGGGTCCAGGTGAGGGTACGGCAACGCTTTAGGGGGAGCGTGCGTGTGAGGGCGCGGGTTAGCGTTAGCGTACGGGTTGGGATTAGGGGACGGGTGAGGGTCAGGCTTCGGGGAAGGTTTAGGGTTAGGGTTCGGGCTAGGGTTAGGGTTAGGGGACGGGGACGGTTTAGGGTTCAGGTGAGGGTATGTCAACGCTTTAGGGGGAGCGTGTGTGTGAGGGCGCGGGTTAGTGTTAGCGCACGGTTTAGGATTAGGGGACGGGTGAGGGTCAGGCTTCGGGTAAGGGTTAGGGTTAGGGTTCGGGCTAGGGTTAGGGTTAGGGGACGGGGACGGTTTAGGGTCCAGGTGAGGGTACTGCAACGCTTTAGGGGGAGCGTGCATGTGAGGGCGCGGGTTAGTGTTAGCGTACGGGTTAGGATTAGGGGACGGGTGAGGGTCAGGCTTCGAGGAAGTGTTAGGGTTAGGGTTCGGGCTAGGGTTAGGGTTAGGGGACGGGGACGGTTTAGGGTCCAGGTGAGGGTACGACAACGCTTTAGGGGGAGCGTACGTGTGAGGGCACGGTTTAGGCTTAGCGTACGGGTTAGGATTAGGGGACGGGTGACCGTAAGGCTTCGGGGAAGGGTTAGGGTTAGGGTTCGGGCTAGGGTTAGGGTTAGGGGACGGGGATAGTTTCGGGTCCAGGTGAGGGTACGAAAAAGCTTTAGGGGGAGCGTACGTGTGAGGGCGCGGGTTATCGTTAGCGTACGGGTTAGGATTAGGGGACGGGAGAGGGTCAGGCTTCGGGGAAGGGTTAGGGTTAGGGTTCGGGCTAGGGTTAGGGTTAGGGGACGGGGACGGTTTAGGGTCCAGGTGAGGGTACGACAACGCTTTAGGGGGAGCGTACGTGTGAGGGCGCGGGTTAGCGTTAGCGTACGGTTTAGGATTAGGGGACGGGTGAGGGTCAGGCTTCGGGGAAGGGTTAGGGTTAGTGTTCAGGCTAGGGTTAGGGTTAGGGGACGGGGACAGTTTAGGGTCCAGGTGAGGGTACGGCAACGCTTTAGGGGGAGCGTGCGTGTGAGGGCGCGGGTTAGTGTTAGCGTACGGGTTAGGATTAGGGGACGTGTGAGGGTCAGGCTTCGGGGAAGGGTTAGGATTAGGGTTCGGGCTAGGGTTAGGGTTAGGGGACGGGGACGGTTTAGGGTCCAGGTGAGGGTACGGCAACTCTTTAGGGGGAGCGTGCGTGTGAGGGCATGGGTTAGTGTTAGTGTACGGGTTATGATTAGGGGACGGGTGAGGGTCAGGCTTCGGGGAAGGGTTCGGGTTAGGGATCGGGCTAGGGTTAGGGTTAGGGTTAGGGGACGGGGACGGTTTAGGGTCCAGGTGAGGGTACGGTAACGCTTTAGGGGGAGCGTGCGTGTGAGGGCGCGGGTTAGTGTTAGCGTACGGGTTAGGATTAGGGGACGGGTGAGGGTCAGGCTTCGGGGAAGGGTTAGGGTTAGGGTTCGGGCTAGGGTTAGGGATAGGGGACGGGGACGGTTTAGGTTCCAGGTGAGGGTACGGCAACGCTTTAGGGGGAGCGTGCGTGTGAGGGCGTGGGTTAGTGTTAGCGTACTGATTAGGATTAGGGGCGGGTGAGGGTCAGGCTTCGGGGAAGGGTTAGGGTTAGGGTTCGGGCTAGGGTTAGGTTTAGTGGATGGGGACGGTTTAGGGTCCAGGTGAGGGTATGGCAACGCTTTATGGGGAGTGTGCGTGTGAGGGCGCGGGTTAGTGTTAGCGTACGGGTTAGGATTAGGGGACGGGTGAGGGTCAGGCTTCGGGGAAGGGTTAGGGTTAGGGTTCGGGCTAGGGTTAGGGTTAGGGGATGGGGATGGTTTAGTGTCCAGTTGAGGGTACGGCAACGCTTTAGGGGGAGCGTCCATGTGAGGGCGCGGGTTAGTGTTAGCGTACGGGTTAAGATTAGGGCTCGGGTGAGGGTCAGGCTTCGGGAAAGGGTTCGGGTTAGGGATCGGGCTAGGGTTAGGGTTAGGGTTAGGGGACGGGGACGGTTTAGGGTCCAGGTTAGGGTACGGTAACGCTTTAGGGGGAGCGTGCGTGTGAGGGCGCGGGTTAGTGTTAGCGTACGGGTTAGGATTAGGGGACGGGTGAGGGTCAGGCTTCGGGGAAGGGTTAGGGTTAGGGTTCGGGCTAGGGTTAGGGTTAGGGTTAGGGGACGGTTCTGGGTCCAGGTGATGGTACTGCAACGCTTTAGGGGGAGCGTGCGTGTGAGGGCGCGGGTTAGTGTGAGCGTACGGGTTAGGATTAGGGGACGGGTGAGGGTCAGGCTTCGGGGAAGGGTTAGGGTTAGGGTTCGGGCTAGGGTTAGGGTTAGGGTTAGGGGACGGTTCTGGGTCCAGGTGAGGGTACGGCAACGCTTTAGGGGGAGCGTGCGTGTGAGGGCGCGGGTTAGTGTTAGCGTACGGGTTAGGATTAGGGGACGGGTGAGGGTCAGGCTTCGGGGAAGGGTTAGGGTTAGGGTTCGGGCTAGTGTTAGCGTTAGGGGACGGGGACGGTTCTTGGTCCAGGTGAGGGTATGGCAACGCGTTAGGGGGAGCGTGCGTGTGAGGGCGCGGGTTAGTTTTAGCGTACGGGTTAGGATTAGGGGACGGGTGAGGGTCAGGCTTCGGGGAAGGGTTAGGGTTAGGCTTCGGGCTAGGGTTAGGGTTAGGGGACGGGGACGGTTCAGGGTCCAGGTGAGGGTACGGCAACTCTTTAGGGGGAGCGTGCGTGTGAGGGCGCGGTTTAGTGTTGGCGTACGGGTTAGGATTAGGGGACGGGTGAGGGTCAGGCTTCGGGGAAGGGTTAGGGTTAGGGTTCGGGTTAGGGTTAGGGTTAGGGGACGGGGACTGTTCAGGGTCTAGGTGAGGGTACGGCAACGCTTTAGGGGGAGCGTGCGTGTGAGGGCGCGGGTTAGTGTTAGCGCACGGGTTAGGATTAGGGCACGGGTGAGGGTCAGGGTTCTGGGAAGTGTCAGGGTTAGGGTTCGGGGTAGGGTTAGGGTTAGGGGACGGGGACGATTTAGGGTCCAGGTGAGGGTACGGTAACGCTTTAGGGGGAGCGTGCGTGTGAGGGCGTGGGTTAACGTTAGCTTACGGGTTAGGATTAGGGGACGAGTGAGGGTCAGGCTTCGGGGAAGGGTTAGGGTTAGGGTTCGGGCTAGGGTTAGAGTTAGGGGACGGGGACGGTTTAGGGTCCAGGTGAGGGTACGGCAACGCCTTAGGGGGAGCGTGCCTGTGAGAGCGCGGGTTAGTGTTAGCGTACGGGTTAGGATTAGGGGACGGGTGAGGGTCAGGCTTCGGGGAAGGGTTAGGGTTAGGGTTCAGGCTAGGGTTAGGGTTAGGGGACGGGGACGGTTTTGGGTCCAGGTGAGTGTACGGCAAAGCTTTAGGGGGAGCGTGCGTGTGAGGGCGCTGGTTAGTGATAGCGTACGGGTTAGGATTAGGGGACGGGTGAGGGTCAGGCTTCGGGGAAGGGTTAGGGTTAGGGTTCGGGCTAGGGTTAGGGTTAGGGGATGGGGACGGTTTAGGGTCCAGGTGAGGGTACGGCAACGCTTTAGGGGGAGCGTGCGTGTGAGGGCGCGGGTTAGTGTTAGCGTACGGGTTAGGATTAGGGGACGGGTGAGAGTCAGGCTTCGGGGAATGGTTAGAGTTAGGGTTCCGGCTAGGGTTAGGGTTAGGAGACGGGGACGGTTTAGGGTCCAGGTGAGGGTACGGCAACGCTTTAGGGGGAGCGTGCGTGTGAGGGCGCGGGTTAGTGTTAGCGTACGGGTTATGATTAGGGGACGGGTGAGGGTCAGGCTTCGGGGAAGGGTTAGGGTTAGGGTTCGGGCTAGGGTTAGGGTTAGGGGACGGGGACGGTTTAGGGTCCAGGTGAGGGTACGGCAACGCTTTAGGGGGAGCGTGCGTGTGAGGGCGCGGGATAGTGTTAGAGTACGAGTTAGGATTAGGGGACGGGGTGGGTCAGGCTTCGGGGAAGGGTTAGGGTTAGGGTACGGGCTAGGGTTAGGGTTAGGGGACGGGGACGGTTTAGGGTCCAGGAGAGGGTACGGCAACGCTTTAGGGGGAGCGTGCGTGTGAGGTCGCGGGTTAGTGTTAGCGTACGGGTTAGGATTAGGGGACGGGTGAGTGTCAGGCTTCGGGGAAGGGTTAGGGTTAGGGTTCGGGCTAGGTTTAGGGTTAGGGTACCGGGACGGTTTAGGGTCCAGGTGAGGGTACGGCACCGCTTTAGGGGGAGCGTGCGTGTGAGGGCGTGGGTAGGTGTTAGCGTACGGGTTAGGATTAGGGGACGGTTGAGGGTCAGGCTTCGGGGAAGGGTTAGTGTTAGGGTTCGGGCTAGGGGTAGGGTTAGGGGACGGGGACGGTTTAGGGTCCAAGTGAGGGTACGGCAACGCTTTAGGGGGAGCGTGCGTGTGAGGGCACGGGTTAGTGTTAGCGTACGGGTTAGGATTAGGGGACGGGTGAGGGACAGGCTTCGGGGAAGGGTTAGGGTTAGGGTTCGGGCTAGGGTTAGGGTTAGGGGACGGGGACGGTTTAGGGTCCAGGTGAGGGTACGGCAACGCTTTAGGGGAAGCGTGCGATTGAGGGCGCGGGTTAGTGTTAGCGTACGGGTTAGGATTAGGGCACGGGTGAGGGTCAGGCTTCGGGGAAGGGTTAGGGTTAGGGTTCGGGTTAGGGTTAGGGTTAGGGTACGGGGACGGTTTAGGGTCCAGGTGAGGGTACGGCAACGCTTTAGGGGGAGCGTGCGTGTGAGGGCGCGGGTTAGTGTTAGCGTACGTGATAGGATTAGGGTACGGGTGAGGGTCAGGCTTCGGGGAAGGGTTAGGGTTAGGGTTCGGGCTAGGGTTAGGGTTAGGGGACGGGGAAGGTTTAGGGTCCAGGTGAGGGTACAGCAACGCTTTAGGGGGATGGTGCGTGTGAGGGCGCGGGTTAGTGTTAGCGTACGGGTTAGGATTAGGGAACGGTTGAGGGTCAGGCTTCGGGGAAGGGTTAGTGTTAGGGTTCGGGCTAGGGTTAGGGTTAGGGGACGGGGACGGTTTAGGGTCCAAGTGAGGGTACGGCAACGCTTTAGGGGGAGCGTGCGTGTGAGGGCACGGGTTAGTGTTAGCGTACGGGTTAGGATTAGGGCACGGGTGAGGGTCAGGCTTCGGGGAAGGGTTAGGGTTAGGGTTCGGGCTAGGGTTAGGGTTAGGGGACGGGGACGGTTTAGGGTCCAGGTGAGAGTACGGCAACGCTTTAGGGGAAGCGTGCGAGTGAGGGCGCGGGTTAGTGTTAGTGTACGGTTTAGGATTAGGGGACGGGTGAGGGTCAGGCTTCGGGGAAGGGTTAGGGATAGGGTTCGGGCTAGGGTTAGGGTTAGGGGACAGGGACGGTTTAGGGTCCAGGTGAGGGTACGACAACGCTTTAGGGGGAGCGTACGTGTGAGGGCGCGGGTTAGCGTTAGCGTACGGGTTAGGATTAGGGGACGGCTGAGGGTCAGGCTTCGGGGAAGCGTTAGGGTTAGGGGATAGGGACGGTTTAGGGTCCAGGTGAGGGTACGACAACACTTTAAGGGGAGCGTACGTGTGAGGGCGTGGGTTAGCGTTAGCGTACGGTTTAGGATTAGGGGACGGGTGAGGATCAGGCTTCGGGGAAGGGTTAGGGTTAGGGTTCGGGCTAATGTTAGGGTTAGGGGACGGGGACGGTTTAGGGTCCAGGTGAGGGTACGACAACGCTTTAGGGGTAGCGTACGTGTGAGGGCGTGGGTTAGCGTTATCGTACGGGTTAGGATTAGGGGATGGCTGAGGGTCAGGCTTCGGGGAAGGGTTAGGGTTAGGGGATAGGGACGGTTTAGGGTCCAGGTGAGGGTACGACAACAGTTTAGGCGAGCGTACGTGTGAGGGCGTGGGTTAGCGTTAGCGTACGGGTTAGGATTAGGGGACGGGTGAGGGTCAGGCTTCGGGGAAGGGTTAGGGTTAGGGTTCGGGCTAGGGTTAGGGTTAGGGAACGGGGACGGTTTTGGGTCCAGGTGAGGGTACGGCAATGCTTTAGGGGGAGCGTGCGTGTGAGGGCGCGGGTTAGTGTTAGCGTACGGGTTAGGATTAGGGGACGGGTGAGGGTCAGGCTTCGGGGAAGGGTTAGGGTTAGGGTTCGGGCTAGGGTTAGGGTTAGGGGACGGGGATGGTTTAGGGTCCAGGTGAGGGTACGGCAACGCTTTAGGGGGAGCGTGCGTGTGAGGGCGCGGGTTAGTGTTAGCGTACGGGTTAGGATTCGGGGACAGGTGAGGGTCAGGCTTCGGGGAAGTGTTACTGTTAGGGTTCGGGCTAGGGTTAGGGTTAGGGGACAGGGACGGTTTAGGGTCCAGGTGACGGTACGGCAATGCTTTAGGGGGAGTGTGCGTGTGAGGGCGTGGGTTAGTGTTAGCGTACGGATTAGGATTAGGGCACGGGTGAGGGTCAGGCTTCGGGGAAGGGTTAGGGTTAGGGTTCGGGCTAGGGTTAGGGTTAGGGGACGGGGACGGTTTAGGGTCCAGGTGAGGGTACGGCAACGCTTTAGGGGGATGGTGCGTGTGAGGGCGCGGGTTAGTGTTAGCGTACGGGTTAGGATTAGGGAACGGGTGAGGGTCAGGCTTCGGGGAAGGGTTAGTGTTAGGGTTCGGGCTAGGGTTAGGGTTAGGGGACGGGGACGGTTTAGGGTCCAAGTGAGTGTACGGCAACGCTTTAGGGGGAGCGTGCGTGTGAGGGCACGGGTTAGTGTTAGCGTACGGGTTAGGATTAGGTGACGGGTGAGGGTCAGGCTTCGGGGAAGGGTTAGGGTTAGGGTTCGGGCTAGGGTTAGGGTTAGGGGACGGGGACGGTTTAGGGTCCAGGTGAGGGTACGGCAACGCTTTAGGGGAAGCGTGCGAGTGAGGGCGCGGGTTAGTGTTAGCGTACGGGTTAGGATTAGGGCACGGGTGAGGGTCAGGCTTCGGGGAAGGGTTAGGGTTAGGGTTCGGGTTAGGGTTAGGGTTAGGGGATGGGGACGGTTTAGGGTCCAGGTGAGGGTACGGCAACGCTTTAGGAGGAGCGTGCGTGTGAGGGCGCGGGTTAGTGTTAGCGTACGGGTTAGGATTAGGGCACGGGTGAGGGTCAGGCTTCGGGGAAGGGTGAGGGTTAGGGTTTGGGCTAGGGTTAGGGTTAGGGGACGGGGACGGTTTAGGGTCCAGGTGAGTGTACGGCAATGCTTTTGGGGGAGCGTGCGTGTGAGGGCGCGGGTTAGTGTTAGCGTACCGGTTAGGATTAGGGGACGGGTGAGGGTCAGGCTTCGGGGAAGGGTTAGGGTTAGGGTTCGTGCTACGGTTAGGGTTAGGGGACGGGGACGGTTTAGGGTCCAGGTGAGGGTACGGCAACGCTTTCGGGGGAGCGTGCGTGTGAGGGCGCGGGTTAGTGTTAGCGTACGGGTTAGGATTAGGGGACGGGTGAGGGTCACACTTTGGGGAAGGGTTAGGGTTAGGGTTCGTGCTAGAGTTAGGGTTAAGGGACGGGGACGGTTTAGGGTCCAGGTGAGGGTACGGCAACGCTTTAGGGGGAGCGTGCGTGTGAGGGCGCGGGTTAGTGTTAGCGTACGGGTTATGTTTAGGGGAAGGGTGAGGGTCAGGCTTCGGGGAAGGGTTAGGGTTAGGGTTCGGGCTAGGGTAAGGGTTAGGGGACAGGGACGGTTTAGGGTACAGGTTAGGGTACGGCAACGCTTTAGGGGGAGCGTGCGTGTGAGGGCGCAGGTTAGTGTTAGCGTACGGGTTAGCATTAGGGGACGGGTGAGGGTCAGGCTTCGGGGAAGGGTTAGGGTTAGGGTTCGGGCTACGGTTAGGGTTAGGGGACAGGGACGGTTTAGGGTCCAGGTGAGGGTACGGCAACGCTTTAGGGGGAGCGTGCGTGTGAGGGCGCGGGTTAGTGTTAGCGTACGTGATAGGATTAGGGCACGGGTGAGGGTCAGGCTTCGGGGAAGGGTTAGGGTTAGGATTCGGGCTAGGGTTAGGGTTAGGGGACGGGGACGGTTTAGGGTCCAGGTGAGGGTACGGCAACGCTTTAGGGGGAGCGTGCCTGTGAGGGCGCGGGTTAGGATTAGGGGACGGGTGAGGGTCAGGCTTCGGGGAAGGGTTAGGTTTAGGGTTCGGGCTAGGGTTAGGGTTAGGGGACGGGGACGGTTTAGGGTCCAGGTGAGGGTACGGCAACGCTTTAGGGGGAGCGTGCGTGTGAGGGCGCGTGTTAGTGTTAGCGTATGGGTTAGGATTAGGGGACGGGTGAGGGTCAGGCTTCGGGGAAGTGTTAGGGTTAGGGTTCGGGCTAGGGTTAGGGTTAGGGGACGGGGACGGTTTAGTGTCCAGGTGAGGGTACGGCGAACGCTTTAGGGGGAGCGTGCGTGTGAGGGCGCGGGTTAGTGTTAGCGTACGGGTTAGGATTAGGGCACGGGTGAGGGTCAGGCTTCGGGGAAGGGTTACGGTTAGGATTCGGGCTAGGGTTAGGGTTAGGGGACGGGGACGGTTTAGGGTCCAGGTGACGGTACGGCAACGCTTTAGGGGGAGCGTGCGTGTGAAGGCGCGGGTTAGGATTAGGGGACGGGTGAGGGTCAGGCTTCGGGGAAGGGTTAGGGTTAGGGTTCGGGCTAGGGTTAGGGTTAGGGGACGGGGACGGTTTAGGGTCTATGTGAGGGTACGGCAACGCTTTAGGGGGAGCGTGCGTGTGAGGGCGCGGGTTAGTGTTAGCTTATGGGTTAGGATTAGGGGACAGGTGAGGGTCAGGCTTCGGGGAAGGGTTAGGGTTAGGGTTCGGGCTAGGGTTAGGGTTAGGGGACGGGGACGGTTTAGTGTCCAGGTGATGGTACGGCAACGCTTTAGGGGGAGCGTGCGTGTGAGGGCGCGGGTTAGTGTTAGCGTACGGGTTAGGATTAGGGCACGGGTGAGGGTCAGGCTTTGGGGAAATGTTAGGGTTAGGGTTCGGGCTAGGGTTAGGATTAGGGGACGGGGACGGTTTAGTGTCCAGGTGAGGGTAAGGCAACGATTTAGGGGGAAGTGCTTGTGAGGGTGCGGGTTATTGTTAGCGTACGGGTTAGGATTAGGGGACGGGTGAGGGTCAGGCTTCGGGGAAGGGTTAGGGTTAGGGTTCGGGCTAGGGTTAGTCTTAGGGGATGGGGACGGTTTAGGGTCCAGGTGAGGGTACGGCAACGCTTTAGGGGGAGCATGCGTGTGAATGCGCCGGTTAGTGTTAGCGTACGGGTTAGGATTAGGGCAAGGGTGAAGGTCAGTCTTCGGGGAAGGGTTAGGGTTTGGGTTCGGACTAGGGTTAGGGTTAGGGGACGGGGACTGTTCAGGGTCCAGGTGAGGGTACGGCAACGCTTTAGGAGGAGCGTGCGTGTGAGGGCGCGGGTTAGTGTTAGCGTACGGGTTAGGATTAGGGGACGGGTGAGGGTCAGGCTTCGGGGAAGGTTTACGGTTAGGGTTCGGGCTAGGGTTAGGGTTAGGGGACGGGGACGGTTCAGGGTCCAGGTGAGGGTACGGCAACGCTTTAGGGGGAGCGTGCGTGTGAGGGCGCGGGTTAGTGTTAGCGTACGGGTTAGGATTAGGGGACGGGTGAGGGTCAGGTTTCGGGGAAGGGTTAGGGTTAGGGTTCGGGCTAGGGTTAGGGTTAGGGGACGGGGACGGTTTAGGGTTCAGGTGAGGGTACGGCAACGCTTTAGGGTAACGTGCGTGTGAGGGCGCGGGTTAGTGTTAGCGTACGGGTTATGATTAGGGGACGGGTGAGGGTCAGGCTTCGGGGAAGGGTTAGGGTTAGGGTTCGGGCTAGGGTTAGGGTTAGGGGACGGGGACGGTTCAGGGTCCAGGTGAGGGTACGGCAACGCTTTACTGGGAGAGTGCGTGTGAGGGCGCGGGTTAGTGTTAGCGTACGGGTTAGGATTAGGGGACGGGTGAGGGTCAGGCTTCGGGGAAGGGTTAGGGTTAGGGTTCGGGCTAGGGTTAGGGTTAGGGTTAGGGGACGGTTTAGGGTCCAGGTGAGGGTACGGCAACGCTTTAGGGGGAGCGTGCATGTCAGGGCGCGGGTTAGTGTTAGCGTACGGGTTAGGATTAGGGGACGGGTGAGGGTCAGGCTTCGGGGAAGGGTCAGGGTTAGGGTTCGGGCTAGGGTTGGGGTTAGGGGACGGGGACGGTTTAGGGTCCAGGTGAGGGTACGGCAACGCTTTAGGGGGAGCGTGCGTGTGAGGGCGCGGGTTAGTGTTAGCGTACGAGTTAGGATTAGGGGACGGGTGAGGGTCAGGCTTCGGGGAAGGGTCAGGGTTAGTGTTCGGGCTAGGGTTAGGGTTAGGGGACGGGGACGGTTTAGGGTCCAGGTGAGGGTATGGCAACGCTTTAGGGGGAGCGTGCGTGTGAGGGCGCGGGTTAGTGTTAGCGTACGGGTTAGGATTAGGGCAAGGGTGAGTGTCAGGCTTCGGGGAAGGATTAGGGTTAGGGTTCGGGCTAGGGTTAGGGTTAGGGGACGGGGATGGTTCAGGGTCCAGGTGAGGGTACGGCAACGCTTTAGGGGGAGCGTGCGTGTGAGGGCGCGGGTTAGTGTTAGCGTACGGGTTAGGATTAGGGGACGGGTGAGGGTCAGGCTTCGGGGAAAGGTTAGGGTTAGGGTTCGGGCTAGGGTTAGGGTTAGGGGACGGGGACGGTTCAGGGTCCAGGTGAGGGTACGGCAACGCTTTAGGGGGAGCGTGCGTGTGAGGGCGCGGGTTAGTGTTAGCGTACGGGTTAGGATTAGGGGACGGGTGAGGGTCAGGCTTCGGGGAAGGGTTAGGGTTAGGGTTCGGGCTAGGGTTAGGGTTAGGGGACGGGGACGGTTTAGGGTCCAGGTGAGGGTACGGCAATGCTTTAGGGGGAGCGTGCGTGTGAGGGCGCAGGTTAGTGTTAGCGTACGGGTTAGGATTAGGGGACGGGGAGGGTCAGGCTTCGGGGAAGGGTTAGGGTTAGGGTACGGGCTAGGGTTAGGGTTAGGGGACGGGGACGGTTCAGGATCCAGGTGAGGGTACGGCAACGCTTTAGGGGGAGCGTGCGTGTGAGGGCGCAGGTTAGTGTTAGCGTACGGGTTAGGATTAGGGGACGGGTGAGGGTCAGGCTTCGGGGAAGGTTTAGGGTTAGGGTTCGGGCTAGGGTTAGGGTTAGGGCACGGTGACGGTCCAGGGTCCAGGTGAGGGTACGGCAACGCTTTAGGGGGAGCGTGCGTGTGAGGGCGTGGGTTAGTGTTAGCGTACGGATTAGGATTAGGGGACGGGTGAGGGTCAGGCTTCGGGGAAGGGTTAGGGTTAGGTTTCGGGCTACGGTTAGGGTTAGGGGACGGGGACCGTTTAGGGTCCAGGTGACGGTACGGCAACGCTTTAGGGGGAGCGTACGTGTGAGGGCGCGGGTTAGTGTTAGCGTACGGGTTAGGATTAGGGGACGGGTGAGGGTCAGGCTTCGGGGAAGTGTCATTGTTAGGGTTCGGGGTAGGGTTAGGGTTAGGGGACGGGGACGGTTTAGGGTCCAGGTGAGGGTACGGCAACGCTTTAGGGGGAGCGTGCGTGTGAGGGCGCGGGTTAGTGTTAGCGTACGGGTTAGGATTAGGGGACGGGTGAGGGTCAGGCTTCGGGGAAGGGTCAGGGTTAGGGTTCGGGCTAGGGTTAGGGTTAGGGGACGGGGACGGTTTAGGGTCCAGGTGAGGGTACGGCAACGCTTTAGGGGGAGCGTGCGTGTGAGGGCGCGGGTTAGTGTTAGCGTACGGGTTAGGATTAGGGGACGGGTGAGGGTCAGGCTTCGGGGAAGGGTTAGGGTTAGTGTTCAGGCTAGGGTTAGGGTTAGGGGACGGGGACGGTTTAGGGTCCAGGTGAGGGTACGGCAACGCTTTAGGGGGAGCGTGCGTGTGAGGGCGCGGGTTAGTGTTAGCGTACGTGTTAGGATTAGGGGACGGGTGAGGGTCAGGCTTCGGGGAAGGGTTAGGATTAGGGTTCGGGCTAGGGTTAGGGTTAGGGGACGGGGACGGTTTAGGGTCCAGGTGAGGGTACGGCAACTCTTTAGGGGGAGCGTGCGTGTGAGGGCATGGGTTAGTGTTAGCGTACGGGTTAGGATTAGGGGACGGGTGAGGGTCAGGCTTCGGGGAAGGGTTCGGGTTAGGGATCGGGCTAGGGTTAGGGTTAGGGTTAGGGGACGGGGACGGTTTAGGGTCCAGGTGAGGGTACGGTAACGCTTTAGGGGGAGCGTGCGTGTGAGGGCGCGGGTTAGTGTTAGCGTACGGGTTAGGATTAGGGGACGGGTGAGGGTCAGGCTTCGGGGAAGGGTTAGGGTTAGGGTTCGGGCTAGGGTTAGGGTTAGGGTTAGGGGACGGTTCTGGGTCCAGGTGATGGTACGGCAACGCTTTAGGGGGAGCGTGCGTGTGAGGGCGCGGGTTAGTGTGAGCGTACGGGTTAGGATTAGGGGACGGGTGAGGGTCAGGCTTCGGGGAAGGGTTAGGGTTAGGGTTCGGGCTAGGGTTAGGGTTAGGGTTAGGGGACGGTTCTGGGTCCAGGTGAGGGTACGGCAACGCTTTAGGGGGAGCGTGCGTGTGAGGGCGCGGGTTAGTGTTAGCGTACGGGTTAGGATTAGGGGACGGGTGAGGGTCAGGCTTCGGGGAAGGGTTAGGGTTAGGGTTCGGGCTAGTGTTAGCGTTAGGGACGGGGACGGTTCTTGGTCCAGGTGAGGGTATGGCAACGCGTTAGGGGGAGCGTGCATGTGAGGGCGCGGGTTAGTGTTAGCGTACGGGTTAGGATTAGGGGACGGGTGAGGGTCAGGCTTCGGGGAAGGGTTAGGGTTAGGCTTCGGGCTAGGGTTAGGGTTAGGGGACGGGGACGGTTCAGGGTCCAGGTGAGGGTACGGCAACGCTTTAGGGGGAGCGTGCGTGTGAGGGCGCGGGTTAACGTTAGCTTACGGGTTAGGATTAGGGGACGAGTGAGGGTCAGGCTTCGGGGAAGGGTTAGGGTTAGGGTTCGGGCTAGGGTTAGGGTTAGGGGACGGGGACGGTTTAGGGTCCAGGTGAGGGTACGGCAACGCCTTAGGGGGAGCGTGCGTGTGAGAGCGCGGGTTAGTGTTAGCGTACGGGTTAGGATTAGGGGACGGGTGAGGGTCAGGCTTCGGGGAAGGGTTAGGGTTAGGGTTCAGGCTAGGGTTAGGGTTAGGGGACGGGGACGGTTTTGGGTCCAGGTGAGTGTACGGCAAAGCTTTAGGGGGAGCGTGCGTGTGAGGGCGCTGGTTAGTGATAGCGTACGGGTTAGGATTAGGGGACGGGTGAGGGTCAGGCTTCGGGGAAGGGTTAGGGTTAGGGTTCGGGCTAGGGTTAGGGTTAGGGGATGGGGACGGTTTAGGGTCCAGGTGAGGGTACGGCAACGCTTTAGGGGGAGCGTGCGTGTGAGGGCGCGGGTTAGTGTTAGCGTACGGGTTAGGATTAGGGGACGGGTGAGAGTCAGGCTTCGGGGAATGGTTAGAGTTAGGGTTCCGGCTAGGGTTAGGGTTAGGAGACGCGGACGGTTTAGGGTCCAGGTGAGGGTACGGCAACGCTTTAGGGGGAGCGTGCGTGTGAGGGCGCGGGTTAGTGTTAGCGTACGGGTTATGATTAGGGGACGGGTGAGGGTCAGGCTTCGGGGAAGGGTTAGGGTTAGGGTTCGGGCTAGGGTTAGGGTTAGGGGACGGGGACGGTTTAGGGTCCAGGTGAGGGTACGGCAACGCTTTAGGGGGAGCGTGCGTGTGAGGGCGCGGGATAGTGTTAGAGTACGGGTTAGGATTAGGGGACGGGGTGGGTCAGGCTTCGGGGAAGGGTTAGGGTTAGGGTACGGGCTAGGGTTAGGGTTAGGGGACGGGGACGGTTTAGGGTCCAGGAGAGGGTACGGCAACGCTTTAGGGGGAGCGTGCGTGTGAGGTCGCGGGTTAGTGTTAGCGTACGGGTTAGGATTAGGGGACGGGTGAGTGTCAGGCTTCGGGGAAGGGTTAGGGTTAGGGTTCGGGCTAGGGTTAGGGTTAGGGTACGGGGACGGTTTAGGGTCCAGGTGAGGGTACGGCACCGCTTTAGGGGGAGCGTGCGTGTGAGGGCGTGGGTAGGTGTTAGCGTACGGGTTAGGATTAGGGGACGGGTGAGGGTCAGGCTTCGGGGAAGGGTTAGGGTTAGGGTTCGGGCTAGGGTTAGGGTTAGGGGACGGGGACGCTTTAGGGTCCAGGTGAGGGTACGGCAACGCTTTAGGGGGAGCGTGCGTGTGAGGGCGCGGGTTAGTGTTAGCGTACTGGTTAGGATTAGGGGACGGGTGAGGGTCAGGCTTCGGGGAAGGGTTAGGGTTAGGGTTCGGGCTAGGGTTAGGGTTAGGGGACGGGGACGGTTTAGGGTCCAGGAGAGGGTACGGCAACGCTTTAGGGGGAGCGTGCGTGTGAGGGCGCGGGTTAGTGTTAGCGTACGGGTTAGGATTAGGGGACGGGTGAGGGTCAGGCTTCGGGGAAGGGTTAGGGTTAGGGTTCGGGCTAGGGTTAGGGTTAGGGTACGGGGACGGTTTAGGGTCCAGGTGAGGGTCCGGCAACGCTTTAGGGGGAGCGTGCGTGTGAGGGCGCGGGTTAGTGTTAGCGTACGGGTTAGGATTAGGGGACGGGTGAGGGTCAGGCTTCGGGGAAGGGTTAGGGTTAGGGTTCGGGGTAGGGTTAGAGTTAGGGGACGGGGACGGTTTAGGGTCCAGGTGAGGGTACGGCAACACTTTAGGGGGAGCGTGCGTGTGAGGGCGCGGTTTAGTGTTAGCGTACGGGTTAGGATTAGGGGACGGGTGAGGGTCAGGCTTCGGGGAAGGGTCAGGGTTAGGGTTCGGGCTAGGGTTAGGGTTAGGGGACGGGGACGGTTTAGGGTCCAGGTGAGGGTACGGCAACGCTTTAGGGGGAGCGTGCGTGTGAGGGCGCGGGTTAGTGTTAGCGTACGGGTTAGGATTAGGGGACGGGTGAGGGTCAGGCTTCGGGGAAGGGTCAGGGTTAGGGTTCGGGCTAGGGTTAGGGTTAGGGGACGGGTACGGTTTAGGGTCCAGGTGAGGGTACGGCAACGCTTTAGGGGGAGCGTGCGTGTGAGGGCGCGGGTTAGTGTTAGCGTACGGGTTATGATTAGGGGACAGGTGAGGGTCAGGCTTCGGGGAAGGGTTAGGGTTAGTGTTCAGGCTAGGGTTAGGGTTAGGGGACGGGGACGGCTTAGGGTCCAGGTGAGGGTACGGTAACGCTTTAGGGGGAGCGTGCGTGTGAGGGCGCGGGTTAGTGTTAGCGTACGGGTTAGGATTAGGAGACGGTTGAGGGTCAGGCTTCGGGGAAGGGTTAGGATTAGGGTTCGGGCTAGGGTTAGGGTTAGGGGACGGGGACGGTTTAGGGTCCAGGTGAGGGTACGGCAACTCTTTAGGGGGAGCGTGCGTGTGAGGGCATGGGTTAGTTTTAGTGTACGGGTTAGGATTAGGGGACGGGTGAGGGTCAGGCTTCGGGGAAGGGTTCGGGTTAGGGATCGGGCTAGGGTTAGGGTTAGGGTTAGGGGACGGGGACGGTTTAGGGTCCAGGTGAGGGTACGGTAACGCTTTAGGGGGAGCGTGCGTGTGAGGGCGCGGGTTAGTGTTAGCGTACGGGTTAGGATTAGGGGACGGGTGAGGGTCAGGCTTCGGGGAAGGGTTAGGGTTAGGGTTCGGGCTAGGGTTAGGGATAGGGGACGGGGACGGTATAGGGTCCAGGTGAGGGTACGGCAACGCTTTAGGGGGAGCGTGCGTGTGAGGGCGTGGGTTAGTGTTAGCGTACTGATTAGGATTAGGGGCGGGTGAGGGTCAGGCTTCGGGGAAGGGTTAGGGTTAGGGTTCGGGCTAGGGTTAGGTTTAGGGGATGGGGACGGTTTAGGGTCCAGGTGAGGGTATGGCAACGCTTTATGGGGAGTGTGCGTGTGAGGGCGCGGGTTAGTGTTAGCGTACGGGTTAGGATTAGGGGACGGGTGAGGGTCAGGCTTCGGGGAAGGGTTAGGGTTAGGGTTCGGGCTAGGGTTAGGGTTAGGGGATGGGGATGGTTTAGTGTCCAGGTGAGGGTACGGCAACGCTTTAGGGGGAGCGTCCATGTGAGGGCGCGGGTTAGTGTTAGCGTACGGGTTAGGATTAGGGATCGGGTGAGGGTCAGGCTTCGGGGAAGGGTTCGGGTTAGGGATCGGGCTAGGGTTAGGGTTAGGGTTAGGGGACGGGGACGGTTTAGGGTCCAGGTGAGGGTACGGTAACGCTTTAGGGGGAGCGTGCGTGTGAGGGCGCGGGTTAGTGTTAGCGTACGGGTTAGGATTAGGGGACGGGTGAGGGTCAGGCTTCGGGGAAGGGTTAGGGTTAGGGTTCGGGCTAGGGTTAGGGTTAGGGTTAGGGGACGGTTCTGGGTCCAGGTGATGGTACGGCAACGCTTTAGGGGGAGCGTGCGTGTGAGGGCGCGGGTTAGTGTGAGCGTACGGGTTAGGATTAGGGGACGGGTGAGGGTCAGGCTTCGGGGAAGGGTTAGGGTTAGGGTTCGGGCTAGGGTTAAAGTTAGGGTTAGGGGACGGTTCTGGGTCCAGGTGAGGGTACGGCAACGCTTTACGGGGAGCGTGCGTGTGAGGGCGCGGGTTAGTGTTAGCGTACGGGTTAGGATTAGGGGACGGGTGAGGGTCAGGCTTCGGGGAAGGGTTAGGGTTAGGGTTCGGGCTAGTGTTAGCGTTAGGGGACGGGGACGGTTCTTGGTCCAGGTGAGGGTATGGCAACGCGTTAGGGGGAGCGTGCGTGTGAGGGCGCGGGTTAGTGTTAGCGTACGGGTTAGGATTAGGGGACGGGTGAGGGTCAGGCTTCGGGGAAGGGTTAGGGTTAGGCTTCGGGCTAGGGTTAGGGTTAGGGGACGGGGACGGTTCAGGGTCCAGGTGAGGGTACGGCAACTCTTTAGGGGGAGCGTGCGTGTGAGGGCGCGGTTTAGTGTTGGCGTACGGGTTAGGATTAGGGGACGGGTGAGGGTCAGGCTTCGGGGAAGGGTTAGGGTTAGGGTTCGGGCTAGGGTTAGGGTTAGGGGACGGGGACTGTTCAGGGTCTAGGTGAGGGTACGGCAACGCTTTAGGGGGAGCGTGCGTGTGAGGGCGCGGGTTAGTGTTAGCGCACGGGTTAGGATTAGGGGACGGGTGAGGGTCAGGATTCTGGGAAGGGTTAGGGTTAGGGTTCCGGCTAGGGTTAGGGTTAGGGGACGGGGACGGTTTAGGGTCCAGGTGAGGGTACGGTAACGCTTTAGGGGGAGCGTGCGTGTGAGGGCGCGGGTTAACGTTAGCTTACGGGTTAGGATTAGGGGACGAGTGAGGGTCAGGCTTCGGGGAAGGGTTAGGGTTAGGGTTCGGGCTAGGGTTAGGGTTAGGGGACGGGGACGGTTTAGGGTCCAGGTGAGGGTACGGCAACGCCTTAGGGGGAGCGTGCGTGTGAGAGCGCGGGTTAGTGTTAGCGTACGGGTTAGGATTAGGGGACGGGTGAGGGTCAGGCTTCGGGGAAGGGTTAGGGTTAGGGTTCGGTCTAGGGTTAGGGTTAGGGGACGGGGACGGTTTTGGGTCCAGGTGAGTGTACGGCAAAGCTTTAGGGGGAGCGTGCGTGTGAGGGCGCTGGTTAGTGATAGCGTACGGGTTAGGATTAGGGGACGGGTGAGGGTCAGGCTTCGGGGAAGGGTTAGGGTTAGGGTTCGGGCTAGGGTTAGGGTTAGGGGACGGGGACGGTTCTGGGTCCAGGAGAGGGTACGGCAACGCTTTAGGGGGAGCGTGCGTGTGAGGGCGCCGGTTAGTGTTAGCGTACGGGTTAGGATTAGGGGACGGGTGAGGGTCAGGCTTCGGGGAAGGGTTAGGGTTAGGGTTCGGGCTAGGGTTAGGGTTAGGGGATGGGGATGGTTTAGTGTCCAGGTGAGGGTACGGCAACGCTTTAGGGGGAGCGTCCATGTGAGGGCGCGGGTTAGTGTTAGCGTACGGGTTAGGATTAGGGCTCGGGTGAGGGTCAGGCTTCGGGGAAGGGTTCGGGTTAGGGATCGGGCTAGGGTTAGGGTTAGGGTTAGGGGACGGGGACGGTTTAGGGTCCAGGTGAGGGTACGGTAACGCTTTAGGGGGAGCGTGCGTGTGAGGGCGCGGGTTAGTGTTAGCGTACGGGTTAGGATTAGGGGACGGGTGAGGGTCAGGCTTCGGGGAAGGGTTAGGGTTAGGGTTCGGGCTAGGGTTAGGGTTAGGGTTAGGGGACGGTTCTGGGTCCAGGTGATGGTACGGCAACGCTTTAGGGGGAGCGTGCGTGTGAGGGCGCGGGTTAGTGTGAGCGTACGGGTTAGGATTAGGGGACGGGTGAGGGTCAGGCTTCGGGGAAGGGTTAGGGTTAGGGTTCGGGCTAGGGTTAAAGTTAGGGTTAGGGGACGGTTCTGGGTCCAGGTGAGGGTACGGCAACGCTTTACGGGGAGCGTGCGTGTGAGGGCGCGGGTTAGTGTTAGCGTACGGGTTAGGATTAGGGGACGGGTGAGGGTCAGGCTTCGGGGAAGGGTTAGGGTTAGGGTTCGGGCTAGTGTTAGCGTTAGGGGACGGGGACGGTTCTTGGTCCAGGTGAGGGTATGGCAACGCGTTAGGGGGAGCGTGCGTGTGAGGGCGCGGGTTAGTGTTAGCGTACGGGTTAGGATTAGGGGATGGGTGAGGGTCAGGCTTCGGGGAAGGGTTAGGGTTAGGCTTCGGGCTAGGGTTAGGGTTAGGGGACGGGGACGGTTCAGGGTCCAGGTGAGGGTACGGCAACTCTTTAGGGGGAGCGTGCGTGTGAGGGCGCGGTTTAGTGTTGGCGTACGGGTTAGGATTAGGGGACGGGTGAGGGTCAGGCTTCGGGGAAGGGTTAGGGTTAGGGTTCGGGCTAGGGTTAGGGTTAGGGGACGGGGACTGTTCAGGGTCTAGGTGAGGGTACGGCAACGCTTTAGGGGGAGCGTGCGTGTGAGGGCGCGGGTTAGTGTTAGCGCACGGGTTAGGATTAGGGGACGGGTGAGGGTCAGGATTCTGGGAAGGGTTAGGGTTAGGGTTCCGGCTAGGGTTAGGGTTAGGGGACGGGGACGGTTTAGGGTCCAGGTGAGGGTACGGTAACGCTTTAGGGGGAGCGTGCGTGTGAGGGCGCGGGTTAACGTTAGCTTACGGGTTAGGATTAGGGGACGAGTGAGGGTCAGGCTTCGGGGAAGGGTTAGGGTTAGGGTTCGGGCTAGGGTTAGGGTTAGGGGACGGGGACGGTTTAGGGTCCAGGTGAGGGTACGGCAACGCCTTAGGGGGAGCGTGCGTGTGAGAGCGCGGGTTAGTGTTAGCGTACGGGTTAGGATTAGGGGACGGGTGAGGGTCAGGCTTCGGGGAAGGGTTAGGGTTAGGGTTCGGTCTAGGGTTAGGGTTAGGGGACGGGGACGGTTTTGGGTCCAGGTGAGTGTACGGCAAAGCTTTAGGGGGAGCGTGCGTGTGAGGGCGCTGGTTAGTGATAGCGTACGGGTTAGGATTAGGGGACGGGTGAGGGTCAGGCTTCGGGGAAGGGTTAGGGTTAGGGTTCGGGCTAGGGTTAGGGTTAGGGGACGGGGACGGTTCTGGGTCCAGGAGAGGGTACGGCAACGCTTTAGGGGGAGCGTGCGTGTGAGGGCGCCGGTTAGTGTTAGCGTACGGGTTAGGATTAGGGCACGGGTGAGGGTCTGGCTTCGGGGAAGGGTTAGGGTTAGGGTTCGGGCTAGGGTTAGGGTTAGGGTACGGGGACGGTTTAGGGTGCAGGTGAGGGTCCGGCAACGCTTTAGGGGGAGCGTGCGTGTGAGGGCGCGGGTTAGTGTTAGCGTACGGGTTAGGATTAGGGGACGGGTGAGGGTCAGGCTTCGGGGAAGGGTTAGGGTTAGGGTTCGGGCTAGGGTTAGGGTTAGGGGACGGGGACGGTTTAGGGTCCAGGTGAGGGTACGGCAACGCTTTAGGGGGAGCGTGCGTGTGAGGGCGCGGTTTAGTGTTAGCGTACGGGTTAGGATTAGGGGACGGGTGAGGGTCAGGCTTCGGGGAAGGGTCAGGGTTAGGGTTCGGGCTAGGGTTAGGTTTAGGGGACGGGGACGGTTTAGGGTCCAGGTGAGGGTACGGCAACGCTTTAGGGGGAGCGTCCGTGTGAGGGCGCAGGTTAGTGTTAGCGTACGGGTTAGGATTAGGGGACGGGTGAGGGTCAGGCTTCGGGGAAGGGTTAGGATTAGGGTTCGGGCTAGGGTTAGGGTTAGGGGACGGGGACGGTTTAGGGTCCAGGTGAGGGTACGGCAACGCTTTAGGGGGAGCGTGCGTGTGAGGGCGCGGGTTAGTGTTAGCTTACGGGTTATGATTAGGGGACGGGTGAGGGTCAGGCTTCGGGGAAGGGTTAGGGTTAGTGTTCAGGCTAGGGTTAGGGTTAGGGGACGGGGACAGTTTAGGGTCCAGGTGAGGGTACGGCAACGCTTTAGGGGGAGCGTCCGTGTGAGGGCGCGGGTTAGTGTTAGCGTACGGGTTAGGATTAGGGGACGGGTGAGGGTCAGGCTTCGGGGAAGGGTTAGGATTAGGGTTCGGGCTAGGGTTAGGGTTAGGGGACGGGGACGGTTTAGGGTCCAGGTGAGGGTACGGCAACTCTTTAGGGGGAGCGTGCGTGTGAGGGCATGGGTTAGTGTTAGTGTACGGGTTAGGATTAGGGGACGGGTGAGGGTCAGGCTTCGGGGAAGGGTTCGGGTTAGGGATCGGGCTAGGGTTAGGGTTAGGGTTAGGGGACGGGGACGGTTTAGGGTCCAGGTGAGGGTACGGTAACGCTTTAGGGGGAGCGTGCGTGTGAGGGCGCGGGTTAGTGTTAGCGTACGGGTTAGGATTAGGGGACGGGTGAGGGTCAGGCTTCGGGGAAGGGTTAGGGTTAGGGTTCGGGCTAGGGTTAGGGTTAGGGTTAGGGGACGGTTCTGGGTCCAGGTGATGGTACGGCAACGCTTTAGGGGGAGCGTGCGTGTGAGGGCGCGGGTTAGTGTTAGCGTACGGGTTAGGATTAGGGGACGGGTGAGGGTCAGGCTTCGGGGAAGGGTTAGGGTTAGGGTTCGGGCTAGTGTTAGCGGTAGGGGTCGGGGACGGTTCTTGGTCCAGGTGAGGGTATGGCAACGCGTTAGGGGGAGCGTGCATGTGAGGGCGCGGGTTAATGTTAGCGTACGGGTTAGGATTAGGGGACGGGTGAGGGTCAGGCTTCGGGGAAGGGTTAGGGTTAGGCTTCGGGCTAGGGTTAGGGTTAGGGGACGGGGACGGTTCAGGGTCCAGGTGAGGGTACGGCAACTCTTTAGGGGGAGCGTGCGTGTGAGGGCGCGGTTTAGTGTTGGCGTACGGGTTAGGATTAGGGGACGGGTGAGGGTCAGGCTTCGGGGAAGGGTTAGGGTTAGGGTTCGGGCTAGGGTTAGGGTTAGGGGACGGGGACTGTTCAGGGTCTAGGTGAGGGTACGGCAACGCTTTAGGGGGAGCGTGCGTGTGAGGGCGCGGGTTAGTGTTAGCGCACGGGTTAGGATTAGGGGACGGGTGAGGGTCAGGATTCTGGGAAGGGTTAGGGTTAGGGTTCCGGCTAGGGTTAGGGTTAGGGGACGGGGACGGTTTAGGGTCCAGGTGAGGGTACGGTAACGCTTTAGGGGGAGCGTGCGTGTGAGGGCGCGGGTTAACGTTAGCTTACGGGTTAGGATTAGGGGACGAGTGAGGGTCAGGCTTCGGGGAAGGGTTAGGGTTAGGGTTCGGGCTAGGGTTAGGGTTAGGGGACGGGGACGGTTTAGGGTCCAGGTGAGGGTACGGCAACGCCTTAGGGGGAGCGTGCGTGTGAGAGCGCGGGTTAGTGTTAGCGTACGGGTTAGGATTAGGGGACGGGTGAGGGTCAGGCTTCGGGGAAGGGTTAGGGTTAGGATTCAGGCTAGGGTTAGGTTTAGGGGACGGGGACGGTTTTTGGTCCAGGTGAGTGTACGGCAAAGCTTTAGGGGGAGCGTGCGTGTGAGGGCGCTGGTTAGTGATAGCGTACGGGTTAGGATTAGGGGACGGGTGAGGGTCAGGCTTCGGGGAAGGGTTAGGGTTAGGGTTCGGGCTAGGGTCAGGGTTAGGGGATGGGGACGGTTTAGGGTCCAGGTGAGGGTACGGCAACGCTTTAGGGGGAGCGTGCGTGTGAGGGCGCGGGTTAGTGTTAGCGTACGGGTTAGGATTAGGGGACGGGTGAGAGTCAGGCTTCGGGGAATGGTTAGAGTTAGGGTTCCGGCTAGGGTTAGGTTTAGGAGACGGGGACGGTTTAGGGTCCAGGTGAGGGTACGGCAACGCTTTAGGGGGAGCGTGCGTGTGAGGGCGCGGGTTAGTGTTAGCGTACGGGTTATGATTAGGGGACGGGTGAGGGTCAGGCTTCGGGGAAGGGTTAGGGTTAGGGTTCGGGCTAGGGTTAGGGTTAGGGGACGGGGACGGTTTAGGGTCCAGGTGAGGGTACGGCAACGCTTTAGGGGGAGCGTGCGTGTGAGGGCGTGGGATAGTGTTAGAGTACGGGTTAGGATTAGGGGACGCGGTGGGTCAGGCTTCGGGGAAGGGTTAGGGTTAGGGTACGGGCTAGGGTTAGGGTTAGGGGACGGGGACGGTTTAGGGTCCAGGAGAGGGTACGGCAACGCTTTAGGGGGAGCGTGCGTGTGAGGTCGCGGGTTAGTGTTAGCGTACGGGTTAGGATTAGGGGACGGGTGAGTGTCAGGCTTCGGGGAAGGGTTAGGGTTAGGGTTCGGGCTAGGGTTAGGGTTAGGGTACGGGGACGGTTTAGGGTCCAGGTGAGGGTACGGCACCGCTTTAGGGGGAGCGTGCGTGTGAGGGCGTGGGTAGGTGTTAGCGTACGGGTTAGGATTAGGGGACGGGTGAGGGTCAGGCTTCGGGGAAGGGTTAGGGTTAGGGTTCGGGCTAGGGTTAGGGTTAGGGGACGTGGACGGTTTAGGGTCCAGGTGAGGGTACGGCACCGCTTTAGGGGGAGCATGCGTGTGAGGGTGCGGGTTAGTGTTAGCGTACTGGTTAGGATTAGGGGACGGGTGAGGGTCAGGCTTCGGGGAAGGGTTAGGGTTAGGGTTCGGGCTAGGGTTAGGGTTAGGGGATGGGGACGGTTTAGGGTCCAGGAGAGGGTACGGCAACGCTTTAGGCGGAGCGTGCGTGTGAGGGCGCGGGTTAGTGTTAGCGTACGGGTTAGGATTAGGGGACGGGTGAGGGTCAGGCTTCGGGGAAGGGTTAGGGTTAGGGTTCGGGCTAGGGTTAGGGTTAGGGTACGGGGACGGTTTAGGGTCCAGGTGAGGGTACGGTAATGCTTTAGGGGGAGCGTGCGTGTGAGGGCGCGGGTTAACGTTAGCTTACGGGTTAGGATTAGGGGACGAGTGAGGGTCAGGCTTCGGGGAAGGGTTAGGGTTAGGGTTCGGGCTAGGGTTAGGGTTAGGGGACGGGGACGGTTTAGGGTCCAGGTGAGGGTACGGCAACGCCTTAGGGGGAGCGTGCGTGTGAGAGCGCGGGTTAGTGTTAGCGTCCGGGTTAGGATTAGGGGACGGGTGAGGGTCAGGCTTCGGGGAAGGGTTAGGGTTAGGGTTCAGGCTAGGGTTAGGGTTAGGGGACGGGGACGGTTTTGGGTCCAGGTGAGTGTACGGCAAAGCTTTAGGGGGAGCGTGCGTGTGAGGGCGCTGGTTAGTGATAGCGTACGGGTTAGGATTAGGGGACGGGTGAGGGTCAGGCTTCGGGGAAGGGTTAGGGTTAGGGTTCGGGCTAGGGTTAGGGTTAGGGGACGGGGACGGTTTAGGGTCCAGGTGAGGGTACAGTAACGCTTTAGGGGGAGCGTGCGTGTGAGGGCGCGGGTTAGTGTTAGCGTACGGGTTAGGATTAGGGGACGGGTGAGAGTCAGGCTTCGGGGAATGGTTAGAGTTAGGGTTCCGGCTAGGGTTAGGGTTAGGAGACGGGGACGGTTTAGGTTCCAGGTGAGGGTACGGCAACGCTTTAGGGGGAGCGTGCGTGTGAGGGCGCGGGTTAGTGTTAGCGTACGGGTTATGATTAGGGGACGGGTGAGGGTCAGGCTTCGGGGAAGGGTTAGGGTTAGGGTTCGGGCTAGGGTTAGGGTTAGGGGACGGGGACGGTTTAGGGTCCAGGTGAGGGTACGGCAACGCTTTAGGGGGAGCGTGCGTGTGAGGGCGCGGGATAGTGTTAGAGTACGGGTTAGGATTATGGGACGGGGTGGGTCAGGCTTCGGGGAAGGGTTAGGGTTAGGGTACGGGCTAGGGTTAGGGTTAGGGGACGGGGACGGTTTAGGGTCCAGGAGAGGGTACGGCAACGCTTTAGGGGGAGCGTGCGTGTGAGGTCGCGGGTTAGTGTTAGCGTACGGGTTAGGATTAGGGGACGGGTGAGTGTCAGGCTTCGGGGAAGGGTTAGGGTTAGGGTTCGGGCTAGGGTTAGGGTTAGGGTACGGGGACGGTTTAGGGTCCGGGTGAGGGTACGGCAACGCTTTAGGGGGAGCGTGCGTGTGAGGGCGTGGGTAGGTGTTAGCGTACGGGTTAGGATTAGGGGACGGGTGAGGGTCAGGCTTCGGGAAAGGGTTAGGGTTAGGGTTCGGGCTAGGGTTAGGGTTAGGGGACGGGGACGGTTTAGGGTCCAGGTGAGCGTACGGCAACGCTTTAGGGGGAGCGTGCGTGTGAGGGCGCGGGTTAGTGTTAGCGTACTGGTTAGGATTAGGGGACGGGTGAGGGTCAGGCTTCGGGGAAGGGTTAGGGTTAGGGTTCGGGCTAGGGTTAGGGTTAGGGGACGGGGACGGTTTAGGGTCCAGGAGAGGGTACGGCAACGCTTTAGGGGGAGCGTGCGTGTGAGGGCGCGGGTTAGTGTTAGCGTATGGGTTAGGATTAGGGGACGGGTGAGGGTCAGGCTTCGGGGAAGGGTTAGGGTTAGGGTTCGGGCTAGGGTTAGGGTTAGGGTACGGGGACGGTTTAGGGTCCAGGTGAGGGTCCGGCAACGCTTTAGGGGGAGCGTGCGTGTGAGGGCGCGGGTTAGTGTTAGCGTACGGGTTAGGATTAGGGGACGGGTGAGGGTCAGGCTTCGGGGAAGGGTTAGGGTTAGGGTTCGGGCTAGGGTTAGGGTTAGGGGACGGGGACGGTTCAGGGTCCAGGTGAGGGTACGGCAACGCTTTAGGGGGAGCGTGCGTGTGAGGGCGCGGTTTAGTGTTAGCGTACGGGTTAGGATTAGGGGACGGGTGAGGGTCAGGCTTCGGGGAAGGGTCAGGGTTAGGGTTCGGGCTAGGGTTAGGGTTAGGGGACGGGGACGGTTTAGGGTCCAGGTGAGGGTACGGCAACGCTCTAGGGGGAGCGTGCGTGTGAGGGCGCGGGTTAGTGTTAGCGTACGGGTTAGGATTAGGGGACGGGTGAGGGTCAGGCTTCGGGGAAGGGTCAGGGTTAGGGTTCGGGCTAGGGTTAGGGTTAGGGGACGGGGACGGTTTAGGGTCCAGGTGAGGGTACGGCAACGCTTTAGGGGGAGCGTGCGTGTGAGGGCGCGGGTTAGTGTTAGCGTACGGGTTAGGATTAGGGGACGGGTGAGGGTCAGGCTTCGGGGAAGGGTTAGGGTTAGTGTTCAGGCTAGGGTTAGGGTTAGGGGACGGGGACGGTTTAGGGTCCAGGTGAGGGTACGGCAACGCTTTAGGGGGAGCGTGCGTGTGAGGGCGCGGGTTAGTGTTAGCGTACGGGTTAGGATTAGGGGACGGGTGAGGGTCAGGCTTCGGGGAAGGGTTAGGATTAGGGTTCGGGCTAGGGTTAGGGTTAGGGGACGGGGACGGTTTAGGGTCCAGGTGAGGGTACGGCAACGCTTTAGGGGGAGCGTGCGTGTGAGGGCATGGGTTGGTGTTAGTGTACGGGTTAGGATTAGGGGACGGGTGAGGGTCAGGCTTCGGGGAAGGGTTCGGGATAGGGATCGGGCTAGGGTTAGGGTTAGGGTTAGGGGACGGGGACGGTTTAGGGTCCAGGTGAGGGTACGGTAACGCTTTAGGGGGAGCGTGCGTGTGAGGGCGCGGGTTAGTGTTAGCGTACGGGTTAGGATTAGGGGACGGGTGAGGGTCAGGCTTCGGGGAAGGGTTAGGGTTAGGGTTCGGGCTAGGGTTAGGGTTAGGGTTAGGGGACGGTTCTGGGTCCAGGTGATGGTACGGCAACGCTTTAGGGGGAGCGTGCGTGTGAGGGCGCGGGTTAGTGTGAGCGTACGGGTTAGGATTAGGGGACGGGTGAGGGTCAGGCTTCGGGGAAGGGTTAGGGTTAGGGTTCGGGCTAGGGTTAGGGTTAGGGTTAGGGGACGGTTCTGGGTCCAGGTGAGGGTAAGGCAACGCTTTAGGGGGAGCGTGCGTGTGAGGGCGCGGGTTAGTGTGAGCGTACGGGTTAGGATTAGGGGACGGGTGAGGGTCAGGCTTCGGGGAAGGGTTAGGGTTAGGGTTCGGGCTAGGGTTAGGGTTAGGGGACGGGGACGGTTCAGGGTCCAGGTGAGGGTACGGCACCGCTTTAGGGGGAGCGTGCGTGTGAGGGCGCGGGTTAGTGTTAGCGTACGGGTTAGGATTAGGGCACGGGTGAGGGTCAGGCTTCAGCGAAGGGTTCGGGCTAGTGTTAGGGTTAGGGGACGGGGACGGTTTAGTGTCCAGGTGAGGGTACGGCAACGCTTTAGGGGGGAGTGCGTGTTAGGGCGCGGGTTAGTGTTAGCGTACGGGTTAGGATTAGGGGACGGGTGAGGGTCAGGCTTCGGGGAAGTGTTAGGGTTAGGGTTCGGGCTAGGGTTAGGGTTAGGGGACGGGGACGGTTTAGGGTCCAGGTGAGGGTACGGCAACGCTTTTGGGGGAGTGTGCGTGTGAGGGCGCGGGTTAGTGTTAGCGTACGGGTTAGGATTAGGGGACGGGTGAGGGTCAGGCTTCGGGGAAGGGTTAGGGTTAGGGTTCGGGCTAGGGTTAGGGTTAGGGGACGGGGACGGTTCAGGGTCCAGGTGAGGGTACGGCAACGCTTTAGGGGGAGCGTGCGTGTGAGGGCGCGGGTTAGTGTTAGCGTACGGGTTAGGATTAGGGGACGGGTGAGGGTCAGGCTTCGGGGAAGGATTAGGGTTAGGGTTCGGGCTAGGGTTAAGGTTAGGGGACGGGGACGGTTCAGGGTCCAGGTGAGGGTACGGCAACGCTTTAGGGGGAGCGTGCGTGTGAGGGCGTGGGTTAGTGTTAGCGTACGGGTTAGGATTAGGGGACGGGTGAGGGTCGGGCTTCGGGGAAGGGTTAGGGTTAGGGTTCGGGCTAGGGTTAGGGTTAGGGGACGAGGACGGTTTAGGGTCCAGGTGAGGGTACGGCAACGCTTTAGGGGGAGCGTGCGTGTGAGGGCGCGGGTTAGTGTTAGCGTACGGGTTAGGATTAGGGGACGGGTGAGGGTCAGGCTTCGGGGAAGGGTTAGGGTTAGGGTTCGGTCTAGGGTTAGGGTTAGGGGACGGGGACGGTTTAGGGTCCAGGTGAGGGTACGGCAACGCTTTAGGGGGAGCGTGCGTGTGAGAGCGCGGGTTAGTGTTAGCGTACGGGTTAGGATTAGGGGACGGGTGAGGGTCAGGCTTCGGGGAAGGGTTAGGGTTAGGGTTCGGGCTAGGGTTAGGGTTAGGGGACGGGGACGGTTTAGGGTCCAGATGAGGGTACGGCAACGCTTTAGGGGGAGCGTGCGTGTGAGGGCGCGGGTTAGTGTTAGCGTACGGGTTAGGATTAGGGGACGGGTGAGGGTCAGGCTTCGGGGAAGGGTTAGGGTTAGGGTTCGGGCTAGGGTTAGGGTTAGGGGACGGGGACGGTTTAGGGTCCAGGTGAGGGTACGGCAATGCTTTAGGGGGAGCGTGCGTGTGAGGGCGCGGGTTAGTGTTAGCGTACGGGTTAGGATTAGGGGACGGGGAGGGTCAGGCTTCGGGGAAGGGTTAGGGTTAGGGTACGGGCTAGGGTTAGGGTTAGGGGACGGGGACGGTTCAGGATCCAGGTGAGGGTACGGCAACGCTTTAGGGGGAGCGTGCGTGTGAGGGCGCAGGTTAGTGTTAGCGTACGGGTTAGGATTAGGGGACGGGTGAGGGTCAGGCTTCGGGGAAGGGTTAGGGTTAGGGTTCGGGCTAGGGTTAGGGTTAGGGCACGGTGACGGTCCAGGGTCCAGGTGAGGGTACGGCAACGCTTTAGGGGGAGCGTGCGTTTGATGGCGTGGGTTAGTGTTAGCGTACGGATTAGGATTAGGGGACGGGTGAGGGTCAGGCTTCGGGGAAGGGTTAGGGTTAGGTTTCGGGCTACGGTTAGGGTTAGGGGACGGGGACCGTTTAGGGTCCAGGTGACGGTACGGCAACGCTTTAGGGGGAGCGTACGTGTGAGGGCGCGGGTTAGTGTTAGCGTACGGGTTAGGATTAGGGGACGGGTGAGGGTCAGGCTTCGGGGAAGTGTCATTGTTAGGGTTCGGGGTAGGGTTAGGGTTAGGGGACGGGGACGGTTTAGGGTCCAGGTGAGGGTACGGCAACGCTTTAGGGGGAGCGTGCGTGTGAGGGCGCGGGTTAGTGTTAGCGTACGGGTTAGGATTAGGGGACGGGTGAGGGTCAGGCTTCGGGGAAGGGTCAGGGTTAGGGTTCGGGCTAGGGTTAGGGTTAGGGGACGGGGACGGTTTAGGGTCCAGGTGAGGGTACGGCAACGCTTTAGGGGGAGCGTGCGTGTGAGGGCGCGTGTTAGTGTTAGCGTACGGGTTAGGATTAGGGGACGGGTGAGGGTCAGGCTTCGGGGAAGGGTTAGGGTTAGTGTTCAGGCTAGGGTTAGGGTTAGGGGACGGGGACGGTTTAGGGTCCAGGTGAGGGTACGGCAACGCTTTAGGGGGAGCGTGCGTGTGAGGGCGCGGGTTAGTGTTAGCGTACGTGTTAGGATTAGGGGACGGGTGAGGGTCAGGCTTCGGGGAAGGGTTAGGATTAGGGTTCGGGCTAGGGTTAGGGTTAGGGGACGGGGACGGTTTAGGGTCCAGGTGAGGGTACGGCAACTCTTTAGGGGGAGCGTGCGTGTGAGGGCATGGGTTAGTGTTAGCGTACGGGTTAGGATTAGGGGACGGGTGAGGGTCAGGCTTCGGGGAAGGGTTCGGGTTAGGGATCGGGCTAGGGTTAGGGTTAGGGGACGGGGACGGTTTAGGGTCCAGGTGAGGGTACGGTAACGCTTTAGGGGGAGCGTGCGTGTGAGGGCGCGGGTTAGTGTTAGCGTACGGGTTAGGATTAGGGGACGGGTGAGGGTCAGGCTTCGGGGAAGGGTTAGGGTTAGGGTTCGGGCTAGGGTTAGGGTTAGGGTTAGGGGACGGTTCTGGGTCCAGGTGATGGTACGGCAACGCTTTAGGGGGAGCGTGCGTGTGAGGGCGCGGGTTAGTGTGAGCGTACGGGTTAGGATTAGGGGACGGGTGAGGGTCAGGCTTCGGGGAAGGGTTAGGGTTAGGGTTCGGGCTAGGGTTAGGGTTAGGGTTAGGGGACGGTTCTGGGTCCAGGTGAGGGTACGGCAACGCTTTAGGGGGAGCGTGCGTGTGAGGGCGCGGGTTAGTGTTAGCGTACGGGTTAGGATTAGGGGACGGGTGAGGGTCAGGCTTCGGGGAAGGGTTAGGGTTAGGGTTCGGGCTAGTGTTAGCGTTAGGGACGGGGACGGTTCTTGGTCCAGGTGAGGGTATGGCAACGCGTTAGGGGGAGCGTGCATGTGAGGGCGCGGGTTAGTGTTAGCGTACGGGTTAGGATTAGGGGACGGGTGAGGGTCAGGCTTCGGGGAAGGGTTAGGGTTAGGCTTCGGGCTAGGGTTAGGGTTAGGGGACGGGGACGGTTCAGGGTCCAGGTGAGGGTACGGCAACGCTTTAGGGGGAGCGTGCGTGTGAGGGCGCTGGTTAGTGATAGCGTACGGGTTAGGATTAGGGGACGGGTGAGGGTCAGGCTTCGGGGAAGGGTTAGGGTTAGGGTTCGGGCTAGGGTTAGGGTTAGGGGATGGGGACGGTTTAGGGTCCAGGTGAGGGTACGGCAACGCTTTAGGGGGAGCGTGCGTGTGAGGGCGCGGGTTAGTGTTAGCGTACGGGTTAGGATTAGGGGACGGGTGAGAGTCAGGCTTCGGGGAATGGTTAGAGTTAGGGTTCCGGCTAGGGTTAGGGTTAGGAGACGCGGACGGTTTAGGGTCCAGGTGAGGGTACGGCAACGCTTTAGGGGGAGCGTGCGTGTGAGGGCGCGGGTTAGTGTTAGCGTACGGGTTATGATTAGGGGACGGGTGAGGGTCAGGCTTCGGGGAAGGGTTAGGGTTAGGGTTCGGGCTAGGGTTAGGGTTAGGGGACGGGGACGGTTTAGGGTCCAGGTGAGGGTACGGCAACGCTTTAGGGGGAGCGTGCGTGTGAGGGCGCGGGATAGTGTTAGAGTACGGGTTAGTATTAGGGGACGGGGTGGGTCAGGCTTCGGGGAAGGGTTAGGGTTAGGGTACGGGCTAGGGTTAGGGTTAGGGGACGGGGACGGTTTAGGGTCCAGGAGAGGGTACGGCAACGCTTTAGGGGGAGCGTGCGTGTGAGGTCGCGGGTTAGTGTTAGCGTACGGGTTAGGATTAGGGGACGGGTGAGTGTCAGGCTTCGGGGAAGGGTTAGGGTTAGGGTTCGGGCTAGGGTTAGGGTTAGGGTACGGGGACGGTTTAGGGTCCAGGTGAGGGTACGGCACCGCTTTATGGGGAGCGTGCGTGTGAGGGCGTGGGTAGGTGTTAGCGTACGGGTTAGGATTAGGGGACGGGTGAGGGTCAGGCTTCGGGGAAGGGTTAGGGTTAGGGTTCGGGCTAGGGTTAGGGTTAGGGGACGGGGACGGTTTAGGGTCCAGGTGAGGGTACGGCAACGCTTTAGGGGGAGCGTGCGTGTGAGGGCGCGGGTTAGTGTTAGCGTACTGGTTAGGATTAGGGGACGGGTGAGGGTCAGGCTTCGGGGAAGGGTTAGGGTTAGGGTTCGGGCTAGGGTTAGGGTTAGGGGACGGGGACGGTTTAGGGTCCAGGAGAGGGTACGGCAACGCTTTAGGGGGAGCGTGCGTGTGAGGGCGCGGGTTAGTGTTAGCGTACGGGTTAGGATTAGGGGACGGGTGAGGGTCAGGCTTCGGGGAAGGGTTAGGGTTAGGGTTCGGGCTAGGGTTAGGGTTAGGGTACGGGGACGGTTTAGGGTCCAGGTGAGGGTCCGGCAACGCTTTAGGGGGAGCGTGCGTGTGAGGGCGCGGGTTAGTGTTAGCGTACGGGTTAGGATTAGGGGACGGGTGAGGGTCAGGCTTCGGGGAAGGGTTAGGGTTAGGGTTCGGGGTAGGGTTAGGGTTAGGGGACGGGGACGGTTTAGGGTCCAGGTGAGGGTACGGCAACACTTTAGGGGGAGCGTGCGTGTGAGGGCGCGGTTTAGTGTTACCGTACGGGTTAGGATTAGGGGACGGGTGAGGGTCAGGCTTCGGGGAAGGGTCAGGGTTAGGGTTCGGGCTAGGGTTAGGGTTAGGGGACGGGGACGGTTTAGGGTCCAGGTGAGGGTACGGCAACGCTTTAGGGGGAGCGTGCGTGTGAGGGCGCGGGTTAGTGTTAGCGTACGGGTTAGGATTAGGGGACGGGTGAGGGTCAGGCTTCGGGGAAGGGTCAGGGTTAGGGTTCGGGCTAGGGTTAGGGTTAGGGGACGGGTACGGTTTAGGGTCCAGGTGAGTGTACGGCAACGCTTTAGGGGGAGCGTGCGTGTGAGGGCGCGGGTTAGTGTTAGCGTACGGGTTAGGATTAGGGGACAGGTGAGGGTCAGGCTTCGGGGAAGGGTTAGGGTTAGTGTTCAGGCTAGGGTTAGGGTTAGGGGACGGGGACGGTTTAGGGTCCAGGTGAGGGTACGGTAACGCTTTAGGGGGAGCGTGCGTGTGAGGGCGCGGGTTAGTGTTAGCGTACGGGTTAGGATTAGGAGACGGTTGAGGGTCAGGCTTCGGGGAAGGGTTAGGATTAGGGTTCGGGCTAGGGTTAGGGTTAGGGGACGGGGACGGTTTAGGGTCCAGGTGAGGGTACGGCAACTCTTTAGGGGGAGCGTGCGTGTGAGGGCATGGGTTAGTTTTAGTGTACGGGTTAGGATTAGGGGACGGGTGAGGGTCAGGCTTCGGGGAAGGGTTCGGGTTAGGGATCGGGCTAGGGTTAGGGTTAGGGTTAGGGGAAGGGGACGGTTTAGGGTCCAGGTGAGGGTACGGTAACGCTTTAGGGGGAGCGTGCGTGTGAGGGCGCGGGTTAGTGTTAGCGTACGGGTTAGGATTAGGGGACGGGTGAGGGTCAGGCTTCGGGGAAGGGTTAGGGTTAGGGTTCGGGCTAGGGTTAGGGATAGGGGACGGGGACGGTTTAGGGTCCAGGTGAGGGTACGGCAACGCTTTAGGGGGAGCGTGCGTGTGAGGGCGTGGGTTAGTGTTAGCGTACTGATTAGGATTAGGGGCGGGTGAGGGTCAGGCTTCGGGGAAGGGTTAGGGTTAGGGTTCGGGCTAGGGTTAGGTTTAGGGGATGGGGACGGTTTAGGGTCCAGGTGAGGGTATGGCAACGCTTTATGGGGAGTGTGCGTGTGAGGGCGCGGGTTAGTGTTAGCGTACGGGTTAGGATTAGGGGACGGGTGAGGGTCAGGCTTCGGGGAAGGGTTAGGGTTAGGGTTCGGGCTAGGGTTAGGGTTAGGGGATGGGGATGGTTTAGTGTCCAGGTGAGGGTACGGCAACGCTTTAGGGGGAGCGTCCATGTGAGGGCGCGGGTTAGTGTTAGCGTACGGGTTAGGATTAGGGCTCGGGTGAGGGTCAGGCTTCGGGGAAGGGTTCGGGTTAGGGATCGGGCTAGGGTTAGGGTTAGGGTTAGGGGACGGGGACGGTTTAGGGTCCAGGTGAGGGTACGGTAACGCTTTAGGGGGAGCGTGCGTGTGAGGGCGCGGGTTAGTGTTAGCGTACGGGTTAGGATTAGGGGACGGGTGAGGGTCAGGCTTCGGGGAAGGGTTAGGGTTAGTGTTCGGGCTAGGGTTAGGGTTAGGGTTAGGGGACGGTTCTGGGTCCAGGTGATGGTACGGCAACGCTTTAGGGGGAGCGTGCGTGTGAGGGCGCGGGTTAGTGTGAGCGTACGGGTTAGGATTAGGGGACGGGTGAGGGTCAGGCTTCGGGGAAGGGTTAGGGTTAGGGTTCGGGCTAGGGTTAAAGTTAGGGTTAGGGGACGGTTCTGGGTCCAGGTGAGGGTACGGCAACGCTTTACGGGGAGCGTGCGTGTGAGGGCGCGGGTTAGTGTTAGCGTACGGGTTAGGATTAGGGGACGGGTGAGGGTCAGGCTTCGGGGAAGGGTTAGGGTTAGGGTTCGGGCTAGTGTTGGCGTTAGGGGACGGGGACGGTTCTTGGTCCAGGTGAGGGTATGGCAACGCGTTAGGGGGAGCGTGCGTGTGAGGGCGCGGGTTAGTGTTAGCGTACGGTTTAGGATTAGGGGACGGGTGAGGGTCAGGCTTCGGGGAAGGGTTAGGGTTAGGCTTCGGGCTAGGGTTAGGGTTAGGGGACGGGGACGGTTCAGGGTCCAGGTGAGGGTACGGCAACTCTTTAGGGGGAGCGTGCGTGTGAGGGCGCGGTTTAGTGTTGGCGTACGGGTTAGGATTAGGGGACGGGTGAGGGTCAGGCTTCGGGGAAGGGTTAGGGTTAGGGTTCGGGCTAGGGTTAGGGTTAGGGGACGGGGACTGTTCAGGGTCTAGGTGAGGGTACGGCAACGCTTTAGGGGGAGCGTGCGTGTGAGGGCGCGGGTTAGTGTTAGCGTACGGGTTAGGATTAGGGGACGGGTGAGGGTCAGGATTCTGGGAAGGGTTAGGGTTAGGGTTCCGGCTAGGGTTAGGGTTAGGGGACGGGGACGGTTTAGGGTCCAGGTGAGGGTACGGTAACGCTTTAGGGGGAGCGTGCGTGTGAGGGCGCGGGTTAACGTTAGCTTACGGGTTAGGATTAGGGGACGAGTGAGGGTCAGGCTTCGGGGAAGGGTTAGGGTTAGGGTTCGGGCTAGGGTTAGGGTTAGGGGACGGGGACGGTTTAGGGTCCAGGTGAGGGTACGGCAACGCCTTAGGGGGAGCGTGCGTGTGAGAGCGCGGGTTAGTGTTAGCGTACGGGTTAGGATTAGGGGACGGGTGAGGGTCAGGCTTCGGGGAAGGGTTAGGGTTAGGGTTCGGTCTAGGGTTAGGGTTAGGGGACGGGGACGGTTTTGGGTCCAGGTGAGTGTACGGCAAAGCTTTAGGGGGAGCGTGCGTGTGAGGGCGCTGGTTAGTGATAGCGTACGGGTTAGGATTAGGGGACGGGTGAGGGTCAGGCTTCGGGGAAGGGTTAGGGTTAGGGTTCGGGCTAGGGTTAGGGTTAGGGGACGGGGACGGTTTAGGGTCCAGGTGAGGGTACGGCAACGCTTTAGGGGGAGCGTGCGTGTGAGGGCGCGGGATAGTGTTAGAGTACGGGTTAGGATTAGGGGACGGGGTGGGTCAGGCTTCGGGGAAGGGTTAGGGTTAGGGTACGGGCTAGGGTTAGGGTTAGGGGACGGGGACGGTTTAGGGTCCAGGTGAGGGTACGGCAACGCTTTAGGGGGAGCGTGCGTGTGAGGGCGCGGGTTAGTGTTAGCGTACTGGTTAGGATTAGGGGACGGGTGAGGGTCAGGCTTCGGGGAAGGGTTAGGGTTAGGGTTCGGGCTAGGGTTAGGGTTAGGGGACGGGGACGGTTCTGGGTCCAGGAGAGGGTACGGCAACGCTTTAGGGGGAGCGTGCGTGTGAGGGCGCCGGTTAGTGTTAGCGTACGGGTTAGGATTAGGGGACGGGTGAGGGTCAGGCTTCGGGGAAGGGTTAGGGTTAGGGTTCGGGCTAGGGTTAGGGTTAGGGTACGGGGACGGTTTAGGGTCCAGGTGAGGGTCCGGCAACGCTTTAGGGGGAGCGTGCGTGTGAGGGCGCGGGTTAGTGTTAGCGTACGGGTTAGGATTAGGGGACGGGTGAGGGTCAGGCTTCGGGGAAGGGTTAGGGTTAGGGTTCGGGCTAGGGTTAGGGTTAGGGGACGGGGACGGTTTAGGGTCCAGGTGAGGGTACGGCAACGCTTTAGGGGGAGCGTGCGTGTGAGGGCGCGGTTTAGTGTTAGCGTACGGGTTAGGATTAGGGGACGGGTGAGGGTCAGGCTTCGGGGAAGGGTCAGGGTTAGGGTTCGGGCTAGGGTTAGGTTTAGGGGACGGGGACGGTTTAGGGTCCAGGTGAGGGTACGGCAACGCTTTAGGGGGAGCGTCCGTGTGAGGGCGCGGGTTAGTGTTAGCGTACGGGTTAGGATTAGGGGACGGGTGAGGGTCAGGCTTCGGGGAAGGGTTAGGATTAGGGTTCGGGCTAGGGTTAGGGTTAGGGGACAGGGACGGTTTAGGGTCCAGGTGAGGGTACGGCAACGCTTTAGGGGGAGCGTGCGTGTGAGGGCGCGGGTTAGTGTTAGCGTACGGGTTATGATTAGGGGACGGGTGAGGGTCAGGCTTCGGGGAAGGGTTAGGGTTAGTGTTCAGGCTAGGGTTAGGGTTAGGGGACGGGGACAGTTTAGGGTCCAGGTGAGGGTACGGCAACGCTTTAGGGGGAGCGTCCGTGTGAGGGCGCGGGTTAGTGTTAGCGTACGGGTTAGGATTAGGGGACGGGTGAGGGTCAGGCTTCGGGGAAGGGTTAGGATTAGGGTTCGGGCTAGGGTTAGGGTTAGGGGACGGGGACGGTTTAGGGTCCAGGTGAGGGTACGGCAACTCTTTAGGGGGAGCGTGCGTGTGAGGGCATGGGTTAGTGTTAGTGTACGGGTTAGGATTAGGGGACGGGTGAGGGTCAGGCTTCGGGGAAGGGTTCGGGTTAGGGATCGGGCTAGGGTTAGGGTTAGGGTTAGGGGACGGGGACGGTTTAGGGTCCAGGTGAGGGTACGGTAACGCTTCAGGGGGAGCGTGCGTGTGAGGGCACGGGTTAGTGTTAGCGTACGGGTTAGGATTAGGGGACGGGTGAGGGTCAGGCTTCGGGGAAGGGTTAGGGTTAGGGTTCGGGCTAGGGTTAGGGTTAGGGTTAGGGGACGGTTCTGGGTCCAGGTGATGGTACGGCAACGCTTTAGGGGGAGCGTGCGTGTGAGGGCGCGGGTTAGTGTGAGCGTACGGGTTAGGATTAGGGGACGGGTGAGGGTCAGGCTTCGGGGAAGGGTTAGGGTTAGGGTTCGGGCTAGGGTTAGTGTTAGGGTTAGGGGACGGTTCTGGGTCCAGGTGAGGGTACGGCAACGCTTTAGGGGGAGCGTGCGTGTGAGGGCGCGGGTTAGTGTTAGCGTACGGGTTAGGATTAGGGGACGGGTGAGGGTCAGGCTTCGGGGAAGGGTTAGGGTTAGGGTTCGGGCTAGTGTTAGCGGTAGGGGTCGGGGACGGTTCTTGGTCCAGGTGAGGGTATGGCAACGCGTTAGGGGGAGCGTGCATGTGAGGGCGCGGGTTAATGTTAGCGTACGGGTTAGGATTAGGGGACGGGTGAGGGTCAGGCTTCGGGGAAGGGTTAGGGTTAGGCTTCGGGCTAGGGTTAGGGTTAGGGGACGGGGACGGTTCAGGGTCCAGGTGAGGGTACGGCAACTCTTTAGGGGGAGCGTGCGTGTGAGGGCGCGGTTTAGTGTTGGCGTACGGGTTAGGATTAGGGGACGGGTGAGGGTCAGGCTTCGGGGAAGGGTTAGGGTTAGGGTTCGGGCTAGGGTTAGGGTTAGGGGACGGGGACTGTTCAGGGTCTAGGTGAGGGTACGGCAACGCTTTAGGGGGAGCGTGCGTGTGAGGGCGCGGGTTAGTGTTAGCGCACGGGTTAGGATTAGGGGACGGGTGAGGGTCAGGATTCTGGGAAGGGTTAGGGTTAGGGTTCCGGCTAGGGTTAGGGTTAGGGGACGGGGACGGTTTAGGGTCCAGGTGAGGGTACGGTAACGCTTTAGGGGGAGCGTGCGTGTGAGGGCGCGGGTTAACGTTAGCTTACGGGTTAGGATTAGGGGACGAGTGAGGGTCAGGCTTCGGGGAAGGGTTAGGGTTAGGGTTCGGGCTAGGGTTAGGGTTAGGGGACGGGGACGGTTTAGGTTCCAGGTGAGGGTACGGCAACGCCTTAGGGGGAGCGTGCGTGTGAGAGCGCGGGTTAGTGTTAGCGTACGGGTTAGGATTAGGGGACGGGTGAGGGTCAGGCTTCGGGGAAGGGTTAGGGTTAGGGTTCAGGCTAGGGTTAGGGTTAGGGGACGGGGACGGTTTTTGGTCCAGGTGAGTGTACGGCAAAGCTTTAGGGGGAGCGTGCGTGTGAGGGCGCTGGTTAGTGATAGCGTACGGGTTAGGATTAGGGGACGGGTGAGGGTCAGGCTTCGGGGAAGGGTTAGGGTTAGGGTTCGGGCTAGGGTCAAGGTTAGGGGATGGGGACGGTTTAGGGTCCAGGTGAGGGTACGGCAACGCTTTAGGGGGAGCGTGCGTGTGAGGGCGCGGGTTAGTGTTAGCGTACGGGTTAGGATTAGGGGACGGGTGAGAGTCAGGCTTCGGGGAATGGTTAGAGTTAGGGTTCCGGCTAGGGTTAGGGTTAGGAGACGGGGACGGTTTAGGGTCCAGGTGAGGGTACGGCAACTCTTTAGGGGGAGCGTGCGTGTGAGGGCGCGGGTTAGTGTTAGCGTACGGGTTATGATTAGGGGACGGGTGAGGGTCAGGCTTCGGGGAAGGGTTAGGGTTAGGGTTCGGGCTAGGGTTAGGGTTAGGGGACGGGGACGGTTTAGGGTCCAGGTGAGGGTACGGCAACGCTTTAGGGGGAGCGTGCGTGTGAGGGCGTGGGATAGTGTTAGAGTACGGGTTAGGATTAGGGGACGGGGTGGGTCAGTCTTCGGGGAAGGGTTAGGGTTAGGGTACGGGCTAGGGTTAGGGTTAGGGGACGGGGACGGTTTAGGGTCCAGGAGAGGGTACGGCAACGCTTTAGGGGGAGCGTGCGTGTGAGGTCGCGGGTTAGTGTTAGCGTACGGGTTAGGATTAGGGGACGGGTGAGTGTCAGGCTTCGGGGAAGGGTTAGGGTTAGGGTTCGGGCTAGGGTTAGGGTTAGGGTACGGGGACGGTTTAGGGTCCAGGTGAGGGTACGGCACCGCTTTAGGGGGAGCGTGCGTGTGAGGGCGTGGGTAGGTGTTAGCGTACGGGTTAGGATTAGGGGACGGGTGAGGGTCAGGCTTCGGGGAAGGGTTAGGGTTAGGGTTCGGGCTAGGGTTAGGGTTAGGGGACGTGGACGGTTTAGGGTCCAGGTGAGGGTACGGCACCGCTTTAGGGGGAGCATGCGTGTGAGGGTGCGGGTTAGTGTTAGCGTACTGGTTAGGATTAGGGGACGGGTGAGGGTCAGGCTTCGGGGAAGGGTTAGGGTTAGGGTTCGGGCTAGGGTTAGGGTTAGGGGATGGGGATGGTTTAGGGTCCAGGAGAGGGTACGGCAACGCTTTAGGCGGAGCGTGCGTGTGAGGGCGCGGGTTAGTGTTAGCGTACGGGTTAGGATTAGGGGACGGGTGAGGGTCAGGCTTCGGGGAAGGGTTAGGGTTAGGGTTCGGGCTAGGGTTAGGGTTAGGGTACGGGGACGGTTTAGGGTCCAGGTGAGGGTCCGGCAACGCTTTAGGGGGAGCGTGCGTGTGAGGGCGCGGGTTAGTGTTAGCGTACGGGTTAGGATTAGGGGACGGGTGAGGGTCAGGCTTCGGGGAAGGGTTAGGGTTAGGGTTCGGGCTAGGGTTAGGGTTAGGGGATGGGGACTGTTCAGGGTCTAGGTGAGGGTACGGCAACGCTTTAGGGGGAGCGTGCGTGTGAGGGCGCGGGTTAGTGTTAGCGCACGGGTTAGGATTAGGGGACGGGTGAGGGTCAGGATTCTGGGAAGGGTTAGGGTTAGGGTTCCGGCTAGGGTTAGGGTTAGGGGACGGGGACGGTTTAGGGTCCAGGTGAGGGTACGGTAACGCTTTAGGGGGAGCGTGCGTGTGAGGGCGCGGGTTAACGTTAGCTTACGGGTTAGGATTAGGGGACGAGTGAGGGTCAGGCTTCGGGGAAGGGTTAGGGTTAGGGTTCGGGCTAGGGTTAGGGTTAGGGGACGGGGACGGTTTAGGGTCCAGGTGAGGGTACGGCAACGCCTTAGGGGGAGCGTGCGTGTGAGAGCGCGGGTTAGTGTTAGCGTACGGGTTAGGATTAGGGGACGGGTGAGGGTCAGGCTTCGGGGAAGGGTTAGGGTTAGGGTTCAGGCTAGGGTTAGGGTTAGGGGACGGGGACGGTTTTGGGTCCAGGTGAGTGTACGGCAAAGCTTTAGGGGGAGCGTGCGTGTGAGGGCGCTGGTTAGTGATAGCGTACGGGTTAGGATTAGGGGACGGGTGAGGGTCAGGCTTCGGGGAAGGGTTAGGGTTAGGGTTCGGGCTAGGGTTAGGGTTAGGGGACGGGGACGGTTTAGGGTCCAGGTGAGGGTACAGTAACGCTTTAGGGGGAGCGTGCGTGTGAGGGCGCGGGTTAGTGTTAGCGTACGGGTTAGGATTAGGGGACGGGTGAGAGTCAGGCTTCGGGGAATGGTTAGAGTTAGGGTTCCGGCTAGGGTTAGGGTTAGGAGACGGGGACGGTTTAGGTTCCAGGTGAGGGTACGGCAACGCTTTAGGGGGAGCGTGCGTGTGAGGGCGCGGGTTAGTGTTAGCGTACGGGTTATGATTAGGGGACGGGTGAGGGTCAGGCTTCGGGGAAGGGTTAGGGTTAGGGTTCGGGCTAGGGTTAGGGTTAGGGGACGGGGACGGTTTAGGGTCCAGGTGAGGGTACGGCAACGCTTTAGGGGGAGCGTGCGTGTGAGGGCGCGGGATAGTGTTAGAGTACGGGTTAGGATTAGGGGACGGGGTGGGTCAGGCTTCGGGGAAGGGTTAGGGTTAGGGTACGGGCTAGGGTTAGGGTTAGGGGACGGGGACGGTTTAGGGTCCAGGAGAGGGTACGGCAACGCTTTAGGGGGAGCGTGCGTGTGAGGTCGCGGGTTAGTGTTAGCGTACGGGTTAGGATTAGGGGACGGGTGAGTGTCAGGCTTCGGGGAAGGGTTAGGGTTAGGGTTCGGGCTAGGGTTAGGGTTAGGGTACGGGGACGGTTTAGGGTCCAGGTGAGGGTACGGCAACGCTTTAGGGGGAGCGTGCGTGTGAGGGCGTGGGTAGGTGTTAGCGTACGGGTTAGGATTAGGGGACGGGTGAGGGTCAGGCTTCGGGGAAGGGTTAGGGTTAGGGTTCGGGCTAGGGTTAGGGTTAGGGGACGGGGACGGTTTAGGGTCCAGGAGAGGGTACGGCAACGCTTTAGGGGGAGCGTGCGTGTGAGGGCGCGGGTTAGTGTTAGCGTACGGGTTAGGATTAGGGGACGTGTGAGGGTCAGGCTTCGGGGAAGGGTTAGGGTTAGGGTTCGGGCTAGGGTTAGGGTTAGGGTACGGGGACGGTTTAGGGTCCAGGTGAGGGTCCGGCAACGCTTTAGGGGGAGCGTGCGTGTGAGGGCGCGGGTTAGTGTTAGCGTACGGGTTAGGATTAGGGGACGGGTGAGGGTCAGGCTTCGGGGAAGGGTTAGGGTTAGGGTTCGGGCTAGGGTTAGGGTTAGGGGACGGGGACGGTTCAGGGTCCAGGTGAGGGTACGGCAACGCTTTAGGGGGAGCGTGCGTGTGAGGGCGCGGTTTAGTGTTAGCGTACGGGTTAGGATTAGGGGACGGGTGAGGGTCAGGCTTCGGGGAAGGGTCAGGGTTAGGGTTCGGGCTAGGGTTAGGGTTAGGGGACGGGGACGGTTTAGGGTCCAGGTGAGGGTACGGCAACGCTCTAGGGGGAGCGTGCGTGTGAGGGCGCTGGTTAGTGTTAGCGTACGGGTTAGGATTAGGGGACGGGTGAGGGTCAGGCTTCGGGGAAGGGTCAGGGTTAGGGTTCGGGCTAGGGTTAGGGTTAGGGGACGGGGACGGTTTAGGGTCCAGGTGAGGGTACGGCAACGCTTTAGGGGGAGCGTGCGTGTGAGGGCGCGGGTTAGTGTTAGCGTACGGGTTAGGATTAGGGGACGGGTGAGGGTCAGGCTTCGGGGAAGGGTTAGGGTTAGTGTTCAGGCTAGGGTTAGGGTTAGGGGACGGGGACGGTTTAGGGTCCAGGTGAGGGTACGGCAACGCTTTAGGGGGAGCGTGCGTGTGAGGGCGCGGGTTAGTGTTAGCGTACGGGTTAGGATTAGGGGACGGGTGAGGGTCAGGCTTCGGGGAAGGGTTAGGATTAGGGTTCGGGCTAGGGTTAGGGTTAGGGGACGGGGACGGTTTAGGGTCCAGGTGAGGGTACGGCAACTCTTTAGGGGGAGCGTGCGTGTGAGGGCATGGGTTAGTGTTAGTGTACGGGTTAGGATTAGGGGACGGGTGAGGGTCAGGCTTCGGGGAAGGGTTCGGGTTAGGGATCGGGCTAGGATTAGGGTTAGGGTTAGGGGACGGGGACGGTTTAGGGTCCAGGTGAGGGTACGGTAACGCTTTAGGGGGAGCGTGCGTGTGAGGGCGCGGGTTAGTGTTAGCGTACGGGTTAGGATTAGGGGACGGGTGAGGGTCAGGCTTCGGGGAAGGGTTAGGGTTAGGGTTCGGGCTAGGGTTAGGGTTAGGGTTAGGGGACGGTTCTGGGTCCAGGTGATGGTACGGCAACGCTTTAGGGGGAGCGTGCGTGTGAGGGCGCGGGTTAGTGTGAGCGTACGGGTTAGGATTAGGGGACGGGTGAGGGTCAGGCTTCGGGGAAGGGTTAGGGTTAGGGTTCGGGCTAGGGTTAGGGTTAGGGTTAGGGGACGGTTCTGGGTCCAGGTGAGGGTAAGGCAACGCTTTAGGGGGAGCGTGCGTGTGAGGGCGCGGGTTAGTGTTAGCGTACGGGTTAGGATTAGGGGACGGGTGAGGGTCAGGCTTCGGGGAAGGGTTAGGGTTAGGGTTCGGGCTAGTGTTAGCGTTAGGGGACGGGGACGGTTCTTGGTCCAGGTGAGGGTATGGCAACACGTTAGGGGGAGCGTTCATGTGAGGGCGCGGGTTAGTGTTAGCGTACGGGTTAGGATTAGGGGACGGGTGAGGGTCAGGCTTCGGGGAAGGGTTAGGGTTAGGGTTCAGGCTAGGGTTAGGGTTAGGGGACGGGGACGGTTTTGGGTCCAGGTGAGTGTACGGCAAAGCTTTAGGGGGAGCGTGCGTGTGAGGGCGCTGGTTAGTGATAGCGTACGGGTTAGGATTAGGGGACGGGTGAGGGTCAGGCTTCGGGGAAGGGTTAGGGTTAGGGTTCGGGCTAGGGTTAGGGTTAGGGGACGGGGACGGTTCAGGGTCCAGGTGAGGGTACGGCAACGCTTTAGGGGGAGCGTGCGTGTGAGGGCGCGGGTTAGTGTTAGCGCACGGGTTAGGATTAGGGGACGGGTGAGGGTCAGGCTTCGGGGAAGGGTTACGGTTAGGGTTCGGGCTAGGGTTAGGGTTAGGGGACGGGGACGGTTCAGGGTCCAGGTGAGGGTACGGCACCGCTTTAGGGGGAGCGTGCGTGTGAGAGCGCGGGTTAGTGTTAGCGTACGGGTTAGGATTAGGGGACGGGTGAGGGTCAGGCTTCGGGGAAGGGTTAGGGTTAGGGTTCGGGCTAGGGTTAGGTTTAGGGTACGGGGACAGTTTAGGGTCCAGGTGAGGGTCCGGCAACGCTTTAGGGGGAGCGTGCGTGTGAGGGCGCGGGTTAGTGTTAGCGTACGGGTTAGGATTAGGGGACGGGTGAGGGTCAGGCTTCGGGGAAGGGTTAGGGTTAGGGTTCGGGCTAGGGTTAGGGTTAGGGTTAGGGGACGGTTCTGGGTCCAGGTGATGGTACGGCAACGCTTTAGGGGGAGCGTGCCTGTGAGGGCGCGGGTTAGTGTGAGCGTACGGGTTAGGATTAGGGGACGGGTGAGGGTCAGGCTTCGGGGAAGGGTTAGGGTTAGGGTTCGGGCTAGGGTTAGGGTTAGGGTTAGGGGACGGTTCTGGGTCCAGGTGAGGGTAAGGCAACGCTTTAGGGGGAGCGTGCGTGTGAGGGCGCGGGTTAGTGTTAGCGTACGGGTTAGGATTAGGGGACGGGTGAGGGTCAGGCTTCGGGGAAGGGTTAGGGTTAGGGTTCGGGCTAGTGTTAGCGTTAGGGGACGGGGACGGTTCTTGGTCCAGGTGAGGGTATGGCAACACGTTAGGGGGAGCGTTCATGTGAGGGCGCGGGTTAGTGTTAGCGTACGGGTTAGGATTAGGGGACGGGTGAGGGTCAGGCTTCGGGGAAGGGTTAGGGTTAGGGTTCAGGCTAGGGTTAGGGTTAGGGGACGGGGACGGTTTTGGGTCCAGGTGAGTGTACGGCAAAGCTTTAGGGGGAGCGTGCGTGTGAGGGCGCTGGTTAGTGATAGCGTACGGGTTAGGATTAGGGGACGGGTGAGGGTCAGGCTTCGGGGAAGGGTTAGGGTTAGGGTTCGGGCTAGGGTTAGGTTAGGGGACGGGGACGGTTCAGGGTCCAGGTGAGGGTACGGCAACGCTTTAGGGGGAGCGTGCGTGTGAGGGCGCTGGTTAGTGTTAGCGCACGGGTTAGGATTAGGGGACGGGTGAGGGTCAGGCTTCGGGGAAGGGTTACGGTTAGGGTTCGGGCTAGGGTTAGGGTTAGGGGACGGGGACGGTTCAGGGTCCAGGTGAGGGTACGGCACCGCTTTAGGGGGAGCGTGCGTGTGAGAGCGCGGGTTAGTGTTAGCGTACGGGTTAGGATTAGGGGACGGGTGAGGGTCAGGCTTCGGGGAAGGGTTAGGGTTAGGGTTCGGGCTAGGGTTAGGTTTAGGGTACGGGGACAGTTTAGGGTCCAGGTGAGGGTCCGGCAACGCTTTAGGGGGAGCGTGCGTGTGAGGGCGCGGGTTAGTGTTAGCGTACGGGTTAGGATTAGGGGACGGGTGAGGGTCAGGCTTCGGGGAAGGGTTAGGGTTAGGGTTCGGGCTAGGGTTAGGGTTAGGGTTAGGGGACGGTTCTGGGTCCAGGTGATGGTACGGCAACGCTTTAGGGGGAGCGTGCGTGTGAGGGCGCGGGTTAGTGTGAGCGTACGGGTTAGGATTAGGGGACGGGTGAGGGTCAGGCTTCGGGGAAGGGTTAGGGTTAGGGTTCGGGCTAGGGTTAGGGTTAGGGGATGGAGACGGTTTAGGGTCCAGGTGAGGGTACGGCAAAGCTTTAGGGGGAGCGTGCGTGTGAGGGCGCGGGTTAGTGTTAGCGTACGGGTTAGGATTAGGGCACGGGTGAGGGTCAGGCTTCAGCGAAGGGTTCGGGCTAGTGTTAGGGTTAGGGGACGGGGACGGTTTAGTGTCCAGGTGAGGGTACGGCAACGCTTTAGGGGGGAGTGCGTGTTAGGGCGCGGGTTAGTGTTAGCGTACGGGTTAGGATTAGGGGACGGGTGAGGGTCAGGCTTCGGGGAAGTGTTAGGGTTAGGGTTCGGGCTAGGGTTAGGGTTAGGGGACGGGGACGGTTTAGGGTCCAGGTGAGGGTACGGCAACGCTTTTGGGGGAGTGTGCGTGTGAGGGCGCGGGTTAGTGTTAGCGTACGGGTTAGGATTAGGGGACGGGTGAGGGTCAGGCTTCGGGGAAGGGTTAGGGTTAGGTTTCGGGCTAGGGTTAGGGTTAGGGGACGGGGACGGTTCAGGGTCCAGGTGAGGGTACGGCAACGCTTTAGGGGGAGCGTGCGTGTGAGGGCGCGGGTTACTGTTAGCGTACGGGTTAGGATTAGGGGACGGGTGAGGGTCAGGCTTCGGGGAAGGCTTAGGGTTAGGGTTCGGGCTAGGGTTAAGGTTAGGGGACGGGGACGGTTCAGGGTCCAGGTGAGGGTACGGCAACGCTTTAGGGGGAGCGTGCGTGTGAGGGCGTGGGTTAGTGTTAGCGTACGGGTTAGGATTAGGGGACGGGTGAGGGTCGGGCTTCGGGGAAGGGTTAGGGTTAGGGTTCGGGCTAGGGTTAGGGTTAGGGGACGAGGACGGTTTAGGTTCCAGGTGAGGGTACGGCAACGCTTTAGGGGGAGCGTGCGTGTGAGGGCGCGGGTTAGTGTTAGCGTACGGGTTAGGATTAGGGGACGGGTGAGGGTCAGGCTTCGGGGAAGGGTTAGGGTTAGGGTTCGGTCTAGGGTTAGGGTTAGGGTACGGGGACGGTTTAGGGTCCAGGTGAGGGTACGGCAACGCTTTAGGGGGAGCGTGCGTGTGAGAGCGCGGGTTAGTGTTAGCGTACGGGTTAGGATTAGGGGACGGGTGAGGGTCAGGCTTCGGGGAAGGGTTAGGGTTAGGGTTCGGGCTAGGGTTAGGGTTAGGGGACGGGGACGGTTTAGGGTCCAGGTGAGGGTACGGCAACGCTTTAGGGGGAGCGTGCGTGTGAGGGCGCGGGTTAGTGTTAGCGTACGGGTTAGGATTAGGGGACGGGTGAGGGTCAGGCTTCGGGGAAGGGTTAGGGTTAGTGTTCAGGCTAGGGTTAGGGTTAGGGGACGGGGACGGTTTAGGGTCCAGGTGAGGGTACGGCAACGCTTTCGGGGGAGCGTGCGTGTGAGGGCGCGGGTTAGTGTTAGCGTACGGGTTAGGATTAGGGGACGGGTGAGGGTCAGGCTTCGGGGAAGGGTTAGGGTTAGGGTTCGGGCTAGGGTTAGGGTTAGGGGACGGGGACGGTTTAGGATCCAGGTGAGGGTACGGCAACGCTTTAGGGGGAGCGTGCGTGTGAGGGCGCGGGTTAGTGTTAGCGTATGGGTTAAGATTACGGGACGGGTGAGGGTCAGGCTTCGGGGAAGGGTTAGGGCTAGGGTTCGGGCTAGGGTTAGGGTTAGGGGACGGGGACGGTTTAGGGTCCAGGTGAGGGTACGGCAACGCTTTAGGGGGAGCGTGCGTGTGAGGGCGCGGGTTAGTGTTAGCTTACGGGTTAGGATTAAGGGACGAGTGAGGGTCAGGCTTCGGGGAAGGGTTAGGGTTAGGGTTCGGGCTAGGGTTAGGGTTAGGGGACGGGGACGGTTTAGGGTCCAGGTGAGGGTACGGCAACGCCTTAGGGGGAGCGTGCGTGTGAGAGCGCGGGGTAGTGTTAGCGTACGGGTTAGGATTAGGGGACGGGTAGGGTCAGGCTTCGGGGAAGTGTTAGGGTTAGGGTTCGGGCTAGGGTTAGGGTTAGGGGACGGGGACGGTTTTGGGTCCAGGTGAGTGTACGGCAACGCTTTAGGGGGAGCGTGCGTGTGAGGGCGCTGGTTAGTGTTAGCGTACGGGTTAGGATTAGGGGACGGGTGAGGGTCAGGCTTCGGGGAAGGGTTAGGGTTAGGGTTCGGGCTAGGGTTAGGGTTAGGGGATGGGGACGGTTTAGGGTCCAGGTGAGGGTACGGCAACGCTTTAGGGGGAGCGTGCATGTGAGGGCGCGGGTTAGTGTTAGCGTACGGGTTAGGATTAGGGCACGGGTGAGGGTCAGGCTTCAGCGAAGGGTTCGGGCTAGGGTTAGGGTTAGGGGACGGGGACGGTTTAGCGTCCAGGTGAGGGTACGGCAACGCTTTAGGGGGGAGTGCGTGTGAGGGCGGGGGTTAGTGTTAGCATACGGGTTAGGATTAGGGGACGGGTGAGGGTCAGGCTTTGGGGAAGGGTTAGGGTTAGGGTTCGGGCTAGGGTTAGGGTTAGGGGACGGGTACGGTTCAGGGTCCAGGTGAGGGTATGGCAACGCTTTAGGGGATCGTGCGTGTGAGGGCGCGGGTTAGTGTTAGCGTACGGGTTAGGATTAGGGGACGGGTGAGGGTCAGGCTTCGGGGAAGGGTTAGGGTTAGGGTTCGGGCTAGGGTTAGGGTTAGGGGACGGGCACGGTTTAGGGTCCAGGTGAGGGTACAGCAACGCTTTAGGGGGAGCGTGCGTGTGAGGGCGCGGGTTAGTGTTAGCGTACAGGTTAGGATTAGGGGACGGGTGAGGGTCAGGCTTCGGGGAAGGGTTAGGGTTAGGGTTCGGGCTAGGGTTAGGGTTAGGGGACGGGGACGGTTTAGGGTCCAGGTGAGGGTACGGCAACGCTTTAGGGGGAGTGTGCGTGTGAGGGCGCGGGTTAGTGTTAGCGTACGGGTTAGGATTAGGGGACGGGTGAGGGTCAGGCTTCGGGGAAGGGTTAGGGTTAGGGTTCGGGCTAGGGTTAGGTTTAGGGTACGGGGACAGTTTAGGGTCCAGGTGAGGGTCCGGCAACGCTTTAGGGGGAGCGTGCGTGTGAGGGCGCGGGTTAGTGTTAGCGTACGGGTTAGGATTAGGGGACGGGTGAGGGTCAGGCTTCGGGGAAGGGTTAGGGTTAGGGTTCGGGCTAGGGTTAGGGTTAGGGTTAGGGGACGGTTCTGGGTCCAGGTGATGGTACGGCAACGCTTTAGGGGGAGCGTGCGTGTGAGGGCGCGGGTTAGTGTGAGCGTACGGGTTAGGATTAGGGGACGTGTGAGGGTCAGGCTTCGGGGAAGGGTTAGGGTTAGGGTTCGGGCTAGGGTTAGGGTTAGGGTTAGGGGACGGTTGTGGGTCCAGGTGAGGGTAAGGCAACGCTTTAGGGGGAGCGTGCGTGTGAGGGCGCGGGTTAGTGTTAGCGTACGGGTTAGGATTAGGGGACGGGTGAGGGTCAGGCTTCGGGGAAGGGTTAGGGTTAGGGTTCGGGCTAGTGTTAGCGTTAGGGGACGGGGACGGTTCTTGGTCCAGGTGAGGGTATGGCAACACGTTAGGGGGAGCGTTCATGTGAGGGCGCGGGTTAGTGTTAGCGTACGGGTTAGGATTAGGGGACGGGTGAGGGTCAGGCTTCGGGGAAGGGTTAGGGTTAGGGTTCAGGCTAGGGTTAGGGTTAGGGGACGGGGACGGTTTTGGGTTCAGGTGAGTGTACGGCAAAGCTTTAGGGGGAGCGTGCGTGTGAGGGCGCTGGTTAGTGATAGCGTACGGGTTAGGATTAGGGGACGGGTGAGGGTCAGGCTTCGGGGAAGGGTTAGGGTTAGGGTTCGGGCTAGGGTTAGGGTTAGGGGACGGGGACGGTTCAGGGTCCAGGTGAGGGTACGGCAACGCTTTAGGGGGAGCGTGCGTGTGAGGGCGCGGGTTAGTGTTAGCGCATGGGTTAGGATTAGGGGACGGGTGAGGGTCAGGCTTCGGGGAAGGGTTACGGTTAGGGTTCGGGCTAGGGTTAGGGTTAGGGGACGGGGACGGTTCAGGGTCCAGGTGAGGGTACGGCACCGCTTTAGGGGGAGCGTGCGTGTGAGAGCGCGGGTTAGTGTTAGCGTACGGGTTAGGATTAGGGGACGGGTGAGGGTCAGGCTTCGGGGAAGGGTTAGGGTTAGGGTTCGGGCTAGGGTTAGGTTTAGGGTACGGGGACAGTTTAGGGTCCAGGTGAGGGTCCGGCAACGCTTTAGGGGGAGCGTGCGTGTGAGGGCGCGGGTTAGTGTTAGCGTACGGGTTAGGATTAGGGGACGGGTGAGGGTCAGGCTTCGGGGAAGGGTTAGGGTTAGGGTTCGGGCTAGGGTTAGGGTTAGGGTTAGGGGACGGTTTTGGGTCCAGGTGATGGTACGGCAACGCTTTAGGGGGAGCGTGCGTGTGAGGGCGCGGGTTAGTGTGAGCGTACGGGTTAGGATTAGGGGACGGGTGAGGGTCAGGCTTCGGGGAAGGGTTAGGGTTAGGGTTCGGGCTAGGGTTAGGGTTAGGGGATGGAGACGGTTTAGGGTCCAGGTGAGGGTACGGCAAAGCTTTAGGGGGAGCGTGCGTGTGAGGGCGCGGGTTAGTGTTAGCGTACGGGTTAGGATTAGGGCACGGGTGAGGGTCAGGCTTCAGCGAAGGGTTCGGGCTAGTGTTAGGGTTAGGGGACGGGGACGGTTTAGTGTCCAGGTGAGGGTACGGCAACGCTTTAGGGGGGAGTGCGTGTTAGGGCGCGGGTTAGTGTTAGCGTACGGGTTAGGATTAGGGGACGGGTGAGGGTCAGGCTTCGGGGAAGTGTTAGGGTTAGGGTTCGGGCTAGGGTTAGGGTTAGGGGACGGGGACGGTTTAGGGTCCAGGTGAGGGTACGGCAACGCTTTTGGGGGAGTGTGCGTGTGAGGGCGCGGGTTAGTGTTAGCGTACGGGTTAGGATTAGGGGACGGGTGAGGGTCAGGCTTCGGGGAAGGGTTAGGGTTAGGGTTCGGGCTAGGGTTAGGGTTAGGGGACGGGGACGGTTCAGGGTCCAGGTGAGGGTACGGCAACGCTTTAGGGGGAGCGTGCGTGTGAGGGCGCGGGTTAGTGTTAGCGTACGGGTTAGGATTAGGGGACGGGTGAGGGTCAGGCTTCGGGGAAGGCTTAGGGTTAGGGTTCGGGCTAGGGTTAAGGTTAGGGGACGGGGACGGTTCAGGGTCCAGGTGAGGGTACGGCAACGCTTTAGGGGGAGCGTGCGTGTGAGGGCGTGGGTTAGTGTTAGCGTACAGGTTAGGATTAGGGGACGGGTGAGGGTCGGGCTTCGGGGAAGGGTTAGGGTTAGGGTTCGGGCTAGGGTTAGGGTTAGGGGACGAGGACGGTTTAGGGTCCAGGTGAGGGTACGGCAACGCTTTAGGGGGAGCGTGCGTGTGAGGGCGCGGGTTAGTGTTAGCGTACGGGTTAGGATTAGGGGACGGGTGAGGGTCAGGCTTCGGGGAAGGGTTAGGGTTAGGGTTCGGTCTAGGGTTAGGGTTAGGGGACGGGGACGGTTTAGGGTCCAGGTGAGGGTACGGCAACGCTTTAGGGGGAGCGTGCGTGTGAGAGCGCGGGTTAGTGTTAGCGTACGGGTTAGGATTAGGGGACGGGTGAGGGTCAGGCTTCGGGGAAGGGTTAGGGTTAGGGTTCGGGCTAGGGTTAGGGTTAGGGGACGGGGACGGTTTAGGGTCCAGGTGAGGGTACGGCAACGCTTTAGGGGGAGCGTGCGTGTGAGGGCGCGGGTTAGTGTTAGCGTACGGGTTAGGATTAGGGGACGGGTGAGGGTCAGGCTTCGGGGAAGGGTTAGGGTTAGGGTTCGGTCTAGGGTTAGGGTTAGGGGACGGGGACGGTTTAGGGTCCAGGTGAGGGTACGGCAACGCTTTCGGGGGAGCGTGCGTGTGAGGGCGCGGGTTAGTGTTAGCGTACGGGTTAGGATTAGGGGACGGGTGAGGGTCAGGCTTCGGGGAAGGGTTAGGGTTAGGGTTCGGGCTAGGGTTAGGGTTAGGGGACGGGGACGGTTTAGGATCCAGGTGAGGGTACGGCAACGCTTTAGGGGGAGCGTGCGTGTGAGGGCGCGGGTTAGTGTTAGCGTATGGGTTAAGATTACGGGACGGGTGAGGGTCAGGCTTCGGGGAAGGGTTAGGGCTAGGGTTCGGGCTAGGGTTAGGGTTAGGGGACGGGGACGGTTTAGGGTCCAGGTGAGGGTACGGCAACGCTTTAGGGGGAGCGTGCGTGTGAGGGCGCGGGTTAGTGTTAGCTTACGGGTTAGGATTAAGGGACGAGTGAGGGTCAGGCTTCGGGGAAGGGTTAGGGTTAGGGTTCGGGCTAGGGTTAGGGTTAGGGGACGGGGACGGTTTAGGGTCCAGGTGAGGGTACGGCAACGCCTTAGGGGGAGCGTGCGTGTGAGAGCGCGGGTTAGTGTTAGCGTACGGGTTAGGATTAGGGGACGGGTAGGGTCAGGCTTCGGGGAAGTGTTAGGGTTAGGGTTCGGGCTAGGGTTAGGGTTAGGGGACGGGGACGGTTTTGGGTCCAGGTGAGTGTACGGCAACGCTTTAGGGGGAGCGTGCGTGTGAGGGCGCTGGTTAGTGTTAGCGTACGGGTTAGGATTAGGGGACGGGTGAGGGTCAGGCTTCGGGGAAGGGTTAGGGTTAGGGTTCGGGCTAGGGTTAGGGTTAGGGGATGGGGACGGTTTAGGGTCCAGGTGAGGGTACGGCAACGCTTTAGGGGGAGCGTGCATGTGAGGGCGCGGGTTAGTGTTAGCGTACGGGTTAGGATTAGGGCACGGGTGAGGGTCAGGCTTCAGCGAAGGGTTCGGGCTAGGGTTAGGGTTAGGGGACGGGGACGGTTTAGCGTCCAGGTGAGGGTACGGCAACGCTTTAGGGGGGAGTGCGTGTGAGGGCGCGGGTTAGTGTTAGCATACGGGTTAGGATTAGGGGACGGGTGAGGGTCAGGCTTTGGGGAAGGGTTAGGGTTAGGGTTCGGGCTAGGGTTAGGGTTAGGGGATGGGTACGGTTCAGGGTCCAGGTGAGGGTATGGCAACGCTTTAGGGGGATCGTGCGTGTGAGGGCGCGGGTTAGTGTTAGCGTACGGGTTAGGATTAGGGGACGGGTGAGGGTCAGGCTTCGGGGAAGGGTTAGGGTTAGGGTTCGGGCTAGGGTTAGGGTTAGGGGACGGGCACGGTTTAGGGTCCAGGTGAGGGTACAGCAACGCTTTAGGGGGAGCGTGCGTGTGAGGGCGCGGGTTAGTGTTAGCGTACAGGTTAGGATTAGGGGACGGGTGAGGGTCAGGCTTCGGGGAAGGGTTAGGGTTAGGGTTCGGGCTAGGGTTAGGGTTAGGGGACGGGGACGGTTTAGGGTCCAGGTGAGGGTACGGCAACGCTTTAGGGGGAGTGTGCGTGTGAGGGCGCGGGTTAGTGTTAGCGTACGGGTTAGGATTAGGGGACGGGTGAGGGTCAGGCTTCGGGGAAGGGTTAGGGTTAGGGTTCGGGCTAGGGTTAGGTTTAGGGTACGGGGACAGTTTAGGGTCCAGGTGAGGGTCCGGCAACGCTTTAGGGGGAGCGTGCGTGTGAGGGCGCGGGTTAGTGTTAGCGTACGGGTTAGGATTAGGGGACGGGTGAGGGTCAGGCTTCGGGGAAGGGTTAGGGTTAGGGTTCGGGCTAGGGTTAGGGTTAGGGGACGGGGATGGTTTAGGGTCCAGGTGAGGGTACGGCAACGCTTTAGGGGGAGCGTGTGTGTGAGGGCGCGGGTTAGTGTTAGCGTACGGTTTAGGATTAGGGCACGGGTGAGGGTCAGGCTTCGGGGAAGGGTTAGGGTTAGGGTTCGGGCTAGGGTTAGGGTTTGGGGACGGGGACGCTTTAGGGTCCAGGTGAGGGTACGGCAACGCTTTAGGGGGAGCGTGCGTGTGAGGGCGCGGGTTAGTGTTAGCGTACGGGTTAGGATTAGGGGACGGGTGAGGGTCAGGCTTCGGGGAAGGGTTAGGGTTAGGGTTCGGGCTAGGGTTAGGGTTAGGGGACGGGGACGGTTTAGGGTCCAGGTGAGGGTACGGCAACGCTTTAGGGGGAGCGTGCGTGTGAGGGCGCGGTTTAGTGTTAGCGTACGGGTTAGGATTAGTGGACGGGTGAGGGTCAGGCTTCGGGGAAGGGTTAGGGTTAGGGTTCGGGCTAGGGTTAGGGTTAGGGGACGGGGACGGTTTAGGGTCCAGGTGAGGGTACGGCAACGCTTTAGGGGGAGCGTGCGTGTGAGGGCGTGTGTTAGTGTTAGCGTACGGGTTAGGATTAGGGGACGGGTGAGGGTCAGGCTTCGGGGAAGGGTTAGGGTTAGGGTTCGGGCTAGGGTTAGGGTTAGGGGACGGGGACGGTTTAGGGTCCAGGTGAGGGTACGGCAACGCTTTAGGGGGAGCGTGCGTGTGAGGGCGCGGGTTAGTGTTAGCGTACGGGTTAGGATTAGGGGACGGGTGAGGGTCAGGCTTCGGGGAAGGGTTAGGGTTAGGGTTCGGGCTAGGGTTAGGGTTAGGGGACGGGGATGGTTTATTGTCCAGGTGAGGGTACGGCAACGCTTTAGGGGGAGCGTGCGTGTGACGGCGCGGGTTAGTGTTAGCATAAGGTTTAGGATTAGGGCACGGGTGAGGGTCACGCTTCGGGGAAGGGTTAAGGTTAGGGTTAGGGCTAGGGTTAGGGTTAGGGGACGGGGACGGTTTAGGGTCCAGGTGAGGGTACGGCAACGCTTTAGGGGGAGCGTGCGTGTGAGGGCGCGGGTTAGTGTTAGCGTAGGGGTTAGGATTAGGGGACTGGGAGGGTCAGGCTTCGGGGAAGAGTTAGGGTTAGGGTTCGGGCTAGGGTTAGGGTTAGGGGACGGGGACGGTTCAGGGTCCAGGTGAGGGTACGTCAACGCTTTAGGGGGAGCGTGCGTGTGAGGGCGCGGGTTAGTGTTAGCGTACGGGTTAGGATTAGGGGACGGGTGAGGGTCAGGCTTCGGGGAAGGGTTAGGGTTAGGGTTCGGGCTAGGGTTAGGGTTAGGAGACGGGGACGGTTTAGGGTCCAGGTGAGGGTACGGCAACGCTTTAGGGGGAGCGTGCGTGTGAGGGCGTGGGTTAGTGTTAGCGTACGGGTTAGGATTAGGGGACGGGTGAGGGTCAGGCTTCGGGGAAGTATTAGGGTTAGGGTTCGGGCTAGGGTTAGGGTTAGGGGACGGGGACGGTTCAGGGTCCAGGTGAGGGTACGGTACCGCTTTAGGGGGAGCGTGCGTGCGAGGGCGCGGGTTAGTGTTAGCGTACGGGTTAGGATTAGGGGACGGGTGAGGGTCAGGCTTCGGGGAAGGGTTTTGGTTAGGGTTCGGGCTAGGGTTAGGGTTAGGGGATGGGGACGGTTTAGGGTCCAGGTGAGGGTACGGCATCGCTTTAGGGGGAGCGTGCGTGTGAGGGCGCGGGTTAGTGTTAGCGTACGGGTTAGGATTAGGGGACGGGTGAGGGTCAGGCTTCGGGGAAGGGTTAGGGTAGGGTTCGGGCTAGGGTTAGGGTTAGGGGACGGGGACGGTTTAGGGTCCAGGTGAGGGTACAGCAATGCTTTAGGGGGAGCGTGCGTGTGAGGGCGCGGGTTAGTGTTAGCGTACGGGTTAGGATTAGGGGACGGGTGAGGGTCAGGCTTCGGGGAAGGGTTAGGGTTAGGGTTCGGGCTAGGGTTAGGGTTAGGGGACGGGGACGGTTTAGGGTCCAGGTGAGGGTACGGCAACGCTTTAGGGGGAGCGTGCGTGTGAGGGCGCGGGTTAGTGTTAGCGTACGGGTTAGGATTAGGGGACGGGTGAGTGTCAGGCTTCGGGGAAGGGTTAGGGTTAGGGTTCGGTCTAGGGTTAGGGTTAGGGGACGGGGACGGTTTAGGGTCCAGGTGAGGGTACGGCAACGCTTTAGGGGGAGCGTGCGTGTGAGGGCGCGGGTTAGTGTTAGCGTACGGGTTAGGATTAGGGGACGGGTGAGGGTCAGGCTTCGGGGAAGGGTTAGGGTTAGGGTTCGGGCTAGGGTTAGGGTTAGGGGACGGGGACGGTTTAGGATCCAGGTGAGGGTACGGCAACACTTTAGGGGGAGCGTGCGTGTGAGGGCGCGGGTTAGTGTTAGCGTATGGGTTAAGATTACGGGACGGGTGAGGGTCAGGCTTCGGGGAAGCGTTAGGGTTAGGGTTCGGGCTAGGGTTAGGTTTAGGGGACGGGGACGATTTAGGGTCCAGGTGAGGGTACGGCAACGCTTTAGGGGGAGCGTGCGTGTGAGGGCGCGGGTTAGTGTTAGCGTACGGGTTAGGATTAGGGGACGGGTGAGGGTCAGGCTTCGGGGAAGGGTTAGGGTTAGGGTTCGGGCTAGGGTTAGGGTTAGGGGACGGGGACGGTTTAGGGTCCAGGTGAGGGTACGGCCACGCTTTAGAGGGAGCGTGCGTGTGAGGGCGCGGGTTAGTGTTAGCGTACGGGTTAGGATTAGGGGACGGGTGAGGGTCAGACTTCGGGGAAGGGTTAGGGTTAGGGTTCGGGCTAGGGTTAAGGTTAGGGGATGGGGACGGTTCTGGGTCCAGGTGAGGGTACGGCAATGCTTTAGGGGGAGCGTGCGTGTGAGGGCGCGGGTTAGTGTTAGCGTACGGGTTAGGATTAGGGGACGGGTGAGGGTCAGGCTTCGGGGAAGGGTTAGGGTTAGGGTTCGGTCTAGGGTTAGGGTTAGGGGACGGGGACGGTTTAGGGTCCAGGTGAGGGTACGGCAACGCTTTAGGGGGAGCGTGCGTGTGAGGGCGCGGGTTAGTGTTAGCGTACGGGTTAGGATTAGGGGACGGGTGAGGGTCAGGCTTCAGGGAAGGGTTAGGGTAGGGTTCGGGCTAGGGTTAGGGTTAGGGGACGGGGACGGTTTAGGGTCCAGGTGAGGGTACAGCAATGCTTTAGGGGGAGCGTGCGTGTGAGGGCGCAGGTTAGTGTTAGCGTACGGGTTAGGATTAGGGGACGGGTGAGGGTCAGGCTTCGGGGAAGGGTTAGGGTTAGGGTTCGGGCTAGGGTTAGGGTTAGGGGACGGGGACGGTTTAGGGTCCAGGTGAGGGTACGGCAACGCTTTAGGGGGAGCGTGCGTGTGAGGGCGCGGGTTAGTGTTAGCGTACGGGTTAGGATTAGGGGACGGGTGAGGGTCAGGCTTCGGGGAAGGGTTAGGGTTAGGGTTCGGTCTAGGGTTAGGGTTAGGGGACGGGGACGGTTTAGGGTCCAGGTGAGGGTATGGCAACGCTTTAGGGGGAGCGTGCGTGTGAGGGCGCGGGTTAGTGTTAGCGTACGGGTTAGGATTAGGGGATGGGTGAGGGTCAGGCTTCGGGGAAGGGTTAGGGTTAGGGTTCGGGCTAGGGTTAGGGTTAGGGGACGGGGACGGTTTAGGATCCAGGTGAGGGTACGGCAACACTTTAGGGGGAGCGTGCGTGTGAGGGCGCGGGTTAGTGTTAGCGTATGGGTTAAGATTACGGGACGGGTGAGGGTCAGGCTTCGGGGAAGGGTTAGGGTTAGGGTTCGGGCTAGGGTTAGGTTTAGGTGACGGGGACGGTTTAGGGTCCAGGTGAGGGTACGGCAACGCTTTAGGGGGAGCGTGCGTGTGAGGGCGCGGGTTAGTGTTAGCGTACGGGTTAGGATTAGGGGACGGGTGAGGGTCAGGCTTCGGGGAAGGGTTAGGGTTAGGGTTCGGGCTAGGGTTAGGGTTAGGGGACGGGGACGGTTTAGGGTCCAGGTGAGGGTACGGCCACGCTTTAGAGGGAGCGTGCGTGTGAGGGCGCGGGTTAGTGTTAGCGTACGGGTTAGGATTAGGGGACGGGTGAGGGTCAGGCTTCGGGGAAGGGTTAGGGTTAGGGTTCGAGCTAGGGTTCGGGTTAGGGGACGGGGACGGTTCTGGGTCCAGGTGAGGGTACGGCAATGCTTTAGGGGGAGCGTGCGTGTGAGGGCGCGGGTTAGTGTTAGCGTACGGGTTAGGATTAGGGGACGGGTGAGGGTCAGGCTTCGGGGAAGGGTTAGGGTTAGGGTTCGGTCTAGGGTTAGGGTTAGGGGACGGGGACGGTTTAGGGTCCAGGTGAGGGTACGGCAACGCTTTAGGGGGAGCGTGCGTGTGAGGGCGCGGGTTAGTGTTAGCGTACGGGTTAGGATTAGGGCACGGGTGAGGGTCAGGCTTCGGGGAAGGGTTAGGGTTAGGGTTCGGGCTAGGGTTAGGGTTAGGGGACGGGGACGGTTTAGGGTCCAGGTGAGGGTACGGCAACGCTTTAGGGGGAGCGTGCGTGTGAGGGCGCGGGTTAGTGTTAGCGTACGGGTTAGGATTAGGGGACGGGTGAGGGTCAGGCTTCGGGGAAGGGTTAGGGTTAGGGTTCGGGCTAGGGTTAGGGTTAGGGGACGGGGACGGTTTAGGGTCCAGGTGAGGGTACGGCAACGCTTTAGGGGGAGCGTGCGTGTGAGGGCGCGGGTTAGTGTTAGCGTACGGGTTAGGATTAGGGGACGGGTGAGGGTCAGGCTTCGGGGAAGGGTTAGGGTTAGGGTTCGGTCTAGGGTTAGGGTTAGGGGACGGGGACGGTTTAGGGTCCAGGTGAGGGTACGGCAACGCTTTAGGGGGAGCGTGCGTGTGAGGGCGCGGGTTAGTGTTAGCATACGGGTTAGGATTAGGGCACGGGTGAGGGTCAGGCTTCGGGGAAGGGTTAGGGTTAGGGTTCGGGCTAGTGTTAGGGTTAGGGGACGGGGACGGTTTAGGGTCCAGGTGAGGGTACGGCAACGCTTTAGGGGGAGCGTGCGTGTGAGGGCGCGGGTTAGTGTTAGCGTACCGGTTAGGATTAGGGGACGGGTGAGGGTCAGGCTTCGGGGAAGGGTTAGGGTTAGGGTTCGGGCTAGGGTTAGGGTTAGGGGACGGGGACGGTTTAGGGTCCAGGTGAGGGTACGGCAACGCTTTAGGGGGAGCGTGCGTGTGAGGGCGCGGGTTAGTGTTAGCGTACGGGTTAGGATTAGGGGACAGGTGAGGGTCAGGCTTTGAGGAAGGGTTAGGGTTAGGGTTCGGGCTAGGGTTAGGTTTAGGGGACGCGGACGCTTTAGGGTCCAGGTGAGGGTACGGCAACGCTTTAGGGGGAGCGTGCGTGTGAGGGCGCGGGTTAGTGTTAGCGTACGGGTTAGGATTAGGGGACGGGTGAGGGTCAGGCTTCGGGGAAGTGTTAGGGTTAGGGTTCGGGCTAGGGTTAGGGTTAGGGGACGGGGACGGTTTTGGGTCCAGGTGAGGGTACGGCAACGCTTTAGGGGGAGCGTGCGTGTGAGGGCGCGGGTTAGTGTTAGCGTACCGGTTAGGATTAGGGGACGGGTGAGGGTCAGGCTTCGGGGAAGGGTTAGGGTTAGGGTTCGGGCTAGGGTTAGGGTTAGGGGATGGGGACGGTTTAGGGTCCAGGTGAGGGTACGGCAACGCTTTAGGGGGAGCGTGCGTGTGAGGGCGCGGGTTAGTGTTAGCGTACCGGTTAGGATTAGGGCACGGGTGAGGGTCAGGCTTCAGCGAAGGGTTCGGGCTAGGGTTAGGGTTAGGGGACGGGGACGGTTTAGGGTCCAGGTGAGGGTACGGCAACGCTTTAGGGGGGAGTGCGTGTGAGGGCGCGGGTTAGTGTTAGCGTACCGGTTAGGATTAGGGGACAGTTGAGGGTCAGGCTTCGGGGAAGGGTTAGGGTTAGGGTTCGGGCTAGGGTTAGGGTTAGGGTTAGGGGACGGTTCAGGGTCCAGGTGAGGGTACGGCAACGCTTTAGGGGGAGCGTGCGTGTGAGGGCGCGGGTTAGTGTTAGCGTACGGGTTAGGATTAGGGGACGGGTGAGGGTCAGGCTTTGGGGAAGGGTTAGGGTTAGGGTTCGGGCTAGGGTTAGGGTTAGGAGACGGGGACGGTTCAGGGTCCAGGTGAGGGTACGGCAACGCTTTAGGGGGAACGTGCGTGTGAGGGCGCGGGTTAGTGTTAGCGTACGGGTTAGGATTAGGGGACGGGTGAGGGTCAGGCTTCGGGAAGGGTTAGGGTTAGGGTTCGGGCTAGGGTTAGGGTTAGGGGACGGGGACGGTTCAGGGTCCAGGTGAGGGTACGGGAACGCTTTAGGGGGAGCGTGCGTGTGAGGGCGCGGGTTAGTGTTAGCGTGCGGGTTAGGATTAGGGGACGGGTGAGGGTCAGGCTTCGGGGAAGGGTTAGGGTTAGGGTTCCGGCTAGGGTTAAGGTTAGGGAACGGGGACGGTTTAGGGTCCAGGAGAGGGTACGGCAACGCTTTAGGGGGAGCGTGCGTGTGAGTTCGCTGGTTAGTGTTAGCGTACGGGTTAGGATTAGGGGACGGGTGAGTGTCAGGCTTCGGGGAAGGGTTAGGGTTAGGGTTCGGGCTAGTGTTAGGGTTAGGGGACGGGGACGGTTCTGGTTCCAGGTGAGGGTACGGCAACGCTTTAGGGGGAGCGTGCGTTTGAGGGCGCGGGTTAGTGTTAGCGTACGGGTTAGGATTAGGGGACGGGTGAGGGTCAGGCTTCGGGGAAGGGTTAGGGTTAGGGTTCGGGCTAGGGTTAGGGTTAGGGGACGGGGACGGTTTAGGGTCCAGGTGAGGGTACGGCAACGCTTTAGGGGGAGCGTGCGTGTGAGGGCGCGGGTTAGTGTTAGCGTACGGGTTAGGATTAGGGGACGGTTGAGGGTCAGGCTTCGGGGAAGGGTTAGGGTTAGGGTTCGGGCTAGGGTTATGGTTAGGGGACGGGGAGGGTTTAGGGTCCAGGTGAGGGTACGGCAACGCTTTAGGGGGAGCATGCGTGTGAGGGCGCGGGTTAGTGTTAGCGTACGGGTTAGGATTAGGGGACGGGTGAGGGTCAGGCTTCGGGGAAGGGTTAGGGTTAGGGTTCGGGCTAGGGTTAGGGTTAGGGGACGGGGACGGTTTAGGGTCCAAGTGAGGGTACGGCAACACTTTAGGGGGTGCGTGCGTGTGAGGGCGCGGGTTAGTGTTAGCGTACGGGTTAGGATTAGGGGACGGGTGAGGGTCAGGCTTCGGGGAAGGGTTAGGGTTAGGGTTCGGGCTAGGGTTAGGGTTAGGGGACGGGGACGGTTTAGGGTCCAGGTGAGCGTACCGCAACGCTTTAGGGGGAGCGTGCGTGTGAGGGCGCGGGTTAGTGTGAGCGTACGGGTTAGGATTAGGGGACGGGTGAGGGTCAGGCTTCGGGAAGGGTTAGGGTTAGGGTTCGGGCTAGGGTTAGGGTTAGGGGACGGGGACGCTTTAGGGTCCAGGTGAGGGTACGGCAACGCTTTAGGGGGAGCGTGCGTGTGAGGGCGCGGGTTAGTGTTAGCGTACGGGTTAGGATTAGGGGACGGGTGAGGGTCAGGCTTCGGGGAAGGGTTAGGGTTAGGGTTCGGGCTAGGGTTAGGGTTAGGGGACGGGGACGGTTTAGGGTCCAGGTGAGGGTATGTCAACGCTTTAGGGGGAGCGTGTGTGTGAGGGCGCGGGTTAGTGTTAGCGCACGGTGTAGGATTAGGGCAGGGGGAGGGTCAGGCTTCGGGGAAGGGTTAGGGTTAGGGTTCGGGCTAGGGTTAGGGTTAGGGGACGGGGACGGTTTAGGGTCCAGGTGAGGGTACGGCAACGCCTTAGGGTTAGGGTTAGGGTTAGGGTTAGGGGATGGGGACGGTTTAGGGTCCAGGTGAGTGTACGGCAACGCTTTAGGGGGAGCGTGCGTGTGAGGGCGCGGGTTAGTGTTAGCGTACCGGTTAGGATTAGGGCACGGGTGAGGGTCAGGCTTCAGCGAAGGGTTCGGGCTAGGGTTAGGGTTAGGGGACGGGGACGGTTTAGGGTCCAGGTGAGGGTACGGCAACGCTTTAGGGGGGAGTGCGTGTGAGGGCGCGGGTTAGTGTTAGCGTACCGGTTAGTATTAGGGGACAGTTGAGGGTCAGGCTTCGGGAAGGGTTAGGGTTAGGGTTCGGGCTAGGGTTAGGGTTACGGTTAGGGGACGGTTCAGGGTCCAGGTGAGGGTACGGCAACGCTTTAGGGGGAGCGTGCGTGTGAGGGCGCGGGTTAGTGTTAGCGTACGGGTTAGGATTAGGGGACGGGTGAGGGTCAGGCTTTGGGGAAGGGTTAGGGTTAGGGTTCGGGCTAGGGTTAGGGTTAGGGGACGGGGACGGTTCAGGGTCCAGGTGAGGGTACGGCAACGCTTTAGGGGGAACGTGCGTGTGAGGGCGCGGGTTAGTGTTAGCGTACGGGTTAGGATTAGGGGACGGGTGAGGGTCAGGCTTCGGGGAAGGGTTAGGGTTAGGGTTCGGGCTAGGGTTAGGGTTAGGGGACGGGGACGGTTCAGGGTCCAGGTGAGGGTACGGGAACGCTTTAGGGGGAGCGTGCGTGTGAGGGCGCGGGTTAGTGTTAGCGTACGGGTTAGGATTAGGGGACGGGTGAGGGTCAGGCTTCGGGGAAGGGTTAGGGTTAGGGTTCGGGCTAGGGTTAGGGTTAGGGGACACGGACGGTTTAGGGTCCAGGTGAGGGTACGGCAACGCTTTAGGGGGAGCGTGCGTGTGAGGGCGCGGGTTAGTGTTAGCGTACGGGTTAGGATTAGGGGCCGGGTGGGGGTCAGGCTTCGGGTAAGGGTTAGGGTTAGGGTTCGGGCTAGGGTTAGGGTTGGGGACGGGGACGGTTTAGGGTCCAGGTGAGGGTACGGCAACGCTTTAGGGGGAGCGTGCGTGTGAGGCGCGGGCGGGTTAGTGTTAGCGTACGGGTTAGGATTAGGGGACGGGTGAGGGTCAGGCTTCGGGGAAGGGTTAGGGTTAGGGTTCGGGCTAGGGTTAGGGTTAGGGGACGGGGACGGTTTAGGGTCCAGGTGAGCGTACCGCAACGCTTTAGGGGGAGCGTGCGTGTGAGGGCGCGGGTTAGTGTGAGCGTACGGGTTAGGATTAGGGGACGGGTGAGGGTCAGGCTTCGGGGAAGGGTTAGGGTTAGGGTTCGGGCTAGGGTTAGGGTTAGGGGACGGGGACGCTTTAGGGTCCAGGTGAGGGTACGGCAACGCTTTAGGGGGAGCGTGCGTGTGAGGGCGCGGGTTAGTGTTAGCGTACGGGTTAGGATTAGGGGACGGGTGAGGGTCAGGCTTCGGGGAAGGGTTAGGGTTAGGGTTCGGGCTAGGGTTAGGGTTAGGGGACGGGGACGGTTTAGGGTCCAGGTGAGGGTATGTCAACGCTTTAGGGGGAGCGTGTGTGTGAGGGCGCGGGTTAGTGTTAGCGCACGGTGTAGGATTAGGGCAGGGGGAGGGTCAGGCTTCGGGGAAGGGTTAGGGTTAGGGTTCGGGCTAGGGTTAGGGTTAGGGGACGGGGACGGTTTAGGGTCCAGGTGAGGGTACGACAACGCTTTAGGGGGAGCGTGCGTGTGAGGGCGCGGGTTAGTGTTAGCGTACGGGTTAGGATTAGGGCACGGGTGAGGGTCAGGCTTCGGGGAAGGGTTAGGGTTAGGGTTCGGGCTAGGGTTAGGGTTAGGGGACGGGGACGGTTTAGCGTCCAGGTGAGGGTACGGCAACGCTTTAGGGGGAGCGTGCGTGTGAGGGCGCGGGTTAGTGTGAGCGTACGGGTTAGGATTAGGGGACGGGTGAGGGTCAGGCTTCGCGGAAGGGTTAGGGTTAGGGTTCAGGCTAGGGTTAGGGTTAGGGTACGGGGACGGTTCAGGGTCCAGGTGAGGGTACGGCTACGCTTTAGGGGGAGCATGCGTGTAAGGGCGCGAGTTAGTGTTAGCGTACGGGTTAGGATTAGGGGACGGGTGAGGGTCAGGCTTCGGAGAAGGATTAGGGTTAGGGTTCGGGATAGGGTTAGGGTTAGGGGACGGGGACGGTTCAGGGTCCAGGTGAGGGTACGGCACCGCTTTAGGGGGAGCGTGCGTGTGAGGGCGCGGGTTAGTGTTAGCGTACGGGTTAGGATTAGGGCACGGGTGAGGGTCAGGCTTCAGGGAAGGGTTAGGGTTAGGGTTCGGGCTAGGGTTAGGGTTAGGGGACGGGGACGGTTTAGGGTCCAGGTGAGGGTACGGCAACGCTTTAGGGGGAGCGTACGTGTGAGGGCGCGGGTTAGTGTTAGCGTACGGGTTAGGATTAGGGGACGGGTGAGGGTCAGGCTTCAGGGAAGGGTTAAGGTAGGGTTCGGGCTAGGGTTAGGGTTAGGGGACGGGGACGGTTTAGGGTCCAGGTGAGGGTACAGCAATGCTTTAGGGGGAGCGTGCGTGTGAGGGCGTGGGTTAGTGTTAGCGTACGGGTTAGGATTAGGGGACGGGTGAGGGTCAGGCTTCGGGGAAGGGTTAGGGTTAGGGTTCGGGCTAGGGTTAGGGTTAGGGGACGGGGACGGTTTTGGGTCCAGGTTAGTGTACGGCAACGCTTTAGGGGGAGCGTGCGTGTGAGGGCGCTGGTTAGTGTTAGCGTACGGGTTAGGATTAGGGGACGGGTGAGGGTCAGGCTTCGGGGAAGTGTTAGGGTTAGGATTCGGGCTAGGGTTAGGATTAGGGGATGGGGACGGTTTAGGGTCCAGGTGAGGGTACGGCAACGCTTTAGGGGGAGCGTGCATGTGAGGGCGCGGGTTAGTGTTAGCGTACGGGTTAGGATTAGGGTACGGGTGAGGGTCAGGCTTCAGCGAAGGATTCGGGCTAGGGTTAGGGTTAGGGGACGGGGACGGTTTAGGGTCCAGGTGAGGGTACGGCAACGCTTTAGGGAGGAGTGCGTGTGAGGGCGCGGGTTAGTGTTAGCGTACCGGTTAGGATTAGGGGACAGTTGAGGGTCATGCTTCGGGGAAGGGTTAGGGTTAGGGTTCGGGCTAGGGTTAGGGTTAGGGTTAGGGGACGGTTCAGGGTCCAGGTGAGGGTATGGCAACGCTTTAGGGGGAGCGTGCGTGTGAGGGCGCAGGTTAGTGTTAGCGTACGGGTAAGGATTAGGGGAGGGGTGAGGGTCAGGCTTCGGGGAAGGGTTAGGGTTAGGGTTCGGGCTAGGGTTAGGGTTAGGGGACGGGGACGGTTCAGGGTCCAGGTGAGGGTACGGCAACGCTTTAGGGGGAACGTGCGTGTGAGGGCGCGGGTTAGTGTTAGCGTACGGGTTAGGATTAGGGGACGGGTGAGGGTCAGGCTTCGGGGAAGGGTTAGGGTTAGGGTTCGGGCTAGGGTTAGGGTTAGGGGACGGGGACGGTTTACGGTCCAGGAGAGGGTACGGCAACGCTTTATGGGGAGCGTGTGTGTGAGGGCGCGGGTTAGTGTTAGCGTACGGGTTAGGATTAGGGGACGGGTGAGGGTCAGGCTTCGGGGAAGGGTTAGGGTTAGGGATCGGGCTAGGGTTAGGGTTAGGGGACGGGGACGGTTCTGGGTCCAGGTGAGGGTATGGCAACGCTTCAGGGGGAGCGTGCGTGTGAGGGCATGGGTTAGTGTTAGCGTACGGGTCAGGATTAGGGGACGGGTGAGGGTCAGGCTTCGGGGAAGGGTTAGGGTTAGGGTTCGGGCTAGTGTTAGGGTTAGCGGACGGTGACGGTTCTGTGTCCAGGTGAGGGTACAGCAACGCTTTAGGGGGAGCGTGCGTGTGAGGGCGCGGGTTAGTGTTAGCGTACGGGTTAGGATTAGGGGACGGGTGAGGGTCAGGCTTCGGGGAAGGGTTAGGGTTAGGGTTCGGGCTAGGGTTAGGTTTAGGGGACGGGGACGGTTTAGGGTCCAGGTGAGGGTACGGCAACGCTTTAGGGGGAGCGTGCGTGTGAGGGCGCGGTTTAGTGTTAGCGTACGGGTTAGGATTAGGGGACGGGTGAGGGTCAGACTTCGGGGAAGGGTTAGGGTTAGGGTTCGGGCTAGGGTTAGGGTTAGGGGACGGGGACGGTTTAGGGTCCAGGTGAGGGTACGGCAACGCTTTAGGGGGAGCGTGCGTGTGAGGGCGCGGGTTAGTGTTAGCGTACGGGTTAGGATTAGGGGACGGGTGAGGGTCAGGCTTCGGGGAAGGGTTTTGGTTAGGGTTCGGGCTAGGGTTAGGGTTAGGGGACGGGGACGGTTTAGGGTCCAGGTGAGGGTACGGCATCGCTTTAGGGGGAGCGTGCGTGTGAGGGCGCGGGTTAGTGTTAGCGTACGGGTTAGGATTAGGGAACGGGTGAGGGTCAGGCTTCAGGGAAGGGTAAGGGTAGGGTTCGGGCTAGGGTTAGGGTTAGGGGACGGGGACGGTTTAGGGTCCAGGTGAGGGTACAGCAATGCTTTAGGGGGAGCGTGCGTGTGAGGGCGCGGGTTAGTGTTAGCGTACGGGTTAGGATTAGGGGACGGGTGAGGGTCAGGCTTCGGGGAAGGGTTAGGGTTAGGGTTCGGGCTAGGGTTAGGGTTAGGGGACGGGGACGGTTTAGGGTCCAGGTGAGGTTTCGGCAACGATTTAGGGGGAGCGTGCGTGTGAGGGCGCGGGTTAGTGTTAGCGTACGGGTTAGGATTAGGGGACGGGTGAGGGTCAGGCTTCGGGGAAGGGTTAGGGTTAGGGTTCGGGCTAGGGTTAGGGTTAGGGGACGGGGACGGTTTAGGGTCCAAGTGAGGGTACGGCAACACTTTAGGGGGTGCGTGCGTGTGAGGGCGCGGGTTAGTGTTAGCGTACGGGTTAGGATTAGGGGACGGGTGAGGGTCAGGCTTCGGGGAAGGGTTAGGGTTAGGGTTCGGGCTAGGGTTAGGGTTAGGGGACGGGGACGGTTTAGGGTCCAAGTGAGGGTACGGCAACACTTTAGGGGGTGCATGCGTGTGAGGGCACGGGTTAGTGTTAGCGTACGGGTTAGGATTAGGGGACGGGTGAGGGTCAGGCTTCAGGGAAGGGTTAGGGTTAGGGTTCGGGCTAGGGTTAGGGTTAGGGGACACGGACGGTTTAGGGTCCAGGTGAGGGTACGGCAACGCTTTAGGGGGAGCGTGCGTGTGAGGGCGCGGGTTAGTGTTAGCGTACGGGTTAGGATTAGGGGACGGGTGAGGGTCAGGCTTCGGGTAAGGGTTAGGGTTAGGGTTCGGGCTAGGGTTAGGGTTAGGGGACGGGGACGGTTTAGGGTCCAGGTGAGGGTACGGCAACGCTTTAGGGGGAGCGTGCGTGTGAGGGCGCGGGTTAGTGTTAGCGTACGGGTTAGGATTAGGGGACGGGTGAGGGTCAGGCTTCGGGGAAGGGTTAGGGTTAGGGTTCGGGCTAGGGTTAGGGTTAGGGTTAGGGGACGGTTTAGGGTCCAGGTGAGCGTACCGCAACGCTTTAGGGGGAGCGTGCGTTTGAGGGCGCGGGTTAGTGTGAGCGTACGGGTTAGGATTAGGGGACGGGTGAGGGTCAGGCTTCGGGGAAGGGTTAGGGTTAGGGTTCGGGCTAGGGTTAGGGTTAGGGGACGGGGACGATTTAGGGTCCAGGTGAGGGTACGGCAACGCTTTAGGGGGAGCGTGCGTGTGAGGGCGCGGGTTAGTGTTAGCGTACGGGTTAGGATTAGGGGACGGGTGAGGGTCAGGCTTCGGGGAAGGGTTAGGGTTAGGGTTCGGGCTAGGGTTAGGGTTAGGGGACGGGGACGGTTTAGGGTCCAGGTGAGGGTATGTCAACGCTTTAGGGGGAGCGTGTGTGTGAGGGCGCGGGTTAGTGTTAGCGCACGGTGTAGGATTAGGGCAGGGGGAGGGTCAGGCTTCGGGGAAGGTTTAGGGTTAGGGTTCGGGCTAGGGTTAGGGTTAGGGGACGGGGACGGTTTAGGGTCCAGGTGAGGGTACGGCAACGCCTTAGGGGGAGCGTGCGTGTGAGAGCGTGGGTTAGTGTTAGCGTAAGGTTTAGGATTAGGGGACGGGTGAGGGTCAGGCTTCGGGGAAGGGTTAGGGTTAGGGTTCGGGCTAGGGTTAGGGTTAGGGGATGGGGACGGTTTACGGTCCAGGTGAGGGTACGGCAACGCTTTAGGGGGAGCGTGCGTTTGAGGGCGCGGGTTAGTGTTAGCGTTTGGGTTAGGATTAGGGGACGGGTGAGGGTCAGGCTTCGGGGAATTGTTAGTGTTAGGGTTCGGGCTAGGGTTAGGGTTAGGGGACGGGGACGGTTTAGGGTCCAGGTGAGGGTACGACAACGCTTTAGGGGGAGCGTGCGTGTGAGGGCGCGGGTTAGTGTTAGCGTACGGGTTAGGATTAGGGCACGGGTGAGGGTCAGGCTTCGGGGAAGGGTTAGGGTTAGGGTTCGGGCTAGGGTTAGGGTTAGGGGACGGGGACAGTTTAGCGTCCAGGTGAGGGTACGGCAACGCTTTAGGGGGAGCGTGCGTGTGAGGGCGCGGGTTAGTGTTAGCGTACGGGTTAGGATTAGGGGACGGGTGAGGGTCAGGCTTCAGGGAAGGGTTAAGGTAGGGTTCGGGCTAGGGTTAGGGTTAGGGGACGGGGACGGTTTAGGGTCCAGGTGAGGGTACAGCAATGCTTTAGGGGGAGCGTGCGTGTGAGGGCGTGGGTTAGTGTTAGCGTACGGGTTAGGATTAGGGGACGGGTGAGGGTCAGGCTTCGGGGAAGGGTTAGGGTTAGGGTTCGGGCTAGGGTTAGGGTTAGGGGACGGGGACGGTTTTGGGTCCAGGTTAGTGTACGGCAACGCTTTAGGGGGAGCGTGCGTGTGAGGGCGCTGGTTAGTGTTAGCGTACGGGTTAGGATTAGGGGACGGGTGAGGGTCAGGCTTCGGGGAAGTGTTAGGGTTAGGATTCGGGCTAGGGTTAGGGTTAGGGGATGGGGACGGTTTAGGGTCCAGGTGAGGGTACGGCAACGCTTTAGGGGGAGCGTGCATGTGAGGGCGCGGGTTAGTGTTAGCGTACGGGTTAGGATTAGGGTACGGGTGAGGGTCAGGCTTCAGCGAAGGGTTCGGGCTAGTGTTAGGGTTAGGGGACGGGGACGGTTTAGGGTCCAGGTGAGGGTACGGCAACGCTTTAGGGGGGAGTGCGTGTGAGGGCGCGGGTTAGTGTTAGCGTACGGGTTAGGATTAGGGGACGGGTGAGGGTCAGGCTTCGGGGAAGGGTTAGGGTTAGGGTTCGGGCTAGGGTTAGGGTTAGGGGACGGGGACGGTTTAGCGTCCAGGTGAGGGTACGGCAACGCTTTAGGGGGAGCGTGCGTGTGAGGGCGCGGGTTAGTGTTAGCGTACGGGTTAGGATTAGGGGACGGGTGAGGGTCAGGCTTCGCGGAAGGGTTAGGGTTAGGGTTCGGGCTAGGGTTAGGGTTAGGGTACGGGGACGGTTCAGGGTCCAGGTGAGGGTACGGCTACGCTTTAGGGGGAGCGTGCGTGTAAGGGCGCAGGTTAGTGTTAGCGTACGGGTTAGGATTAGGGGACGGGTGAGGGTCAGGCTTCGGAGAAGGATTAGGGTTAGGGTTCGGGATAGGGTTAGGGTTAGGGGACGGGGACGGTTCAGGGTCCAGGTGAGGGTACGGCACCGCTTTAGGGGGAGCGTGCGTGTGAGGGCGCGGGTTAGTGTTAGCGTACGGGTTAGGATTAGGGCACGGGTGAGGGTCAGGCTTCGGGGAAGGGTTAGGGTTAGGGTTCGGGCTAGGGTTAGGGTTAGGGGACGGGGACGCTTTAGGGTCCAGGTGAGGGTACGGCAACGCTTTAGGGGGAGCGTGCGTGTGAGGGCGCGGGTTAGTGTTAGCGTACGGGTTAGGATTAGGGGACGGGTGAGGGTCAGGCTTCGGGGAAGGGTTAGGGTTAGGGTTCGGGCTAGGGTTAGGGTTAGGGGACGGGGACGGTTTAGGGTCCAGGTGAGGGTATGTCAACGCTTTCGGGGGAGCGTGTGTGTGAGGGCGCGGGTTAGTGTTAGCGCACGGTGTAGGATTAGGGCAGGGTGAGGGTCAGGCTTCGGGGAAGGGTTAGGGTTAGGGTTCGGGCTAGGGTTAGGGTTAGGGGACGGGGACGGTTTAGGGTCCAGGTGAGGGTACGGCAACGCCTTAGGGGGAGCGTGCGTGTGAGAGCGTGGGTTAGTGTTAGCGTACGGGTTAGGATTAGGGGACGGGTGAGGGTCAGGCTTCGGGGAAGGGTTAGGGTTAGGGTTCGGGCTAGGGTTAGGGTTAGGGGATGGGGACGGTTTACGGTCCAGGTGAGGGTACGGCAACGCTTTAGGGGGAGCGTGCGTTTGAGGGCGCGGGTTAGTGTTAGCGTTTGGGTTAGGATTAGGGGACGGGTGAGGGTCAGGCTTCGGGGAATTGTTAGGGTTAGGGTTCGGGCTAGGGTTAGGGTTAGGGGACGGGGATGGTTTAGGGTCCAGGTGAGGGTACGACAACGCTTTAGGGGGAGCGTGCGTGTGAGGGCGCGGATTAGTGTTAGCGTACGGGTTAGGATTAGGGCACGGGTGAGGGTCAGGCTTCGGGGAAGGGTTAGGGTTAGGGTTCGGGCTAGGGTTTGGGTTAGGGGACGGGGACGGTTTAGGGTCCAGGTGAGGGTACGGCAACGCTTTAGGGGAGCGTGCGTGTGAGGGCGCGGGTTAGTGTTAGCGTACGGGTTAGGATTAGGGGACGGGTGAGGGTCAGGCTTCGGGGAACGGTTAGGGTTAGGGTTCGGGCTAGGGTTAGGGTTAGGGGATGGGGACGGTTTAGAGTCCAGGTGAGGGTACGGCAAAGCTTTAGGGGGAGCGTGTGTGTGAGGGCGCGGGTTAGTGTTAGCGTAAGGGTTAGGATTAGGGCACTGGTGAGGGTCAGGCTTCAGCGAAGGGTTCGGGCTAGTGTTAGGTTTAGAGGACGGGGACGGTTTAGGGTCCAGGTGAGGGTACGGCAACGCTTTAGGGGGGAGTGCGTGTGAGGGCGCGGGTTAGTGTTAGCGTACGGGTTAGGATTAGGGGACGGGTGAGGGTCAGGCTTCGGGGAAGGGTTAGGGTTAGGGTTCGGGCTAGGGTTAGGGTTAGGGGACGGGGACGGTTTAGCGTCCAGTTGAGGGTACGGCAACGCTTTAGGGGGAGCGTGCGTGTGAGGGCGCGGGTTAGTGTTAGCGTACGGGTTAGGATTAGGGGACGGGTGAGGGTCAGGCTTCGCGGAAGGGTTAGGGTTAGGGTTCGGGCTAGGGTTAGGGTTAGGGTACGGGGACGGTTCAGGGTCCAGGTGAGGGTACGGCTACGCTTTAGGGGGAGCGTGCGTGTAAGGGCGCAGGTTAGTGTTAGCGTACGGGTTAGGATTAGGGGACGGGTGAGGGTCAGGCTTCGGAGAAGGATTAGGTTTAGGGTTCGGGATAGGGTTAGGGTTAGGGGACGGGGACGGTTCAGGGTCCAGGTGAGGGTACGGCACCGCTTTAGGGGGAGCGTGCGTGTGAGGGCGCAGGTTAGTGTTAGCGTACGGGTTAGGATTAGGGGACGGGTGAGGGTCAGGCTTCAGGGAAGGGTTAGGGTAGGGTTCGGGCTAGGGTTAGGGTTAGGGGACGGGGACGGTTTAGGGTCCAGGTGAGGGTACAGCAATGCTTTAGGGGGAGCGTGCGTGTGAGGGCGTGGGTTAGTGTTAGCGTACGGATTAGGATTAGGGGACGGGTGAGGGTCAGGCTTCGGGGAAGGGTTAGGGTTAGGGTTCGGGCTAGGGTTAGGGTTAGGGGACGGGGACGGTTTTGGGTCCAGGTGAGTGTACGGCAACGCTTTAGGGGGAGCGTGCGTGTGAGGGCGCGGGTTAGTGTTAGCGTACGGGTTAGGATTAGGGGACGGGTGAGGGTCAGGCTTCGGGGAAGGGTTAGGGTTAGGATTCGGGCTAGGGTTAGGGTTAGGGGACGGGGACGGTTTAGGGTCCAGGTGAGGGTACGGCAACGCCTTAGGGGGAGCGTGCGTGTGAGAGCGTGGGTTAGTGTTAGCGTAAGGGTTAGGATTAGGGGACGGGTGAGGGTCAGGCTTCGGGGAAGGGTTAGGGTTAGGGTTCGGGCTAGGGTTAGGGTTAGGGGATGGGGACGGTTTACGGTCCAGGTGAGGGTACGGCAACGCTTTAGGGGGAGCGTGCGTTTGAGGGCGCGGGTTAGTGTTAGCGTTTGGGTTAGGATTAGGGGACGGGTGAGGGTCAGGCTTCGGGGAATTGTTAGTGTTAGGGTTCGGGCTAGGGTTAGGGTTAGGGGACGGGGACGGTTTAGGGTCCAGGTGAGGGTACGACAACGCTTTAGGGGGAGCGTGCGTGTGAGGGCGCGGGTTAGTGTTAGCGTACGGGTTAGGATTAGGGCACGGGTGAGGGTCAGGCTTCGGGGAAGGGTTAGGGTTAGGGTTCGGGCTAGGGTTAGGGTTAGGGGACGGGGACAGTTTAGCGTCCAGGTGAGGGTACGGCAACGCTTTAGTGGGAGCGTGCGTGTGAGGGCGCGGGTTAGTGTTAGCGTACGGGTTAGGATTAGGGGACGGGTGAGGGTCAGGCTTCGCGGAAGGGTTAGGGTTAGGGTTCGGGCTAGGGTTAGGGTTAGGGTACGGGGACGGTTCAGGGTCCAGGTGAGGGTACGGCTACGCTTTAGGGGGAGCGTGCGTGTAAGGGCGCAGGTTAGTGTTAGCGTACGGGTTAGGATTAGGGGACGGGTGAGGGTCAGGCTTCGGAGAAGGATTAGGGTTAGGGTTCGGGATAGGGTTAGGGTTAGGGGACGGGGACTGTTCAGGGTCCAGGTGAGGGTACGGCACCGCTTTAGGGGGAGCGTGCGTGTGAGGGCGCGGGTTAGTGTTAGCGTACGGGTTAGGATTAGGGCACGGGTGAGGGTCAGGCTTCAGGGAAGGGTTAGGGTTAGGGTTCGGGCTAGGGTTAGGGTTAGGGGACGGGGACGGTTTAGGGTCCAGGTGAGGGTACGGCAACGCTTTAGGGGGAGCGTACGTGTGAGGGCGCGGGTTAGTGTTAGCGTACGGGTTAGGATTAGGGGACGGGTGAGGGTCAGGCTTCAGGGAAGGGTTAAGGTAGGGTTCGGGCTAGGGTTAGGGTTAGGGGACGGGGACGGTTTAGGGTCCAGGTGAGGGTACAGCAATGCTTTAGGGGGAGCGTGCGTGTGAGGGCGTGGGTTAGTGTTAGCGTACGGGTTAGGATTAGGGGACGGGTGAGGGTCAGGCTTCGGGGAAGGGTTAGGGTTAGGGTTCGGGCTAGGGTTAGGGTTAGGGGACGGGGACGGTTTTGGGTCCAGGTTAGTGTACGGCAACGCTTTAGGGGGAGCGTGCGTGTGAGGGCGCTGGTTAGTGTTAGCGTACGGGTTAGGATTAGGGGACGGGTGAGGGTCAGGCTTCGGGGAAGTGTTAGGGTTAGGATTCGGGCTAGGGTTAGGGTTAGGGGATGGGGACGGTTTAGGGTCCAGGTGAGGGTACGGCAACGCTTTAGGGGGAGCGTGCATGTGAGGGCGCGGGTTAGTGTTAGCGTACGGGTTAGGATTAGGGTACGGGTGAGGGTCAGGCTTCAGCGAAGGGTTCGGGCTAGTGTTAGGGTTAGGGGACGGGGACGGTTTAGGGTCCAGGTGAGGGTACGGCAACGCTTTAGGGGGGAGTGCGTGTGAGGGCGCGGGTTAGTGTTAGCGTACGGGTTAGGATTAGGGGACGGGTGAGGGTCAGGCTTCGGGGAAGGGTTAGGGTTAGGGTTCGGGCTAGGGTTAGGGTTAGGGGACGGGGACGGTTTAGCGTCCAGGTGAGGGTACGGCAACGCTTTAGGGGGAGCGTGCGTGTGAGGGCGCGGGTTAGTGTTAGCGTACGGGTTAGGATTAGGGGACGGGTGAGGGTCAGGCTTCGCGGAAGGGTTAGGGTTAGGGTTCGGGCTAGGGTTAGGGTTAGGGTACGGGGACGGTTCAGGGTCCAGGTGAGGGTACGGCTACGCTTTAGGGGGAGCGTGCGTGTAAGGGCGCAGGTTAGTGTTAGCGTACGGGTTAGGATTAGGGGACGGGTGAGGGTCAGGCTTCGGAGAAGGATTAGGGTTAGGGTTCGGGATAGGGTTAGGGTTAGGGGACGGGGACGGTTCAGGGTCCAGGTGAGGGTACGGCACCGCTTTAGGGGGAGCGTGCGTGTGAGGGCGCGGGTTAGTGTTAGCGTACGGGTTAGGATTAGGGCACGGGTGAGGGTCAGGCTTCGGGGAAGGGTTAGGGTTAGGGTTCGGGCTAGGGTTAGGGTTAGGGGACGGGGACGCTTTAGGGTCCAGGTGAGGGTACGGCAACGCTTTAGGGGGAGCGTGCGTGTGAGGGCGCGGGTTAGTGTTAGCGTACGGGTTAGGATTAGGGGACGGGTGAGGGTCAGGCTTCGGGGAAGGGTTAGGGTTAGGGTTCGGGCTAGGGTTAGGGTTAGGGGACGGGGACGGTTTAGGGTCCAGGTGAGGGTATGTCAACGCTTTCGGGGGAGCGTTTGTGTGAGGGCGCGGGTTAGTGTTAGCGCACGGTGTAGGATTAGGGCAGGTGGAGGGTCAGGCTTCGGGGAAGGGTTAGGGTTAGGGTTCGGGCTAGGGTTAGGGTTAGGGGACGGGGACGGTTTAGGGTCCAGGTGAGGGTACGGCAACGCCTTAGGGGGAGCGTGCGTGTGAGAGCGTGGGTTAGTGTTAGCGTACGGGTTAGGATTAGGGGACGGGTGAGGGTCAGGCTTCGGGGAAGGGTTAGGGTTAGGGTTCGGGCTAGGGTTAGGGTTAGGGGATGGGGACGGTTTACGGTCCAGGTGAGGGTACGGCAACGCTTTAGGGGGAGCGTGCGTTTGAGGGCGCGGGTTAGTGTTAGCGTTTGGGTTAGGATTAGGGGACGGGTGAGGGTCAGGCTTCGGGGAATTGTTAGGGTTAGGGTTCGGGCTAGGGTTAGGGTTAGGGGACGGGGATGGTTTAGGGTCCAGGTGAGGGTACGACAACGCTTTAGGGGGAGCGTGCGTGTGAGGGCGCGGATTAGTGTTAGCGTACGGGTTAGGATTAGGGCACGGGTGAGGGTCAGGCTTCGGGGAAGGGTTAGGGTTAGGGTTCGGGCTAGGGTTTGGGTTAGGGGACGGGGACGGTTTAGGGTCCAGGTGAGGGTACGGCAACGCTTTAGGGGAGCGTGCGTGTGAGGGCGCGGGTTAGTGTTAGCGTACGGGTTAGGATTAGGGGACGGGTGAGGGTCAGGCTTCGGGGAACGGTTAGGGTTAGGGTTCGGGCTAGGGTTAGGGTTAGGGGATGGGGACGGTTTAGAGTCCAGGTGAGGGTACGGCAAAGCTTTAGGGGGAGCGTGCGTGTGAGGGCGCGGGTTAGTGTTAGCGTAAGGGTTAGGATTAGGGCACTGGTGAGGGTCAGGCTTCAGCGAAGGGTTCGGGCTAGTGTTAGGTTTAGGGGACGGGGACGGTTTAGGGTCCAGGTGAGGGTACGGCAACGCTTTAGGGGGGAGTGCGTGTGAGGGCGCGGGTTAGTGTTAGCGTACGGGTTAGGATTAGGGGACGGGTGAGGGTCAGGCTTCGGGGAAGGGTTAGGGTTAGGGTTCGGGCTAGGGTTAGGGTTAGGGGAAGGGGACGGTTTAGCGTCCAGTTGAGGGTACGGCAACGCTTTAGGGGGAGCGTGCGTGTGAGGGCGCGGGTTAGTGTTAGCGTACGGGTTAGGATTAGGGGACGGGTGAGGGTCAGGCTTCGGGGAAGGGTTAGGGTTAGGGTTCGGGCTAGGGTTAGGGTTAGGGTACGGGGACGGTTCAGGGTCCAGGTGAGGGTACGGCTACGCTTTAGGGGGAGCGTGCGTGTAAGGGCGCAGGTTAGTGTTAGCGTACGGGTTAGGATTAGGGGACGGGTGAGGGTCAGGCTTCGGAGAAGGATTAGGTTTAGGGTTCGGGATAGGGTTACGGTTAGGGGACGGGGACGGTTCAGGGTCCAGGTGAGGGTACGGCACCGCTTTAGGGGGAGCGTGCGTGTGAGGGCGCAGGTTAGTGTTAGCGTACGGGTTAGGATTAGGGCACGGGTGAGGGTCAGGCTTCGGGGAAGGGTTAGGGTTAGGGTTCGGGCTAGGGTTAGGGTTAGGGGACGGGGACGGTTTAGGGTCCAGGTGAGGGTACGGCAACGCTTTAGGGGGAGCGTGCGTGTGAGGGCACGGGTTAGTGTTAGCGTAGGGGTTAGGATTAGGGGACGGGTGAGGGTCAGGCTTCAGGGAAGGGTTAGGGTAGGGTTCGGGCTAGGGTTAGGGTTAGGGGACGGGGACGGTTTAGGGTCCAGGTGAGGGTACAGCAATGCTTTAGGGGGAGCGTGCGTGTGAGGGCGTGGGTTAGTGTTAGCGTACGGGTTAGGATTAGGGGACGGGTGAGGGTCAGGCTTCGGGGAAGGGTTAGGGTTAGGGTTCGGGCTAGGGTTAGGGTTAGGGGACGGGGACGGTTTTGGGTCCAGGTGAGTGTACGGCAACGCTTTAGGTGGAGCGTGCGTGTGAGGGCGCGGGTTAGTGTTAGCGTACGGGTTAGGATTAGGGGACGGGTGAGGGTCAGGCTTCGGGGAAGGGTTAGGGTTAGGATTCGGGCTAGGGTTAGGGTTAGGGGATGGGGACGGTTTAGGGTCCAGGTGAGGGTACGGCAACGCTTTAGGGGGAGCGTGCATGTGAGGGCGCGGGTTAGTGTTAGCGTACGGGTTAGGATTAGGGCACGGGTGAGGGTCAGGCTTCAGCGAAGGGTTCGGGCTAGGGTTAGGGTTAGGGGACGGGGACGGTTTAGGGTCCAGGTGAGGGTACGGCAACGCTTTAGGGGGGAGTGCGTGTGAGGGCGCGGGTTAGTGTTAGCGTACCGGTTAGGATTAGGGGACAGTTGAGGGTCAGGCTTCGGGGAAGGGTTAGGGTTAGGGTTCGGGCTAGGGTTAGGGTTAGGGTTAGGGGACGGTTCAGGGTCCAGGTGAGGGTATGGCAACGCTTTAGGGGGAGCGTGCGTGTGAGGGCGCGGGTTAGTGTTAGCGTACGGGTAAGGATTAGGGGAGGGGTGAGGGTCAGGCTTCGGGGAAGGGTTAGGGTTAGGGTTCGGGCTAGGGTTAGGGTTAGGGGACGGGGACGGTTTAGGGTCCAGGTGAGGGTACGGCAACGCTTTAGGGGGAGCGTGCGTGTGAGGGCGCGGGTTAGTGTTAGCGTACGGGTTAGGATTAGGGGACGGGTGAGGGTCAGGCTTCGGAGAAGGGTTAGGGTTAGGGTTCGGGCTAGGGTTAGGGTTAGGGGACGGGGACGGTTTAGGGTCCAGGTGAGGGTACGGCAACGCTTTAGGGGGAGCGTGCGTGTGAGGGCGCGGGTTAGTGTTAGCGTACGGGTTAGGATTAGGGGACGGGTGAGGGTCAGGCTTTGAGGAAGGGTTAGGGTTAGGGTTCGGGCTAGGGTTAGGGTTAGGGGACGCGGACGCTTTAGGGTCCAGGTGAGGGCTCGGCAACGCTTTAGGGGGAGCGTGCGTGTGAGGGCGCGGGTTAGTGTTAGCGTACGGGTTAGGATTAGGGGACGGGTGAGGGTCAGGCTTCGGCGAAGGGTTAGGGTTAGGGTTCGGGCTAGGGTTAGGGTTAGGGGACGGGGACGGTTTAGGGTCCAGGTGAGGGTACGGCAATGCTTTAGGGGTAGTGTGCGTGTGAGGGCGCGGGTTAGTGTGAGCGTACGGGTTAGGATTAGGGGACGGTTGAGGGTCAGGCTTCGGGGAAGGGTTAGGGTTAGGGTTCGGGCTAGGGTTAGGGTTAGGGGACGGGGATGGTTTAGGGTCCAGGAGAGGGTACGGCAACGCTTTAGGGGGAGCGTGCGTGTGAGGGCGCGGGTTAGTGTTAGCGTACGGGTTAGGATTAGGGGACGGGTGAGGGTCAGGCTTCGGGGAAGGGTTAGGGTTAGGGTTCGGGCTAGGGTTAGGGTTAGGGGACGGGGACGGTTTAGGGTCCAGGTGAGCGTACCGCAACGCTTTAGGGGGAGCGTGCGTGTGAGGGCGCGGGTTAGTGTGAGCGTACGGGTTAGGATTAGGGGACGGGTGAGGGTCAGGCTTCGGGGAAGGGTTAGGGTTAGGGTTCGGGCTAGGGTTAGGGTTAGGGGACGGGGACGCTTTAGGATCCAGGTGAGGGTACGGCAACGCTTTAGGGGGAGCGTGCGTGTGAGGGCACGGGTTAGTGTTAGCGTACGGGTTAGGATTAGGGGACGGGTGAGGGTCAGGCTTCGGGGAAGGGTTAGGGTTCGGGCTAGGGTTAGGGTTAGGGGATGGGGACGGTTTACGGTCCAGGTGATGGTACGGCAACGCTTTAGGGGGAGCGTGCATTTGAGGGCGCGGGTTAGTGTTAGCGTTTGGGTTAGGATTAGGGGACGGGTGAGGGTCAGGCTTCGGGGAATTGTTAGGGTTAGGGTTCGGGCTAGGGTTAGGGTTAGGGGACGGGGATGGTTTAGGGTCCAGGTGAGGGTACGACAACGCTTTAGGGGGAGCGTGCGTGTGAGGGCGCGGGTTAGTGTTAGCGTACGGGTTAGGATTAGGGCACGGGTGAGGGTCAGGCTTCGGGGAAGGGTTAGGGTTAGGGTTCGGGCTAGGGTTTGGGTTAGGGGACGGGGACGGTTTAGGGTCCAGGTGAGGGTACGGCAACGCTTTAGGGGAGCGTGCGTGTGAGGGCGCGGGTTAGTGTTAGCGTACGGGTTAGGATTAGGGGACGGGTGAGGGTCAGGCTTCGGGGAACGGTTAGGGTTAGGGTTCGGGCTAGGGTTAGGGTTAGGGGATGGGGACGGTTTAGGGTCCAGGTGAGGGTACGGCAAAGCTTTAGGGGGAGCGTGCGTGTGAGGGCGCGGGTTAGTGTTAGCGTACGGGTTAGGATTAGGGCACTGGTGAGGGTCAGGCTTCAGCGAAGGGTTCGGGCTAGTGTTAGGTTTAGGGGACGGGGACGGTTTAGGGTCCAGGTGAGGGTACGGCAACGCTTTAGGGGGGAGTGCGTGTGAGGGCGCGGGTTAGTGTTAGCGTACGGGTTAGGATTAGGGGACGGGTGAGGGTCAGGCTTCGGGGAAGGGTTAGGGTTAGGGTTCGGGCTAGGGTTAGGGTTAGGGGATGGGGACGGTTTAGCGTCCAGTTGAGGGTACGGCAACGCTTTAGGGGGAGCGTGCGTGTGAGGGCGCGGGTTAGTGTTAGCGTACGGGTTAGGATTAGGGGACGGGTGAGGGTCAGGCTTCGCGGAAGGGTTAGGGTTAGGGTTCGGGCTAGGGTTAGGGTTAGGGTACGGGGACGGTTCAGGGTCCAGGTGAGGGTACGGCTACGCTTTAGGGGGAGCGTGCGTGTAAGGGCGCAGGTTAGTGTTAGCGTACGGGTTAGGATTAGGGGACGGGTGAGGGTCAGGCTTCGGAGAAGGATTAGGTTTAGGGTTCGGGATAGGGTTAGGGTTAGGGGACGGGGACGGTTCAGGGTCCAGGTGAGGGTACGGCACCGCTTTAGGGGGAGCGTGCGTGTGAGGGCGCAGGTTAGTGTTAGCGTACGGGTTAGGATTAGGGGACGGGTGAGGGTCAGGCTTCGGGGAAGGGTTAGGGTTAGGGTTCGGGCTAGGGTTAGGGGTAGGGGACGGGGACGGTTTAGGGTCCAGGTGAGGGTACGGCAACGCTTTAGGGGGAGCGTGCGTGTGAGGGCGCGGGTTAGTGTTAGCGTAGGGGTTAGGATTAGGGGACGGGTGAGGGTCAGGCTTCAGGGAAGGGTTAGGGTAGGGTTCGGGCTAGGGTTAGGGTTAGGGGACGGGGACAGTTTAGGGTCCAGGTGAGGGTACAGCAATGCTTTAGGGGGAGCGTGCGTGTGAGGGCATGGGTTAGTGTTAGCGTACGGGTTAGGATTAGGGGACGGGTGAGGGTCAGGCTTCGGGGAAGGGTTAGGGTTAGGGTTCGGGCTAGGGTTAGGGTTAGGGGACGGGGACGGTTTTGGGTCCAGGTGAGTGTACGGCAACGCTTTAGGGGGAGCGTGCGTGTGAGGGCGCTAGTTAGTGTTAGCGTACGGGTTAGGATTAGGGGACGGGTGAGGGTCAGGCTTCGGGGAAGGGTTAGGGTTAGGATTCGGGCTAGGGTTAGGGTTAGGGGATGGGGACGGTTTAGGGTCCAGGTGAGGGTACGGCAATGCTTTAGGGGGAGCGTGCGTGTGAGGGCGCGGGTTAGTGTGAGCGTACGGGTTAGGATTAGGGGACGGTTGAGGGTCAGGCTTCGGGGAAGGGTTAGGGTTAGGGTTCGGGCTAGGGTTAGGGTTAGGGGACGGGGATGGTTTAGGGTCCAGGAGAGGGTACGGCAACGCTTTAGGGGGAGCGTGCGTGTGAGGGCGCGGGTTAGTGTTAGCGTACGGGTTAGGATTAGGGGACGGGTGAGGGTCAGGCTTCGGGGAAGGGTTAGGGTTAGGGTTCGGGCTAGTGTTAGGGTTAGGGGACGGGGACGGTTCTGGGTCCAGGTGAGGGTACGGCAACGCTTTAGGGGGAGTGTGCGTGTGAGGGCGCGGGTTAGTGTTAGCGTACGGGTTAGGATTAGGGGACGGGTGAGGGTCAGGCTTCGGGGAAGGGTTAGGGTTAGGGTTCGGGCTAGGGTTAGGGTTAGGGGACGGGGACGCTTTAGGGTCCAGGTGAGGGTACGGCAACGCTTTAGGGGGAGCGTGCGTGTGAGGGCGCGGGTTAGTGTTAGCGTACGGGTTAGGATTAGGGGACGGGTGAGGGTCAGGCTTCGGGGAAGGGTTAGGGTTAGGGTTCGGGCTAGGGTTAGGGTTAGGGGACGGGGACGGTTTAGGGTCAAGGTGAGGGTATGTCAACGCTTTAGGGGGAGCGTGTGTGTGAGGGCGCGGGTTAGTGTTAGCGCACGGTTTACGATTAGGGCAGAGGGAGAGTCAGGCTTCGGGGAAGGGTTAGGGTTAGGGTTCGGGCTAGGGTTAGGGTTAGGGGACGGGGACGGTTTAGGGTCCAGGAGAGGGTACGGCAACGCTTTAGGGGGAGCGTGCGTGTGAGGGCGCGGGTTAGTGTTAGCGTACGGGTTAGGATTAGGGGACGGGTGAGGGTCAGGTTTCGGGGAAGGGTTAGGGTTAGGGTTCGGGCTAGGGTTAGGGTTAGGGGACGGGGACGGTTCTGCGTCCAGGTGAGGGTATGGCAACGCTTTAGGGGGAGCGTGCGTGTGAGGGCACGGGTTAGTGTTAGCGTACGGGTTAGGATTAGGGGACGGGTGAGTGTCAGGCTTCGGGGAAGGGTTAGGGTTAGGGTTCGGGCTAGTGTTAGGGTTAGGGGACGGGGACGGTTCTGGGTCCAGGTGAGGGTACGGCATTGCTTTAGCGGGAGCGTGCGTGTGAGGGCGCAGGTTAGTGTTAGCGTACGGGTTAGGATTAGGGGACGGGTGAGGGTCAGGCTTCGGGGAAGGGTTAGGGTTAGGGTTCGGGCTAGGGTTAGGGTTAGGGGACGGGGACGGTTTAGGGTCCAGGTGAGGGTACGGCAACGCTTTAGGGGGAGCGTGCGTGTGAGGGCGCGGGTTAGTGTTAGCGTACGGGTTAGGATTATGGGACGGGTGAGGGTCAGGCTTCGGGGAAGGGTGAGGGTTAGGGTTCGGGCTAGGGTTAGGGTTAGGGGAGGGGACTGTTTAGGGTCCAGGTGAGGGTACGGCAACGCTTTAGGGGGAGCGTGCGTGTGACGGCGCGGGTTAGTGTTAGCATACGGGTTAGGATTAGGGGACGGGTGAGGGTCAGGCTTCGGGGAAGGGTTAGGGTTAGGGTTCGGGCTAGGGTTAGGGTTAGGGGACGGGGACGGTTTAGGGTCCAGGTGAGGGTACGGCAGCGCTTTAGGGGGAGCGTGTGTGTGAGGGCGCGGGTTAGTGTGAGCGTACGGGTTAGGATTAGGGGACGGTTGAGGGTCAGGCTTCGGGGAAGGGTTAGGGTTAGGGTTCGGGCTAGGGTTAGGGTTAGGGGACGGGGACGGTTTAGGGTCCAGGAGAGGGTACGGCAACGCTTTAGGGGGAGCTTGCGTGTGAGGGCGCGAGTTAGTGTTAGCGTACGGGTTAGGATTAGGGGACGGTTGAGTGTCAGGCTTCGGGGAAGTGTTAGGGTTAGGGTTCGGGCTAGTGTTAGGGTTAGGGGACGGGGACGGTTCTGGGTCCAGGTGAGGGTACGGCAACGCTTTAGGGGGAGCGTGCGTGTGAGGGCGCGGGTTAGTGTTAGCGTACGGGTTAGGATTAGGGGACGGGTGAGGGTCAGGCTTCGGGGAAGGGTTAGGGTTAGGGTTCGGGCTAGGGTTAGGGTTAGGGGATGGGGACGGTTTAGGGTCCAGGTGAGGGTACGGCAACGCTTTAGGGGGAGCGTGCGTGTGAGGGCGCGGGTTAGCGTTAGCGTACGGGTTAGGATTAGGGGACGGGTTAGGGTCAGGCTTCGGGGAAGGTTTAGGGTTAGGGTTCGGGCTAGGGTTAGGGTTAGGGGACGGGGACGGTTTAGGGTTCAGGTGAGGGTATGTCAACGCTTTAGGGGGAGCGTGTGTGTGAGGGCTCGGGTTAGTGTTAGCGCACGGTTTAGGATTAGGGCACGGGGAGGGTCAGGCTTCGGGGAAGGGTTAGGGTTAGGGTTCGGGCTAGGGTTAGGGTTAGGGGACGGGGACGGTTTAGGGTCCAGGAGAGGGTACGGCAACGCTTTAGGGGGAGCGTGCGTGTGAGGGCGCGGGTTAGTGTTAGCGTACGGGTTAGGATTAGGGGACGGGTGAGGGTCAGGTTTCGGGGAAGGGTTAGGGTTAGGGTTCGGGCTAGGGTTAGGGTTAGGGGACGGGGAAGGTTCTGGGTCCAGGTGAGGGTATGGCAACGCTTTACGGGGAGCGTGCGTGTGAGGACACGGGTTAGTGTTAGCGTACGGGTTAGGATTAGGGGATGGGTGAGTGTCAGGCTTCGGGGAAGGGTTAGGGTTAGGTTTCGGGCTAGTGTTAGGGTTAGGGGACGGGGACGGTTCTGGGTCCAGGTGAGGGTATGGCAACGCTTTAGGGGGAGCGTGCGTGTGAGGGCGCGGGTTAGTGTTAGCGTACGGGTTAGGATTAGGGGACGGGTGAGGGTCAGGCTTCGGGGAAGGGTTAGGGTTAGGGTTCGGGCTAGGGTTAGGGTTCGGGGACGGGGACGGTTTAGGGTCCAGGTGAGGGTACGGCAACGCTTTAGGGGGAGCGTGCGTGTGAGGGTGCGGGTTAGTGTTAGCGTACGGGTTAGGATTAGGGGACGGGTGAGGGTCAGGCTTCGGGGAAGGGTTAGGGTTAGGGTTCGGGCTAGGGTTAGGGTTAGGGGACGGGGACGGTTTAGGGTCCAGGTGAGGGTACGGCAACGCTTTAGGGGGAGCGTGCGTGTGAGGGCGCGGGTTAGTGTTAGCGTACGGATTAGGATTAGGGGACGGGTGAGGGTCAGGCTTCGGGGAAGGGTTAGGGTTAGGGTTCGGGCTAGGGTTAGGGTTAGGGGACGGGGACTGTTTAGGGTCCAGGTGAGGTTACGTCAACGCTTTAGGGGGAGCGTGTGTGTGAGGGCGCGGGTTAGTGTTAGCGCACGGGTTAGGATTAGGGCACGGGGAGGGTCAGGCTTCGGGGAAGGGTTAGGGTTAGGGTTCGGGCTAGGGTTAGCGTTAGGGGATGGGGACGGTTTAGGGTCCCGGTGAGGGTACAGCAACGCTTTAGGGGGAGCGTGCGTGTGAGGGCGCGGGTTAGTGTTAGCGTACGGGTTAGGATAGGGGACGGGTGAGGGTCAGGCTTCGGGGAAGTGTTAGGGTTAGGGTTCGGGCTAGGGTTAGGGTTAGGGGACGGGGACGGTTTAGGGTCCAGGTGAGCGTACGTCAACGCTTTAGGGGGAGCGTGCGTGTGAGGGCGCAGGTTAGTGTTAGCGTACGGGTTAGGATTAGGGGACGGGTGAGGGTCAGGCTTCGGGGAAGGATTAGGGTTAGGGTTCGGGCTAGGGTTAGGGTTAGGGGACGGGGACGGTTTAGGGTCCAGGTGAGGGTACGGCAACGCTTTAGGGGGAGCGAGCGTGTGAGGGCGCGGGTTAGTGTTAGCGTACGGGTTAGGTATTGGGGACGGGTGAGGGTCAGGCTCCGGGGAAGGGTTTTGGTTAGGGTTCGTGCTAGGGTTAGGGTTAGGGGACGGGGATGGTTTAGGGTCCAGGTGAGGGTACGGCAACGCTTTAGGGGGAGCGTGCGTGTGAGGGCGCGAGTTAGTGTGAGCGTACGGGTTAGGATTAGGGGACGGGTGAGGGTCAGGCTTCGGGGAAGGGTTAGGGTTAGGGTTCGGGCTAGGGTTAGGGTTAGGGGACGGGGACGGTTTAGGGTACAGGTGAGGCTACGGCAACGCTTTAGGGGGAACGTACGTGTGATGGCGCGGGTTTGTGTTAGCGCACGGGTTAGGATTAGTGGACGGGTGAGTGTCAGGCTTCGGGGAAGGGTTAGGGTTAGGTTTCGGGCTAGGGTTAGGGTTAGGGGACGGGGAAGGTTTAGGGTCCAGGTGAGGGTACGGCAACGCTTTAGGGAGAGCGTGCGTGTGAGGGCGCGGTTTAGTGTTAGCGTACGGGTTAGGATTAGGGGACGGGTGAGGGTCAGGCTTCGGGGAAGGGTGAGGGCTAGGGTTCGGCCTAGGTTTAGGGTTAGGGGAGGGGACGGTTTAGGGTCCAGGTGAGGGTACGGCAAAGCTTTAGGGGGAGCGTGCGTGTGAGGGCGCGGGTTAGTGTGAGCGTACGGGTTAGGATTAGGGGACGGGTGAGGGTCAGGCTTCGGGGAAGTGTGAGGGTTAGGGTTCGGGCTAGGGTTAGGGTTAGGGGACGGGGACGGTTTAGGGTCCAGGTGAGGGTACGGCAACGCTTTAGGGGGAGCGTGCGTGTGAGGGCGCGGGTTAGTGTTAGCGTACGGGTTAGGATTAGGGGACGGGTGAGGGTCAGGCTTCGGGGAAGGGTTAGGGTTAGGGTTCGGGCTAGGGTTAGGGTTAGGGGACGGGGACGGTTTAGGGTCCAGGTGAGGGTACGGCAACGCTTTAGGAGGAGCGTGCGTGTGAGGGCGCGGGTTAGTGTGAGCGTACGGGTTAGGATTAGGGGACGGGTGAGAGTCAGGCTTCGGGGAAGGGTTAGGGTTAGGGTTCGGGCTAGGGTTAGGGTTAGGGGACGGGGACGGTTTAGGGTCCAGGTGAGGGTACGGCAACGCTTTAGGGGGAGCGTGCGTGTGAGGGCGCGGGTTAGTGTTAGCGTACGGGTTAGGATTAGGGGACGGGTGACGGTCAGGCTTCGGGGAAGTGTTAGGGTTAGGGTTCGGGCTATGGTTAGGGTTAGGGGACGGGGACGGTTTAGGGTCCAGGTGAGGGTATGGCAATGCTTTAGGGGGAGCGTGCGTGTGAGGGCGCGGGTTAGTGTGAGCGTACGGGTTAGGATTAGGGGACGGGTGAGGGTCAGGCTTCGGGGAAGGGTTAGGGTTAGGGTTCGGGCTAGGGTTAGGGTTAGGGGACGGGGACGGTTTAGGGTCCAGGTGAGGGTACGGCAACTCTTTAGGGGGAGCGTGCGTGTGAGGGCGCGGGTTAGTGTGAGCGTACGGGTTAGGATTAGGGGACGGGTGAGTGTCAGGCTTCGGGGAAGTATTAGGGTTAGGGTTCGGGCTAGGGTTAGGGTTAGGGGACGGGGACGGTTTAGGGTCCAGGTGAGGGTACGTCAACGCTTTAGGGGGAGCGTGTGTGTGAGGGCGCGGGTTAGTGTAAGCGCACGGGTTAGGATTAGGGGACGGGTGAGGGTCAGGCTTCGGGGAAGGGTTAGGGTTAGGGTTCGGGCTAGGGTTAGGGTTAGGGGACGGGGAGGGTTTAGGGTCCAGGTGAGGGTACAGCAACGCTTTAGGGGGAGCGTGCGTGTGAGGGCGCGGGTTAGTGTTAGCGTACGGGTTAGGATTAGGGGACCGGTGAGGGCCAGGCTTCGGGGAAGGGTTAGGGTTAGGGTCCGGGCTAGGGTTAGGTTTAGGGGACGGGGACGGTTTAGGGTCCAGGTGAGGGTATGGCAACGCTTTAGGGGGAGCGTGCGTGTGAGGGCGCGGGTTAGTGTTAGCGTACGGGTTAGCATTAGGGGACAGGTGAGGGTCAGGCTTCGGGGAAGGGTTAGGGTTAGGGTTCGGGCTAGGGTTAGGGTTAGGGGACGGGGACGGTTTAGGGTCCAGGTGAGGGTACGGCAACGCTTTAGGGGGAGCGTGCGTGTGAGGGCGCGGGTTAGTGTTAGCGTACGGGTTAGGATTAGGGGACGGGTGAGGGTCAGGCTTCGGGGAAGGGTTAGGGTTAGGGTTCGGGCTAGGGTTAGGGTTAGGGGACGGGGACGGTTTAGGGTCCAGGTGAGGGTACGGCAACGCTTTAGGGGGAGCGTGCGTGTGAGGGCGCAGGTTAGTGTTAGCGTACGGGTTAGGATTAGGGCACGGGTGAGGGTCAGGCTTCGGGGAAGGGTTAGGGTTAGGGTCCGGGCTAGGGTTATGGTTAGGGGACGGGGACGGTTTAGGGTCCAGGTGAGGGTACGGCAACGCTTTAGGGGGAGCGTGCGTGTGAGGGCGCGGGTTAGTGTTAGCGTACGGGTTAGGATTAGGGGACGGGTGAGGGTCAGGCTTTGGGGAAGGGTTAGGGTTAGGGTGCGGGCTAGGGTTAGGGTTAGGGGACGGGGACGGTTTAGGGTCCAGGTGAGGGTACGGCAACGCTTTAGGGGGAGCGTGCGTGTGAGGGCGTGGGTTAGTGTTAGCGTACGGGTTAGGATTAGGGGACGGGTGAGGGTCAGGCTTCGGGGAAGGGTTAGGTTTAGGGTTCGGGCTAGGGTTAGGGTTAGGGAACAGGGACGGTTTAGGGTCCAGGTGAGGGTATGGCAACGCTTTAGGGGGAGCGTGCGTGTGAGGGCGCGGTTTAGTGTTAGCGTACGGGTTAGGATTAGGGGACAGCTGAGGGTCAGGCTTCGGGGAAGGGTTAGGGTTAGGGTTCGGGCTAGGGTTAGGGTTAGGGGACGGGGACGGTTTAGGGTCCAGGTGAGGGTACGGCAACGCTTTAGGGGGAGCGTGCGTGTGAGGGCGCGGGTTAGTGTTAGCGTACGGGTTAGGATTAGGGGACGGGTGAGGGTCAGGCTTCGGGGAAGGGTTAGGTTTAGGGTTCGGGCTAGGGTTAGGGTAAGGGGACGGGGACGGTTTAGGGTCCAGGTGAGGGTACGGCAACGCTTTAGGTGGAGCGTGCGTGTGAGGGCGCGGGTTAGTGTTAGCGTACGGGTTAGGATTAGGGGACGGGTGAGGGTCAGGCTTCGGGGAAGGGTTTTGGTTAGGGTTCGGCCTAGGGTTAGGGTTAGGGGACGGGGACTGTTTAGGGTCCAGGTGAGGGTACGGCAACGCTTTAGGGGGAGCGTGCGTGTGAGGGCGCGGGTTAGTGTGAGCGTACGGGTTAGGATTAGGGGATGGGTGAGGGTCAGGCTTCGGGGAAGTGTTAGGGTTAGGATTCGGGCTAGGGTTATGGTTAGGGGACGGGGACGGTTTAGTGTCCAGGTGAGGGTACGGCAACGCTTTAGGGGGAGCGTGCGTGTGAGGGCGCGGGTTAGTGTTAGCGTACGGGTTAGGATTAGGGGACGGGTGAGGGTCAGGCTTCGGGGAAGGGTTAGGGTTAGGGTTCGGGCTAGGGTTAGGGTTAGGGGACGGGGACGGTTTAGGGTCCAGGTGAGGGTACGGCAACGCTTTAGGGGGAGCGTGCGTGTGAGGGTGCGGGTTAGTGTTAGCGTACGGGTTAGGATTAGGGGACGGGTGAGGGTCAGGCTCGGGGAAGGGTTAGGGTTAGGGTTCGGGCTAGGGTTAGGGTTAGGGGACGGGGAAGGTTTAGGGTCCAGGTGAGGGTACGGCAACGCTGTAGGGGGAGCGTGCGTGTGAGGGCGCGGGTTAGTGTTAGCGTACGGGTTAGGATTAGGGGACGGGTGACGGTCAGGCTTCGGGGAAGTGTTAGGGTTAGGGTTCGGGCTATGGTTAGGGTTAGGGGACGGGGACGGTTTAGGGTCCAGGTGAGGGTATGGCAACGCTTTAGGGGGAGCGTGCGTGTGAGGGCGCGGGTTAGTGTGAGCGTACGGGTTAGGATTAGGGGACGGGTGAGGGTCAGGCTTCGGGGAAGGGTTAGGGTTAGGGTTCGGGCTAGGGTTAGGGTTAGGGGACGGGGACGGTTTAGGGTCCAGGTGAGGGTACGGCAACTCTTTAGGGGGAGCGTGCGTGTGAGGGCGCGGGTTAGTGTGAGCGTACGGGTTAGGATTAGGGGACGGGTGAGTGTCAGGCTTCGGGGAAGTATTAGGGTTAGGGTTCAGGCTAGGGTTAGGGTTAGGGGACGGGGACGGTTTAGGGTCCAGGTGAGGGTACGTCAACGCTTTAGGGGGAGCGTGTGTGTGAGGGCGCGGGTTAGTGTAAGCGCACGGGTTAGGATTAGGGGACGGGTGAGGGTCAGGCTTCGGGGAAGGGTTAGGGTTAGGGTTCGGGCTAGGGTTAGGGTTAGGGGACGGGGAGGGTTTAGGGTCCAGGTGAGGGTACAGCAACGCTTTAGGGGGAGCGTGCGTGTGAGGGCGCGGGTTAGTGTTAGCGTACGGGTTAGGATTAGGGGACCGGTGAGGGCCAGGCTTCGGGGAAGGGTTAGGGTTAGGGTCCGGGCTAGGGTTAGGTTTAGGGGACGGGGACGGTTTAGGGTCCAGGTGAGGGTATGGCAACGCTTTAGGGGGAGCGTGCGTGTGAGGGCGCGGGTTAGTGTTAGCGTACGGGTTAGCATTAGGGGACAGGTGAGGGTCAGGCTTCGGGGAAGGGTTAGGGTTAGGGTTCGGGCTAGGGTTAGGGTTAGGGGACGGGGACGGTTTAGGGTCCAGGTGAGGGTACGGCAACGCTTTAGGGGGAGCGTGCGTGTGAGGGCGCGGGTTAGTGTTAGCGTACGGGTTAGGATTAGGGGACGGGTGAGGGTCAGGCTTCGGGGAAGGGTTAGGGTTAGGGTTCGGGCTAGGGTTAGGGTTAGGGGACGGGGACGCTTTAGGGTCCAGGTGAGGGTACGGCAACGCTTTAGGGGGAGCGTGCGTGTGAGGGCGCAGGTTAGTGTTAGCGTACGGGTTAGGATTAGGGCACGGGTGAGGGTCAGGCTTCGGGGAAGGGTTAGGGTTAGGGTCCGGGCTAGGGTTATGGTTAGGGGACGGGGACGGTTTAGGGTCCAGGTGAGGGTACGGCAACGCTTTAGGGGGAGCGTGCGTGTGAGGGCGCGGGTTAGTGTTAGCGTACGGGTTAGGATTAGGGGACGGGTGAGGGTCAGGCTTTGGGGAAGGGTTAGGGTTAGGGTGCGGGCTAGGGTTAGGGTTAGGGGACGGGGACGGTTTAGGGTCCAGGTGAGGGTACGGCAACGCTTTAGGGGGAGCGTGCGTGTGAGGGCGTGGGTTAGTGTTAGCGTACGGGTTAGGATTAGGGGACGGGTGAGGGTCAGGCTTCGGGGAAGGGTTAGGTTTAGGGTTCGGGCTAGGGTTAGGGTTAGGGGACGGGGACGGTTTAGGGTCCAGGTGAGGGTATGGCAACGCTTTAGGGGGAGCGTGCGTGTGAGGGCGCGGTTTAGTGTTAGCGTACGGGTTAGGATTAGGGGACGGGTGAGGGTCAGGCTTCGGGGAAGGGTTAGGGTTAGGGTTCGGGCTAGGGTTAGGGTTAGGGGACGGGGACGGTTTAGGGTCCAGGTGAGGGTACGGCAACGCTTTAGGGGGAGCGTGCGTGTGAGGGCGCGGGTTAGTGTTAGCGTACGGGTTAGGATTAGGGGACGGGTGAGGGTCAGGCTTCGGGGAAGGGTTAGGTTTAGGGTTCGGGCTAGGGTTAGGGTAAGGGGACGGGGACGGTTTAGGGTCCAGGTGAGGGTACGGCAACGCTTTAGGTGGAGCGTGCGTGTGAGGGCGCGGGTTAGTGTTAGCGTACGGGTTAGGATTAGGGGACGGGTGAGGGTCAGGCTTCGGGGAAGGGTTTTGGTTAGGGTTCGGCCTAGGGTTAGGGTTAGGGGACGGGGACTGTTTAGGGTCCAGGTGAGGGTACGGCAACGCTTTAGGGGGAGCGTGCGTGTGAGGGCGCGGGTTAGTGTGAGCGTACGGGTTAGGATTAGGGGATGGGTGAGGGTCAGGCTTCGGGGAAGTGTTAGGGTTAGGATTCGGGCTAGGGTTATGGTTAGGGGACGGGGACGGTTTAGTGTCCAGGTGAGGGTACGGCAACGCTTTAGGGGGAGCGTGCGTGTGAGGGCGCGGGTTAGTGTTAGCGTACGGGTTAGGATTAGGGGACGGGTGAGGGTCAGGCTTCGGGGAAGGGTTAGGGTTAGGGTTCGGGCTAGGGTTAGGGTTAGGGGACGGGGACGGTTTAGGGTCCAGGTGAGGGTACGGCAACGCTTTAGGGGGAGCGTGCGTGTGAGGGTGCGGGTTAGTGTTAGCGTACGGGTTAGGATTAGGGGACGGGTGAGGGTCAGGCTCGGGGAAGGGTTAGGGTTAGGGTTCGGGCTAGGGTTAGGGTTAGGGGACGGGGAAGGTTTAGGGTCCAGGTGAGGGTACGGCAACGCTGTAGGGGGAGCGTGCGTGTGAGGGCGCGGGTTAGTGTTAGCGTACGGGTTAGGATTAGGGCACGGGTGAGGGTCAGGCTTCGGGGAAGGGTTAGGGTTAGGGTTCGGGCTAGGGTTAGGGTTAGGGGACGGGGTCGGTTTAGGGTCCAGGTGAGGGTACGGCAACGCTTTAGGGGGAGCGTGCGTGTGAGGGCGCGGGTTAGTGTGAGCGTACGGGTTAGGATTAGGGGACGGGTGAGGGTCAGGCTTCGGGGAAGGGTTAGGGTTAGGGTTCGGGCTAGGGTTAGGGTTAGGGGACGGGGACGGTTTAGGGTCCAGGTGAGGGTACGGCAACGCTTTAGGGGGAGCGTGCGTGTGAGGGCGCGGGTTAGTGTTAACGTACGGGTTAGGATTAGGGGACGGGTGAGGGTCAGGCTTCGGGGAAGGGTTAGGGTTAGGGTTCGGGCTAGGGTTAGGGTAAGGGGACGGGGACGGTTTAGGGTCCAGGTGAGGGTACGGCAACGCTTTAGGTGGAGCGTGCGTGTGAGGGCGCGGGTTAGTGTTAGCGTACGGGTTAGGATTAGGGGACGGGTGAGGGTCAGGCTTCGGGGAAGGGTTTTGGTTAGGGTTCGGCCTAGGGTTAGGGTTAGGGGACGGGGACTGTTTAGGGTCCAGGTGAGGGTACGGCAACGCTTTAGGGGGAGCGTGCGTGTGAGGGCGCGGGTTAGTGTGAGCGTACGGGTTAGGATTAGGGGATGGGTGAGGGTCAGGCTTCGGGGAAGTGTTAGGGTTAGGATTCGGGCTAGGGTTATGGTTAGGGGACGGGGACGGTTTAGTGTCCAGGTGAGGGTACGGCAACGCTTTAGGGGGAGCGTGCGTGTGAGGGCGCGGGTTAGTGTTAGCGTACGGGTTAGGATTAGGGGACGGGTGAGGGTCAGGCTTCGGGGAAGGGTTAGGGTTAGGGTTCGGGCTAGGGTTAGGGTTAGGGGACGGGGACGGTTTAGGGTCCAGGTGAGGGTACGGCAACGCTTGAGGGGGAGCGTGCGTGTGAGGGTGCGGGTTAGTGTTAGCGTACGGGTTAGGATTAGGGGACGGGTGAGGGTCAGGCTCGGGGAAGGGTTAGGGTTAGGGTTCGGGCTAGGGTTAGGGTTAGGGGACGGGGAAGGTTTAGGGTCCAGGTGAGGGTACGGCAACGCTTTAGGGGGAGCGTGCGTGTGAGGGCGCGGGTTAGTGTTAGCGTACGGGTTAGGATTAGGGCACGGGTGAGGGTCAGGCTTCGGGGAAGGGTTAGGGTTAGGGTTCGGGCTAGGGTTAGGGTTAGGGGACGGGGTCGGTTTAGGGTCCAGGTGAGGGTACGGCAATGCTTTAGGGGGAGCGTGCGTGTGAGGGCGCGGGTTAGTGTGAGCGTACGGGTTAGGATTAGGGGACGGGTGAGGGTCAGGCTTCGGGGAAGGGTTAGGGTTAGGGTTCGGGCTAGGGTTAGGGTTAGGGGACGGGGACGGTTTAGGGTCCAGGTGAGGGTACGGCAACGCTTTAGGGGGAGCGTGCGTGTGAGGGCGCGGGTTAGTGTTAACGTACGGGTTAGGATTAGGGGACGGGTGAGGGTCAGGCTTCGGGGAAGGGTTAGGGTTAGGGTTCGGGCTAGGGTTAGGGTTAGGGGATGGGGACGGTTTAGAGTCCACGTGAGGGTACGGCAACGCTTTAGGGGGAGCGTGCATGTGAGGGCGCGGGTTAGTGTGAGCGTACGGGTTAGGATTAGGGGACGGGTGAGGGTCAGGCTTCGGGGAAGGGTTAGGGTTAGGGTTCGGGCTAGGGTTAGGGTTAGGGGACGGGGACGCTTTAGGGTCCAGGTGAGGGTACGGCAACGCTTTAGGGGGAGCGTGCGTGTGAGGGCGCGGGTTAGTGTTAGCGTACGGGTTAGGATTAGGGCAGGGGTGAGGGTCAGGCTTCGGGGAAGGGTTAGGGTTAGGGTTCGGGCTAGGGTTAGGGTTAGGGGACGGGGACGGTTTAGGGTCCAGGTGAGGTTACGGCAACGCTTTAGGGGGAGCGTGCGTGTGAGGGCGCGGGTTAGTGTTAGCGTACGGGTTAGGATTAGGGCACGGGTGAGGGTCAGGCTTCAGCGAAGGGTTAGGGCTAGGGTTAGGGTTAGGGGACGGGGACGGTTTAGGGTCCAGGTGAGGGTACGGCAACGCTTTAGGGGGAGCGTGCGTGTGAGGGCGCGGGTTAGTGTTAGCGTACGGGTTAGGATTAGGGGACGGGTGAGGGTCAGGCTTCGGGGAAGGGTTAGGGCTAGCGTTCGGGCTAAGGTTAGAGTTAGGGGACGGGGACGGTTTAGGGTCCAGGTGAGGGTACGGCAACGCTTTAGGGGGAGCGTGCGTGTGAGGGCGCGGTTTAGTGTTAGCGTACGGGTTAGGATTAGGGGACGGGTGAGGGTCAGGCTTCGGGGAAGGGTTAGGGTTAGGGTTCGGGCTAGGGTTAGGGTTAGGGGACGGGGACGGTTTAGGGTCCAGGTGAGGGTACGGCAACGCTTTAGGGGGAGCATGCGTGTGAGGGCGCGGGTTAGTGTTAGCGTACGTGTTAGGATTAGGAGACGGGTAAGGGTCAGGCTTCGGGGAAGGGTTAGGGTTAGGGTTCGGGCTAGGGTTAGGGTTAGGGGACGGGGACGGTTTAGGGTCCAGGTGACGGTACGGCAACGCTTTAGGGGGAGCGTGCGTGTGAGGGCGCGGGTTAGTTTTAGCGTACGGGTTAGGTTTAGGGGAATGGGGAGGGTCAGGCTTCGGGGAAGGGTTAGGGTTAGGGTTCGGGCTAGGGTTAGGGTTAGGGGACGGGGACGGTTTAGGGTCCAGGTGAGGGTACGGCAACGCTTTAGGGGGAGCGTGCGTGTGAGGGCGCGGGTTAGTGTTAGCGTACGGGTTAGGATTAGGGGCCGGTGAGGGTCAGGCTTCGGGGAAGGGTTAGGGTTAGGGTTCGGGCTAGGGTTAGGGTTAGGGGACGGGGACGGTTTAGGGTCCAGGTGAGGGTACGGCAACGCTTTAGGGGGAGCGTGCGTGTGAGGGCGCGGGTTAGTGTTAGCGTACGGGTTAGGATTAGGGGACGGGTGAGGGTCAGGCTTCGGGGAAGGGTTAGGGTTAGGGTTCGGGCTAGGGTTAGGGTTAGGGGACGGGGACGGTTTAGGGTCCAGGTGAGGGTATGACAACTCTTTAGGGGTAGCGTGCGTGTGAAGGCGTGGGTTAGTGTTAGCGTAGGGGTTAGGATTAGGGGACGGGTGAGGGTCAGGCTTCGGGGAAGGGTTAGGTTTAGGGTTAGGGCTAGGGTTAGGGTTAGGGCACGGGGACGGTTTAGGGTCCAGGTGAGGGTACGGCAACGCTTTATGGGGAGCGTGCGTGTGAGGGTGCGGGTTAGTGTTAGCGTACGGATTAGGTTTAGGGGACGGGTGAGGGTCAGGCTTCGGGGATGTGTTAGGGTTAGGGTTCGGGCTAGGGTTAGGGTTAGGGGACGGGGACGGTTTAGGGTCCAGGTGAGGGTACGGCAACGCTTTAGGGGGAGAATGCGTGTGAGGGCGCGGGTTAGTGTTAGCGTACGGGTTAGGATTAGGGGACGGGTGAGGGTCAGGCTTCGGGGAAGGCTTAGGGTTAGGGTTCGGGCTAGGGTTAGGGTTAGGGGACGGGGACGGTTTAGGGTCCAGGTGAGGGTACGGCAACGCTTTAGGGGGAGCGTGCGTGTGAGGGCGCGGGTTAGAGTTAGCGTACGGGTTAGGATTAGGGGACGGGTGAGGGTCAGGCTTCGGGGAAGGGTTAGGGTTAGGGTTCGGGCTAGGGTTAGGGTTAGGGGACGGGGACGGTTTAGGGTCCAGGTGAGGGTACGGCAACGCTTTAGGGGGAGCGTGCGTGTGAGGGCGCGGGTTAGTGTTAGCGTACGGGTTAGGATTAGGGGACGGTTGAGGGTCAGGCTTCGGGGAAAGATTTGGGTTAGGGTTCGGGCTAGGGTTAGGGTTAGGGGACGGGGACGGTTTAGGGTCCAGGTGAGGGTACGGCAACGTTTTAGGCGGAGCGTGCGTGTGAGGGCGCGGTTTAGTGTTAGCGTACGGGTTAGGATTAGGGGACGGGTGAGGGTCAGGCTTCGGGGAAGGGTTAGGGTTAGGGTTCGGGCTAGGGTTAGGGTTAGGGGACGGGGACGGTTTAGGGTCCAGGTGAGGGTACGGCAACGCTTTAGGGGGAGTGTGCGTGTGAGGGCGCGGGTTAGTGTTAGCGTACGGGTTAGGATTAGGGGACGGGTGAGGGTCAGGCTTCGGGGAAGGGTTAGGGTTAGGGTTCGGGCTAGGGTTAGGGTTAGGGGACGGGGACGGTTTAGGGTCCAGGTGAGGGTTCGGCAACGCTTTAGGGGGAGCGTGCGTGTGAGGGCGCGGGTTAGTGTTAGCGTACGGGTTAGGATTAGGGGACGGGTGAGGGTCAGGCTTCGGGGAAGGGTTAGGGTTAGGGTTCGGGCTAGGGTTAGGGTTAGGGGACGGGGACGGTTTAGGGTCCAGGTGAGGGTACGGCAACGCTTTAGGGGGAGCGTGCGTGTGAGGGCGCGGGTTAGTGTTAGCGTACGGGTTAGGATTAGGGGACGGTTGAGGGTCAGGCTTCGGGGAAAGGTTTGGGTTAGGGTTCGGGCTAGGGTTAGGGTTAGGGGACGGGGACGGTTTAGGGTCCAGGTGAGGGTACGGCAACGCTTTAGGGGGAGCGTGCGTGTGAGGGCGCGGGTTAGTGTTAGCGTACGGGTTAGGATTAGGGGACGGGTGAGGGTCAGGCTTCGGGGAAGGGTTAGGGTTAGGGTTCGGGCTAGGGTTAGGGTTAGGGGACGGGGACGGTTTAGGGTCCAGGTGAGGGTACGGCAACGCTTTAGGGGGAGCGTGCGTGTGAGGGCGCGGGTTAGTGTTAGCGTACGGGTTAGGATTAGGGGACGGGTGAGGGTCAGGCTTCGGGGAAGGGTTAGGGTTAGGGTTCGGGCTAGGGTTAGGGTTAGGGGACGGGGATGGTTTAGGGTCCAGGTGAGGGTACGGCAACGCTTTAGGGGGAGCGTGCGTGTGAGGGCGTGGGTTAGTGTTAGCGTACGGGTTAGGATTAGGGGACGGGTGAGGGTCAGACTTGGGGGAAGTGTTAGGGTTAGGGTTCGGGCTAGGGTTAGGGTTAGGGGACGGGGACGGTTTAGGGTCCAGGTGAGGGTACGGCAACGCTTTAGGGGGAGCGTGTGTGTGAGGGCTCGGGTTAGAGTTAGCGTATGGGTTAGGATTAGGGGACGGGTGAGGGTCAGGCTTCGGGGAAGGGTTAGGGTTAGGGTTCGGTCTAAGGTTAGGGTTAGGGGACGGGGACGGTTTAGGGTCCAGGTGAGGGTACAGCAACGCTTTAGGGGGAGCGTGCGTGTGAGGGCGCGGGTTAGTGTTAGCGTACGGGTTAGGATTAGGGGACGGGTGAGGGTAAGGCTTCGGGGAAGGGTTAGGGTTAGGGTTCGGGCTAGGGTTAGGGTTAGGGGACGGGGACCGTTTAGGGTCCAGGTGAGGGTACGGCAACGCTTTAGGGGGAGCGTGCGTGTGAGGGCGCGGGTTAGTGTTAGCGTACGGATTAGGTTTAGGGGACGGGTGAGGGTCAGGCTTCGGGGAAGGCTTAGGGTTAGGTTTCGGGCTAGGGTTAGGGTTAGGGGTCGGGGACGGTTTAGGGTCCAGGTGAGGGTACGGCAACGCTTTAGGGTGAGCGTGCGTGTGAGGGCGCGGGTTAGTGATAGCGTATGGTTTAGGATTAGGGGACGGGTGAGGGTTAGGCTTCGGGGAAGGCTTAGGGTTAGGGTTCGGGCTAGGGTTACGGTTAGGGTTAGGGGACGGGGACGGTTTAGGTTCCAGGTGAGGGTACGGCAACGCTTTAGGATGAGCGTGCGTGTGAGGGCGCGGGTTAGTGTTAGCGTACGGGTTAGGATTAGGGGACGGGTGAGGGTCAGGCTTCGGGGAAGGGTTAGGGTTAGGGTTCGGGCTAGGGTTAGGGTTAGGGGACGGGGACGGTTTAGGGTCCAGGTGAGGGTACGGCAACGCTTTAGGGGGAGCGTGCGTGTGAGGGCGCGGATTAGTGTTAGCGTACGGGTTAGGATTAGGGGACGGGTGAGGGTCAGGCTTCGGGGAAGGGTTAGGGTTAGGGTTCGGGCTAGGGTTAGGGGACGGGGACGGGGACGGTTTAGGGTCCAGGTGAGGGTACGGCAACGCTTTGGGGGAGCGTGCGTGTGAGGGCGCGGGTTAGTGTTAGCGTACGGGTTAGGATTAGGGGAAGGGTGAGGGTCAGGCTTTGGGGAAGAGTTAGGGTTAGGGTTCGGGCTAGGGTTAGGGTTAGGGGACGGGGACGGTTCTGCGTCCAGGTGAGGGTACGGCAACGCTTTAGGGGGAGCGTGCGTGTGAGGGCGCGGGTTAGTGTTAGCGTACGGGTTGGATTAGGGGACGGGTGAGGGTCAGGCTTCGGGGAAGGGTTAGGGTTAGGGTTCGGGCTAGGGTTAGGGTTAGGGGACGGGGACGGTTTAGGGTCCAGGTGAGGGTACGGCAACGCTTTAGGGGGAGCGTGCGTGTGAGGGTGCGGGTTAGTGTTAGCGTACGGGTTAGGTTTAGGGGACGGGTGAGGTTCAGGCTTCGCGGAAGGTTAGGGTTAGGGTTCGGGCTAGGGTTAGGGTTAGGGGACGGGGACGGTTTAGGGTCCAGGTGAGGGTACGGCAACGCTTTAGGGGGAGCGTGCGTGTGAGGGCGCGGGTTAGTGTTAGCGTACGGGTTAGGATTAGGGGACGGGTGAGGGTCAGGCTTCGGGGAAGGGTTAGGGTTAGGGTTCGGGCTAGGGTTAGGGTTAGGGGACGGGGACGGCTTAGGGTCCAGGTGAGGGTACGGCAACGCTTCAGGGGGAGCGTGCGTGTGAGGGCGCGTGTTAGTGTTAGCGTACGGGTTAGGATTAGGGGACGTGTGAGGGTCAGGCTTCGGGGAAAGGTTTGGGTTAGGGTTCGGGCTAGGGTTAGGGTTAGGGGACGGGGACGGTTTAGGGTCCAGGTGAGGGTATGGCAACGCTTTAAGGGGAGCGTGCGTGTGAGGGCGCGGATTAGTGTTAGCGTACTGGTTAGGATTTGGGGACGGGTGAGGGTCAGGCTTCGGGGAAGGGTTAGGGTTAGGGTTCGGGCTAGGGTTAGGGTTAGGGGACGGGGACGGTTTAGGGTCCAGGTGAGGGTACGGCAACGCTTTAGGGGGAGCGTGCGTGTGAGGGCGCGGGTTAGTGTTAGCGTACGGGTTAGGATTAGGGGACGGGTGAGGGTCAGGCTTCGGGGAAGGGTTAGGGTTAGGGTTCGGGCTAGGGTTAGGGTTAGGGCACGGGGACGGTTTAGGGTCCAGGTGAGGGTACAGCAACGTTTAGGGGGAGCGTGCCTGTGAGGGCGCGGGTTAGTGTTAGCGTACAGGTTAGGATTAGGGGACGGGTGAGGGTCAGGCTTCGGGGAAGTGTTAGGGTTAGGGTTCGGGCTAGGGTTAGGGTTAGGGGACGGGGACGGCTTAGGGTCCAGGTGAGGGTACGGCAACGCTTTAGGGGGAGCGTGCGTTTGAGGGCGCGTGTTAGTGTTAGCGTACGGGTTAGGATTAGGGGACGTGTGAGGGTCAGGCTTCGGGGAAAGGTTTGGGTTAGGGTTCGGGCTAGGGTTAGGGTTAGGGGACGGGGACGGTTTAGGGTCCAGGTGAGGGTACGGCAACGCTTTAGGGGGAGCGTGCGTGTGAGGGTGCGGGTTAGTGTTAGCGTACGGGTTAGGTTTAGGGGACGGGTGAGGTTCAGGCTTCGCGGAAGGTTAGGGTTAGGGTTCGGGCTAGGGTTAGGGTTAGGGGACGGGGACGGTTTAGGGTCCAGGTGAGGGTACGGCAACGCTTTAGGGGGAGCGTGCGTGTGAGGGCGCGGGTTAGTGTTAGCGTACGGGTTAGGATTAGGGGACGGGTGAGGGTCAGGCTTCGGGGAAGGGTTAGGGTTAGGGTTCGGGCTAGGGTTAGGGTTAGGGGACGGGGACGGCTTAGGGTCCAGGTGAGGGTACGGCAACGCTTCAGGGGGAGCGTGCGTGTGAGGGCGCGTGTTAGTGTTAGCGTACGGGTTAGGATTAGGGGACGTGTGAGGGTCAGGCTTCGGGGAAAGGTTTGGGTTAGGGTTCGGGCTAGGGTTAGGGTTAGGGGACGGGGACGGTTTAGGGTCCAGGTGAGGGTATGGCAACGCTTTAAGGGGAGCGTGCGTGTGAGGGCGCGGATTAGTGTTAGCGTACTGGTTAGGATTTGGGGACGGGTGAGGGTCAGGCTTCGGGGAAGGGTTAGGGTTAGGGTTCGGGCTAGGGTTAGGGTTAGGGGACGGGGACGGTTTAGGGTCCAGGTGAGGGTACGGCAACGCTTTAGGGGGAGCGTGCGTGTGAGGGCGCGGGTTAGTGTTAGCGTACGGGTTAGGATTAGGGGACGGGTGAGGGTCAGGCTTCGGGGAAGGGTTAGGGTTAGGGTTCGGGCTAGGGTTAGGGTTAGGGCACGGGGACGGTTTAGGGTCCAGGTGAGGGTACAGCAACGTTTAGGGGGAGCGTGCCTGTGAGGGCGCGGGTTAGTGTTAGCGTACAGGTTAGGATTAGGGGACGGGTGAGGGTCAGGCTTCGGGGAAGTGTTAGGGTTAGGGTTCGGGCTAGGGTTAGGGTTAGGGGACGGGGACGGCTTAGGGTCCAGGTGAGGGTACGGCAACGCTTTAGGGGGAGCGTGCGTTTGAGGGCGCGTGTTAGTGTTAGCGTACGGGTTAGGATTAGGGGACGTGTGAGGGTCAGGCTTCGGGGAAAGGTTTGGGTTAGGGTTCGGGCTAGGGTTAGGGTTAGGGGACGGGGACGGTTTAGGGTCCAGGTGAGGGTACGGCAACGCTTTAAGGGGAGCGTGCGTGTGAGGGCGCGGGTTAGTGTTAGCGTACGGGTTAGGATTAGGGGACGGGTGAGGGTCAGGCTTCGGGGAAGGGTTAGGGTTAGGGTTCGGGCTAGGGTTAGGGTTAGGGGACGGGGACGGTTTAGGGTCCAGGTGAGGGTACGACAACTCTTTAGGGGGAGCGAGCGTGTGAGGGCGCGGGTTAGTGTTAGCGTACGGGTTAGGATTAGGGGACGGGTGAGGGTCAGGCTTCGGGGAAGGGTTAGGGTTAGGGTTCGGGCTAGGGTTAGGGTTAGGGCACGGGGACGGTTTAGGGTCCAGGTGAGTGTACGGCAACGCTTTAGGGGGAGCGTGCGTGTGAGGGTGCGGGTTAGTGTTAGCGTACGGATTAGGTTTAGGGGACGGGTGAGGGTCAGGCTTCGGGGAAGGGTTAGGGTTAGGGTTCGGGCTAGGGTTAGGGTTAGGGGACGGGGACGGTTTAGGGTCCAGGTGAGGGTACGGCAACGCTTTAGGGGGAGCATGCGTGTGAGGGCGCGGGTTAGTGTTAGCGTACGGGTTAGGATTAGGGGACGTGTGAGGGTCAGGCTTCGGGGAAGGCTTAGGTTTAGGGTTCGGGCTAGGGTTAGGGTTAGGGGACGGGGACGGTTTAGGGTCCAGGTGAGGGTATGGCAACGCTTTAGGGGGAGCGTGCGTGTGAGGGCGCGGGTTAGTGTTAGCGTACGGGTTAGGATTAGGGGACGGGTGAGGGTCAGGCTTCGGGGAAGGGTTAGGGTTAGGGTTCGGGCTAGGGTTAGGGTTAGGGGACGGGGACGGTTTAGGGTCCAGGTGAGGTTACGGCAACACTTTAGGGGGAGCGTGCGTGTGAGGGCGCGGGTTAGTGTTAGCGTACGGGTTAGGATTAGGGGACGGTTGAGGGTCAGGCTTCGGGGAAAGGTTTGGGTTAGGGTTCGGGCTAGGGTTAGGGTTAGGGGACGGGGACGGTTTAGGGTCCAGGTGAGGGTACGGCAACGCTTTAGGGGGAGCGTGCGTGTGAGGGCGCGGGTTAGTGTTAGCGTACGGGTTAGGATTAGGGGACGGGTGAGGGTCAGGCTTCGGGGAAGGGTTAGGGTTAGGATTCGGGCTAGGGTTAGGGTTAGGGGACGGGGACGGTTTAGGGTCCAGGTGAGGGTACGGCAACGCTTTAGGGGGAGCGTGCGTGTGAAGGCACGGGTTAGTGTTAGCGTACGGGTTAGGATTATGGGACGGGTGAGGGTCAGGCTTCGGGGAAGGGTTAGGGTTAGGGTTCGGGCTAGGGTTAGGGTTAGGGGACGGGGACGGTTTAGGGTCCAGGTGAAGGTACGGCAACGCTTTATGGGGAGCGTGCGTGTGAGGGCGCGGGTTAGTGTTAGCGTACGGGTTAGGATTAGGGGACGGGTGAGGGTCAGACTTCGGGGAAGAGTTAGGGTTAGGGTTCGGGCTAGGGTTAGGGTTAGGGGACGGGGACGGTTTAGGGTCCAGGTGAGGGTATGGCAACGCTTTAGGGGGAGCGTGCGTGTGAGGGCGCGGGTTAGAGTTAGCGTATGGGTTAGGATTAGGGGACGGGTGAGGGTCAGGCTTCGGGGAAGGGTTAGGGTTAGGGTTCGGTCTAAGGTTAGGGTTAGGGGACGGGGACGGTTTAGGGTCCAGGTGAGGGTACGGCAGCGCTTTAGGGGGAGCGTGCGTGTGAGGGCGCGGGTTAGTGTTAGCGTACGGGTTAGGATTAGGGGACGGGTGAGGGTCAGGCTTCGGGGAAGGGTTAGGGTTAGGGTTCGGGCTAGGGTTAGGGTTAGGGGTCGGGGACGGTTTAGGGTCCAGGTGAGGGTACGGCAACGCTTTAGGGGGAGCGTGCGTGTGAGGGCGCGGGTTAGTGTTAGCGTACGGATTAGGTTTAGGGGACGAGTGAGGGTCAGGCTTCGGGGAAGGGTTAGGGTTAGGGTTCGGGCTAGGGTTAGGGTTAGGGGTCGGGGACGGTTTAGGGTCCAGGTGAGGGTACGGCAACGCTTTAGGGGGAGCGTGCGTGTGAGGGCGCGGGTTAGTGTTAGCGTACGGGTTAGGATTAGGGCACGGGTGAGGGTCAGGCTTCAGCGAAGGGTTAGGGCTAGGGTTAGGGTTAGGGGACGGGGACGGCTTAGGGTCCAGGTGAGGGTACGGCAACGCTTCAGGGGGAGCGTGCGTGTGAGGGCGCGTGTTAGTGTTAGCGTACGGGTTAGGATTAGGGGACGTGTGAGGGTCAGGCTTCGGGGAAAGGTTTGGGTTAGGGTTCGGGCTAGGGTTAGGGTTAGGGGACGGGGACGGTTTAGGGTCCAGGTGAGGGTATGGCAACGCTTTAAGGGGAGCGTGCGTGTGAGGGCGCGGATTAGTGTTAGCGTACTGGTTAGGATTTGGGGACGGGTGAGGGTCAGGCTTCGGGGAAGGGTTAGGGTTAGGGTTCGGGCTAGGGTTAGGGTTAGGGGACGGGGACGGTTTAGGGTCCAGGTGAGGGTACGGCAACGCTTTAGGGGGAGCGTGCGTGTGAGGGCGCGGGTTAGTGTTAGCGTACGGGTTAGGATTAGGGGACGGGTGAGGGTCAGGCTTCGGGGAAGGGTTAGGGCTAGCGTTCGGGCTAAGGTTAGAGTTAGGGGACGGGGACGGTTTAGGGTCCAGGTGAGGGTACGGCAACGCTTTAGGGGGAGCGTGCGTGTGAGGGCGCGGTTTAGTGTTAGCGTACGGGTTAGGATTATGGGACGGGTGAGGGTCAGGCTTCGGGGAAGGGTTAGGGTTCGGGTTCGGGCTAGGGTTAGGGTTAGGGGACGGGGACGGTTTAGGGTCCAGGTGAGGGTACGGCAACGCTTTAGGGGGAGCATGCGTGTGAGGGCGCGGGTTAGTGTTAGCGTACGTGTTAGGATTAGGAGACGGGTAAGGGTCAGGCTTCGGGGAAGGGTTAGGGTTAGGGTTCGGGCTAGGGTTAGGGTTAGGGGACGGGGACGGTTTAGGGTCCAGGTGACGGTACGGCAACGCTTTAGGGGGAGCGTGCGTGTGAGGGCGCGGGTTAGTTTTAGCGTACGGGTTAGGTTTAGGGGAATGGGGAGGGTCAGGCTTCGGGGAAGGGTTAGGGTTAGGGTTCGGGCTAGGGTTAGGGTTAGGGGACGGGGACGGTTTAGGGTCCAGGTGAGGGTACGGCAACGCTTTAGGGGGAGCGTGCGTGTGAGGGCGCGGGTTAGTGTTAGCGTACGGGTTAGGATTAGGGGCCGGTGAGGGTCAGGCTTCGGGGAAGGGTTAGGGTTAGGGTTCGGGCTAGGGTTAGGGTTAGGGGACGGGGACGGTTTAGGGTCCAGGTGAGGGTACGGCAACGCTTTAGGGGGAGCGTGCGTGTGAGGGCGCGGGTTAGTGTTAGCGTACGGGTTAGGATTAGGGGACGGGTGAGGGTCAGGCTTCGGGGAAGGGTTAGGGTTAGGGTTCGGGCTAGGGTTAGGGTTAGGGGACGGGGACGGTTTAGGGTCCAGGTGAGGGTATGACAACTCTTTAGGGGTAGCGTGCGTGTGAAGGCGTGGGTTAGTGTTAGCGTAGGGGTTAGGATTAGGGGACGGGTGAGGGTAAGGCTTCGGGGAAGGGTTAGGTTTAGGGTTAGGGCTAGGGTTAGGGTTAGGGCACGGGGACGGTTTAGGGTCCAGGTGAGGGTACGGCAACGCTTTATGGGGAGCGTGCGTGTGAGGGTGCGGGTTAGTGTTAGCGTACGGATTAGGTTTAGGGGACGGGTGAGGGTCAGGCTTCGGGGAAGGGTTAGGGTTAGGGTTCGGGCTAGGGTTAGGGTTAGGGGACGGGGACGGTTTAGGGTCCAGGTGAGGGTACGGCAACGCTTTAGGGGCAGAATGCGTGTGAGGGCGCGGGTTAGTGTTAGCGTACGGGTTAGGATTAGGGGACGGGTGAGGGTCAGGCTTCGGGGAAGGCTTAGGGTTAGGGTTCGGGCTAGGGTTAGGGTTAGGGGACGGGGACGGTTTAGGGTCCAGGTGAGGGTACGGCAACGCTTTAGGGGGAGCGTGCGTGTGAGGGCGCGGGTTAGAGTTAGCGTACGGGTTAGGATTAGGGGACGGGTGAGGGTCAGGCTTCGGGGAAGGGTTAGTGTTAGGGTTCGGGCTAGGGTTAGGGTTAGGGGACGGGGACGGTTTAGGGTCCAGGTGAGGGTACGGCAACGCTTTAGGGGGAGCGTGCGTGTGAGGGCGCGGGTTAGTGTTAGCGTACGGGTTAGGATTAGGGGACGGTTGAGGGTCAGGCTTCGGGGAAAGATTTGGGTTAGGGTTCGGGCTAGGGTTAGGGTTAGGGGACGGGGACGGTTTAGGGTCCAGGTGAGGGTACGGCAACGTTTTAGGGGGAGCGTGCGTGTGAGGGCGCGGTTTAGTGTTAGCGTACGGGTTAGGATTAGGGGACGGGTGAGGGTCAGGCTTCGGGGAAGAGTTAGGGTTAGGGTTCGGGCTAGGGTTAGGGTTAGGGGACGGGGACGGTTTAGGGTCCAGGTGAGGGTACGGCAACGCTTTAGGGGGAGCGTGCGTGTGAAGGCACGGGTTAGTGTTAGCGTACGGGTTAGGATTATGGGACGGGTGAGGGTCAGGCTTCGGGGAAGGGTTAGGGTTAGGGTTCGGGCTAGGGTTAGGGTTAGGGGACGGGGACGGTTTAGGGTCCAGGTGAAGGTACGGCAACGCTTTATGGGGAGCGTGCGTGTGAGGGCGCGGGTTAGTGTTAGCGTACGGGTTAGGATTAGGGGACGGGTGAGGGTCAGACTTCGGGGAAGAGTTAGGGTTAGGGTTCGGGCTAGGGTTAGGGTTAGGGGACGGGGACGGTTTAGGGTCCAGGTGAGGGTACGGCAACGCTTTAGGGGGAGCGTGCGTGTGAGGGCGCGGGTTAGAGTTAGCGTATGGGTTAGGATTAGGGGACGGGTGAGGGTCAGGCTTCGGGGAAGGGTTAGGGTTAGGGTTCGGTCTAAGGTTAGGGTTAGGGGACGGGGACGGTTTAGGGTCCAGGTGAGGGTACGGCAGCGCTTTAGGGGGAGCGTGCGTGTGAGGGCGCGGGTTAGTGTTAGCGTACGGGTTAGGATTAGGGGACAGGTGAGGGTCAGGCTTCGGGGAAGGGTTAGGGTTAGGGTTCGGGCTAGGGTTAGGGTTAGGGGTCGGGGACGGTTTAGGGTCCAGGTGAGGGTACAGCAACGCTTTAGGGGGAGCGTGCGTGTGAGGGCGCGGGTTAGTGTTAGCGTACGGATTAGGTTTAGGGGACTTGTGAGGGTCAGGCTTCGGGGAAGGGTTAGGGTTAGGGTTCGGGCTAGGGTTAGGGTTAGGGGTCGGGGACGGTTTAGGGTCCAGGTGAGGGTACGGCAACGCTTTAGGGGGAGCGTGCGTGTGAGGGCGCGGGTTAGTGTTAGCGTACGGGTTAGGATTAGGGCACGGGTGAGGGTCAGGCTTCAGCGAAGGGTTAGGGCTAGGGTTAGGGTTAGGGGACGGGGACGGCTTAGGGTCCAGGTGAGGGTACGGCAACGCTTCAGGGGGAGCGTGCGTGTGAGGGCGCGTGTTAGTGTTAGCGTACGGGTTAGGATTAGGGGACGTGTGAGGGTCAGGCTTCGGGGAAAGGTTTGGGTTAGGGTTCGGGCTAGGGTTAGGGTTAGGGGACGGGGACGGTTTAGGGTCCAGGTGAGGGTATGGCAACGCTTTAAGGGGAGCGTGCGTGTGAGGGCGCGGATTAGTGTTAGCGTACTGGTTAGGATTTGGGGACGGGTGAGGGTCAGGCTTCGGGGAAGGGTTAGGGTTAGGGTTCGGGCTAGGGTTAGGGTTAGGGGACGGGGACGGTTTAGGGTCCAGGTGAGGGTACGGCAACGCTTTAGGGGGAGCGTGCGTGTGAGGGCGCGGGTTAGTGTTAGCGTACGGGTTAGGATTAGGGGACGGGTGAGGGTCAGGCTTCGGGGAAGGGTTAGGGCTAGCGTTCGGGCTAAGGTTAGAGTTAGGGGACGGGGACGGTTTAGGGTCCAGGTGAGGGTACGGCAACGCTTTAGGGGGAGCGTGCGTGTGAGGGCGCGGTTTAGTGTTAGCGTACGGGTTAGGATTATGGGACGGGTGAGGGTCAGGCTTCGGGGAAGGGTTAGGGTTCGGGTTCGGGCTAGGGTTAGGGTTAGGGGACGGGGACGGTTTAGGGTCCAGGTGAGGGTACGGCAACGCTTTAGGGGGAGCATGCGTGTGAGGGCGCGGGTTAGTGTTAGCGTACATGTTAGGATTAGGAGACGGGTAAGGGTCAGGCTTCGGGGAAGGGTTAGGGTTAGGGTTCGGGCTAGGGTTAGGGTTAGGGGACGGGGACGGTTTAGGGTCCAGGTGACGGTACGGCAACGCTTTAGGGGGAGCGTGCGTGTGAGGGCGCGGGTTAGTTTTAGCGTACGGGTTAGGTTTAGGGGAATGGGGAGGGTCAGGCTTCGGGGAAGGGTTAGGGTTAGGGTTCGGGCTAGGGTTAGGGTTAGGGGACGGGGACGGTTTAGGGTCCAGGTGAGGGTACGGCAACGCTTTAGGGGGAGCGTGCGTGTGAGGGCGCGGGTTAGTGTTAGCGTACGGGTTAGGATTAGGGGCCGGTGAGGGTCAGGCTTCGGGGAAGGGTTAGGGTTAGGGTTCGGGCTAGGGTTAGGGTTAGGGGACGGGGACGGTTTAGGGTCCAGGTGAGGGTACGGCAACGCTTTAGGGGGAGCGTGCGTGTGAGGGCGCGGGTTAGTGTTAGCGTACGGGTTAGGATTAGGGGACGGGTGAGGGTCAGGCTTCGGGGAAGGGTTAGGGTTAGGGTTCGGGCTAGGGTTAGGGTTAGGGGACGGGGACGGTTTAGGGTCCAGGTGAGGGTATGACAACTCTTTAGGGGTAGCGTGCGTGTGAAGGCGTGGGTTAGTGTTAGCGTAGGGGTTAGGATTAGGGGACGGGTGAGGGTCAGGCTTCGGGGAAGGGTTAGGTTTAGGGTTAGGGCTAGGGTTAGGGTTAGGGCACGGGGACGGTTTAGGGTCCAGGTGAGGGTACGGCAACGCTTTAGGGGCAGAATGCGTGTGAGGGCGCGGGTTAGTGTTAGCGTACGGGTTAGGATTAGGGGACGGGTGAGGGTCAGGCTTCGGGGAAGGCTTAGGGTTAGGGTTCGGGCTAGGGTTAGGGTTAGGGGACGGGGACGGTTTAGGGTCCAGGTGAGGGTACGGCAACGCTTTAGGGGGAGCGTGCGTGTGAGGGCGCGGGTTAGAGTTAGCGTAAGGGTTAGGATTAGGGGACGGGTGAGGGTCAGGCTTCGGGGAAGGGTTAGGGTTAGGGTTCGGGCTAGGGTTAGGGTTAGGGGACGGGGACGGTTTAGGGTCCAGGTGAGGGTACGGCAACGCTTTAGGGGGAGCGTGCGTGTGAGGGCGCGGGTTAGTGTTAGCGTACGGGTTAGGATTAGGTGACGGTTGAGGGTCAGGCTTCGGGGAAAGATTTGGGTTAGGGTTCGGGCTAGGGTTAGGGTTAGGGGACGGGGACGGTTTAGGGTCCAGGTGAGGGTACGGCAACGTTTTAGGGGGAGCGTGCGTGTGAGGGCGCGGTTTAGTGTTAGCGTACGGGTTAGGATTAGGGGACGGGTGAGGGTCAGGCTTCGGGGAAGGGTTAGGGTTAGGGTTCGGGCTAGGGTTAGGGTTAGGGGACGGGGACGGTTTAGGGTCCAGGTGAGGGTACGGCAACGCTTTAGGGGGAGTGTGCGTGTGAGGGCGCGGGTTAGTGTTAGCGTACGGGTTAGGATTAGGGGACGGGTGAGGGTCAGGCTTCGGGGAAGGGTTAGGGTTAGGGTTCGGGCTAGGGTTAGGGTTAGGGGACGGGGACGGTTTAGGGTCCAGGTGAGGGTTCGGCAACGCTTTAGGGGGAGCGTGCGTGTGAGGGCGCGGGTTAGTGTTAGCGTACGGGTTAGGATTAGGGGACGGGTGAGGGTCAGGCTTCGGGGAAGGGTTAGGGTTAGGGTTCGGGCTAGGGTTAGGGTTAGGGGACGGGGACGGTTTAGGGTCCAGGTGAGGGTACGGCAACGCTTTAGGGGGAGCGTGCGTGTGAGGGCGCGGGTTAGTGTTAGCGTACGGGTTAGGATTAGGGGACGGTTGAGGGTCAGGCTTCGGGGAAAGGTTTGGGTTAGGGTTCGGGCTAGGGTTAGGGTTAGGGGACGGGGACGGTTTAGGGTCCAGGTGAGGGTACGGCAACGCTTTAGGGGGAGCGTGCGTGTGAGGGCGCGGGTTAGTGTTAGCGTACGGGTTAGGATTAGGGGACGGGTGAGGGTCAGGCTTCGGGGAAGGGTTAGGGTTAGGGTTCGGGCTAGGGTTAGGGTTAGGGGACGGGGACGGTTTAGGGTCCAGGTGAGGGTACGGCAACGCTTTAGGGGGAGCGTGCGTGTGAGGGCGCGGGTTAGTGTTAGCGTACGGGTTAGGATTAGGGGACGGGTGAGGGTCAGGCTTCGGGGAAGGGTTAGGGTTAGGGTTCGGGCTAGGGTTAGGGTTAGGGGACGGGGATGGTTTAGGGTCCAGGTGAGGGTACGGCAACGCTTTAGGGGGAGCGTGCGTGTGAGGGCGTGGGTTAGTGTTAGCGTACGGGTTAGGATTAGGGGACGGGTGAGGGTCAGACTTGGGGGAAGTGTTAGGGTTAGGGTTCGGGCTAGGGTTAGGGTTAGGGGACGGGGACGGTTTAGGGTCCAGGTGAGGGTACGGCAACGCTTTAGGGGGAGCGTGCGTGTGAGGGCTCGGGTTAGAGTTAGCGTATGGGTTAGGATTAGGGGACGGGTGAGGGTCAGGCTTCGGGGAAGGGTTAGGGTTAGGGTTCGGTCTAAGGTTAGGGTTAGGGGACGGGGACGGTTTAGGGTCCAGGTGAGGGTACAGCAACGCTTTAGGGGGAGCGTGCGTGTGAGGGCGCGGGTTAGTGTTAGCGTACGGGTTAGGATTAGGGGACGGGTGAGGGTAAGGCTTCGGGGAAGGGTTAGGGTTAGGGTTCGGGCTAGGGTTAGGGTTAGGGGACGGGGACGGTTTAGGGTCCAGGTGAGGGTACGGCAACGCTTTAGGGGGAGCGTGCGTGTGAGGGCGCGGGTTAGTGTTAGCGTACGGATTAGGTTTAGGGGACGGGTGAGGGTCAGGCTTCGGGGAAGGCTTAGGGTTAGGGTTCGGGCTAGGGTTAGGGTTAGGGGTCGGGGACGGTTTAGGGTCCAGGTGAGGGTACGGCAACGCTTTAGGGTGAGCGTGCGTGTGAGGGCGCGGGTTAGTGATAGCGTATGGTTTAGGATTAGGGGACGGGTGAGGGTTAGGCTTCGGGGAAGGCTTAGGGTTAGGGTTCGGGCTAGGGTTACGGTTAGGGTTAGGGGACGGGGACGGTTTAGGTTCCAGGTGAGGGTACGGCAACGCTTTAGGATGAGCGTGCGTGTGAGGGCGCGGGTTAGTGTTAGCGTACGGGTTAGGATTAGGGGACGGGTGAGGGTCAGGCTTCGGGGAAGGGTTAGGGTTAGGGTTCGGGCTAGGGTTAGGGTTAGGGGACGGGGACGGTTTAGGGTCCAGGTGAGGGTACGGCAACGCTTTAGGGGGAGCGTGCGTGTGAGGGCGCGGATTAGTGTTAGCGTACGGGTTAGGATTAGGGGACGGGTGAGGGTCAGGCTTCGGGGAAGGGTTAGGGTTAGGGTTCGGGCTAGGGTTAGGGTTAGGGGACGGGGACGGTTTAGGGTCCAGGTGAGGGTACGGCAACGCTTTGGGGGAGCGTGCGTGTGAGGGCGCGGGTTAGTGTTAGCGTACGGGTTAGGATTAGGGGAAGGGTGAGGGTCAGGCTTTGGGGAAGAGTTAGGGTTAGGGTTCGGGCTAGGGTTAGGGTTAGGGGACGGGGACGGTTTAGGGTCCAGGTGAGGGTACGGCAACGCTTTAGGGGGAGCGTGCGTGTGAGGGCGCGGGTTAGTGTTAGCGTACGGGTTGGATTAGGGGACGGGTGAGGGTCAGGCTTCGGGGAAGGGTTAGGGTTAGGGTTCGGGCTAGGGTTAGGGTTAGGGGACGGGGACGGTTTAGGGTCCAGGTGAGGGTACGGCAACGCTTTAGGGGGAGCGTGCGTGTGAGGGTGCGGGTTAGTGTTAGCGTACGGGTTAGGTTTAGGGGACGGGTGAGGTTCAGGCTTCGGGGAAGGTTAGGGTTAGGGTTCGGGCTAGGGTTAGGGTTAGGGGACGGGGACGGTTTAGGGTCCAGGTGAGGGTACGGCAACGCTTTAGGGGGAGCGTGCGTGTGAGGGCGCGGGTTAGTGTTAGCGTACGGGTTAGGATTAGGGGACGGGTGAGGGTCAGGCTTCGGGGAAGGGTTAGGGTTAGGGTTCGGGCTAGGGTTAGGGTTAGGGGACGGGGACGGCTTAGGGTCCAGGTGAGGGTACGGCAACGCTTCAGGGGGAGCGTGCGTGTGAGGGCGCGTGTTAGTGTTAGCGTACGGGTTAGGATTAGGGGACGTGTGAGGGTCAGGCTTCGGGGAAAGGTTTGGGTTAGGGTTCGGGCTAGGGTTAGGGTTAGGGGACGGGGACGGTTTAGGGTCCAGGTGAGGGTATGGCAACGCTTTAAGGGGAGCGTGCGTGTGAGGGCGCGGATTAGTGTTAGCGTACTGGTTAGGATTTGGGGACGGGTGAGGGTCAGGCTTCGGGGAAGGGTTAGGGTTAGGGTTCGGGCTAGGGTTAGGGTTAGGGGACGGGGACGGTTTAGGGTCCAGGTGAGGGTACGGCAACGCTTTAGGGGGAGCGTGCGTGTGAGGGCGCGGGTTAGTGTTAGCGTACGGGTTAGGATTAGGGGACGGGTGAGGGTCAGGCTTCGGGGAAGGGTTAGGGTTAGGGTTCGGGCTAGGGTTAGGGTTAGGGCACGGGGACGGTTTAGGGTCCAGGTGAGGGTACAGCAACGCTTTAGGGGGAGCGTGCCTGTGAGGGCGCGGGTTAGTGTTAGCGTACAGGTTAGGATTAGGGGACGGGTGAGGGTCAGGCTTCGGGGAAGTGTTAGGGTTAGGGTTCGGGCTAGGGTTAGGGTTAGGGGACGGGGACGGTTTAGGGTCCAGGTGAGGGTACGGCAACGCTTTAGGGGGAGCGTGCGTGTGAGGGCGCGGGTTAGTGTTAGCGTACGGGTTAGGATTAGGGCACGGGTGAGTGTCAGGCTTCGGGGAAGGGTTAGGGCTAGGGTTCGGGCTAGGGTTAGTGTTAGGGGACGGGGACGGTTTAGGGTCCAGGTGAGGGTACGGCAACGCTTTAGGGGGAGCGTGCGTGTGAGGGCGCGGGTTAGTGTTAGCGTACGGGTTAGGATTAGGGGACGGGTGAGGGTCAGGCTTCGGGGAAGGGTTAGGGTTAGGGTTCGGGCTAGGGTTAGGGTTAGGGGACGGGGACGGCTTAGGGTCCAGGTGAGGGTACGGCAACGCTTTAGGGGGAGCGTGCGTGTGAGGGCGCGTGTTAGTGTTAGCGTACGGGTTAGGATTAGGGGACGTGTGAGGGTCAGGCTTCGGGGAAAGGTTTGGGTTAGGGTTCGGGCTAGGGTTAGGGTTAGGGGACGGGGACGGTTTAGGGTCCAGGTGAGGGTACGGCAACGCTTTAAGGGGAGCGTGCGTGTGAGGGCGCGGGTTAGTGTTAGCGTACGGGTTAGGATTAGGGGACGGGTGAGGGTCAGGCTTCGGGGAAGGGTTAGGGTTAGGGTTCGGGCTAGGGTTAGGGTTAGGGGACGGGGACGGTTTAGGGTCCAGGTGAGGGTACGACAACTCTTTAGGGGGAGCGAGCGTGTGAGGGCGCGGGTTAGTGTTAGCGTACGGGTTAGGATTAGGGGACGGGTGAGGGTCAGGCTTCGGGGAAGGGTTAGGGTTAGGGTTCGGGCTAGGGTTAGGGTTAGGGCACGGGGACGGTTTAGGGTCCAGGTGAGTGTACGGCAACGCTTTAGGGGGAGCGTGCGTGTGAGGGTGCGGGTTAGTGTTAGCGTACGGATTAGGTTTAGGGGACGGGTGAGGGTCAGGCTTCGGGGAAGGGTTAGGGTTAGGGTTCGGGCTAGGGTTAGGGTTAGGGGACGGGGATGGTTTAGGGTCCAGGTGAGGGTACGGCAACGCTTTAGGGGGAGCATGCGTGTGAGGGCGCGGGTTAGTGTTAGCGTACGGGTTAGGATTAGGGGACGTGTGAGGGTCAGGCTTCGGGGAAGGCTTAGGTTTAGGGTTCGGGCTAGGGTTAGGGTTAGGGGACGGGGACGGTTTAGGGTCCAGGTGAGGGTATGGCAACGCTTTAGGGGGAGCGTGCGTGTGAGGGCGCGGGTTAGTGTTAGCGTACGGGTTAGGATTAGGGGACGGGTGAGGGTCAGGCTTCGGGGAAGGGTTAGGGTTAGGGTTCGGGCTAGGGTTAGGGTTAGGGGTCGGGGACGGTTTAGGGTCCAGGTGAGGGTACGGCAACGCTTTAGGGGGAGCGTGCGTGTGAGGGCGCGGGTTAGTGATAGCGTATGGGTTAGGATTAGGGGACGGGTGAGGGTTAGGCTTCGGGGAAGGCTTAGGGTTAGGGTTCGGGCTAGGGTTAGGGTTAGGGGACGGGGACGGTTTAGGGTCCAGGTGAGGGTACGGCAACGCTTTAGGATGAGCGTGCGTGTGAGGGCGCGGGTTAGTGTTAGCGTACGGGTTAGGATTAGGGGACGGGTGAGGGTCAGGCTTCGGGGAAGGGTTAGGGTTAGGGTTCGGGCTAGGGTTAGGGTTAGGGGACGGGGACGGTTTAGGGTCCAGGTGAGGGTACGACAACGCTTTAGGGGGAGCGTGCGTGTGAGGGCGCGGATTAGTGTTAGCGTACGGGTTAGGATTAGGGGACGGGTGAGGGTCAGGCTTCGGGGAAGGGTTAGGGTTAGGGTTCGGGCTAGGGTTAGGGTTAGGGGACGGGGACGGTTTAGGGTCCAGGTGAGGGTATGGCAACGCTTTGGGGGAGCGTGCGTGTGAGGGCGCGGGTTAGTGTTAGCGTACGGGTTAGGATTAGGGGACGTGTGAGGGTCAGGCTTTGGGGAAGAGTTAGGGTTAGGGTTCGGGCTAGGGTTAGGGTTAGGGGACGGGGACGGTTTAGGGTCCAGGTGAGGGTACGGCAACGCTTTAGGGGGAGCGTGCGTGTGAGGGCGCGGGTTAGTGTTAGCGTACGGGTTAGGATTAGGGGACGGGTGAGGGTCAGGCTTCGGGGAAGGGTTAGGGTTAGGGTTCGGGCTAGGGTTAGGGTTAGGGGACGGGGACGGTTTAGGGTCCAGGTGAGGGTACGGCAACGCTTTAGGGGGAGCGTGCGTGTGAGGGTGCGGGTTAGTGTTAGCGTACGTGTTAGGTTTAGGGGACGGGTGAGGGTCAGGCTTCGGGGAAGGGTTAGGGTTAGGGTTCGGGCTAGGGTTAGGGTTAGGGGACGGGGACGGTTTAGGGTCCAGGTGAGGGTACGGCAACGCTTTAGGGGTAGCGTGCGTGTGAGGGCGCGAGTTAGTGTTAGCGTACGGGTTAGGATTAGGGCACGGGTGAGGGTCAGGCTTCGGGAAAGGGTTAGGGTTAGGGTTCGGGCTAGGGTTAGGGTAGGGGACGGGGACGGTTTAGGGTCCAGGTGAGGGTAAGGCAACGCTTTAGGGGGAAGTGCGTGTGAGGGTGCGGGTTATTGTTAGCGTACGGGTTAGGATTAGGGCACGGGTGAGGGTCAGGCTTCGGGGAAGGGTTAGGGTTAGGGTTCCGGCTAGGGTTAGGGTTAGGGGACGGGGACGGTTAGGGTCCAGGTGAGGGTACGGCAACGCTTTAGGGGGAGCGTGCGTGTGAGGGCGCGGGTTAGTGTTAGCGTACGGGTCACGATTAGGGGACGGGTGAGGGTCAGGCTTCGGGGAAGGGCTAGGGTTAGGGTTCGGGCTAGGGTTAGGGTTAGGGGACGGGGACGGTTTAGGGTCCAGGTGAGGGTACGGCAACGCTTTATGGGGAGCGTGCGTGTGAGGGCGCGGGTTAGTGTTAGCGTACGGGTTAGGATTAGGGGACGGGTGAGGGTCAGGGTTCGGGGAAAGGTTAGGGTTAGGGTTCGGGCTAGGGTTAGGGTTAGGGGACGGGGACGGTTTAGTGTCCAGGTGAGGTTACGGCAACGCTTTAGGGGGAGCGTGCGTGTGAGGGCGCGGGTTAGTGTTAGCGTACGGGTTAGGATTAGGGGACGGGTGAGGGTCAGGCTTCGGGTAAGTGTTAGGGCTAGAGTTCGGACTAGGGTTAGGGTTAGGGGACGGGGACGGTTTAGTGTCCAGGTGAGGGTACGGCAACGATTTAGGGGTAGCCTGCGTGTGAGGGTGCGAGTTAGTGTTAGCGTACGGGTTAGGATTAGGGCACAGGTGAGGGTCAGGCTTCGGGAAAGGGTTAGGGTTAGGGTTCGGGCTAGGGTTAGGGTTAGGGGACGGGGACGGTTTAGGGTCCAGGTGAGGGTAAGGCAACGCTTTAGGGGGAAGTGCGTGTGAGGGTGCGGGTTATTGTTAGCGTACGGGTTAGGATTAGGGCACGGGTGAGGGTCAGGCTTCGGGGAAGGGTTAGGGTTAGGGTTCGGGCTAGGGTTAGGGTTAGGGGACGGGGACGGTTAGGGTCCAGGTGAGGGTACGGCAACGCTTTAGGGGGAGCGTGCGTGTGAGGGCGCGGGTTAGTGTTAGCGTACGGGTTACGATTAGGGGACGGGTGAGGGTCAGGCTTCGGGGAAGGGCTAGGGTTAGGGTTCGGGCTAGGGTTAGGGTTAGGGGACGGGGACGGTTTAGGGTCCAGGTGAGGGTACGGCAACGCTTTAGGGGGATGGTGCGTGTGAGGGCGCGGGTTAGTGTTAGCGTACGGGTTAGGATTAGGGGACGGGTGAGGGTCAGGGTTCGGGGAAAGGTTAGGGTTAGGGTTCGGGCTAGGGTTAGGGTTAGGGGACGGGGACGGTTTAGTGTCCAGGTGAGGTTACGGCAACGCTTTAGGGGGAGCGTGCGTGTGAGGGCGCGGGTTAGTGTTAGCGTACAGGTTAGGATTAGGGGACGGGTGAGGGTCAGGCTTCGGGGAAGGGTTAGGGTTAGGGTTCGGGCTAGGGTTAGGGTTAGGGGACGGGGACGGTTTAGGGTCCAGGTGAGGGTATGGCAACGCTTTAGGGGGAGCGTGCGTGTGAGGGCGCGGGTTAGTGTTAGCGTACGGGTTAGGATTAGGGGACGGGTGAGGGTCAGGCTTCGGGGAAGGGTTAGGGTTAGGGTTCGGGCTAGGGTTAGGGTTAGGGGTCGGGGACGGTTTAGGGTCCAGGTGAGGGTACGGCAACGCTTTAGGGGGAGCGTGCGTGTGAGGGCGCGGGTTAGTGATAGCGTATGGGTTAGGATTAGGGGACGGGTGAGGGTTAGGCTTCGGGGAAGGCTTAGGGTTAGGGTTCGGGCTAGGGTTAGGGTTAGGGGACGGGGACGGTTTAGGGTCCAGGTGAGGGTACGGCAACGCTTTAGGATGAGCGTGCGTGTGAGGGCGCGGGTTAGTGTTAGCGTACGGGTTAGGATTAGGGGACGGGTGAGGGTCAGGCTTCGGGGAAGGGTTAGGGTTAGGGTTCGGGCTAGGGTTAGGGTTAGGGGACGGGGACGGTTTAGGGTCCAGGTGAGGGTACGACAACGCTTTAGGGGGAGCGTGCGTGTGAGGGCGCGGATTAGTGTTAGCGTACGGGTTAGGATTAGGGGACGGGTGAGGGTCAGGCTTCGGGGAAGGGTTAGGGTTAGGGTTCGGGCTAGGGTTAGGGTTAGGGGACGGGGACGGTTTAGGGTCCAGGTGAGGGTATGGCAACGCTTTGGGGGAGCGTGCGTGTGAGGGCGCGGGTTAGTGTTAGCGTACGGGTTAGGATTAGGGGACGTGTGAGGGTCAGGCTTTGGGGAAGAGTTAGGGTTAGGGTTCGGGCTAGGGTTAGGGTTAGGGGACGGGGACGGTTTAGGGTCCAGGTGAGGGTACGGCAACGCTTTAGGGGGAGCGTGCGTGTGAGGGCGCGGGTTAGTGTTAGCGTACGGGTTAGGATTAGGGGACGGGTGAGGGTCAGGCTTCGGGGAAGGGTTAGGGTTAGGGTTCGGGCTAGGGTTAGGGTTAGGGGACGGGGACGGTTTAGGGTCCAGGTGAGGGTACGGCAACGCTTTAGGGGGAGCGTGCGTGTGAGGGTGCGGGTTAGTGTTAGCGTACGTGTTAGGTTTAGGGGACGGGTGAGGGTCAGGCTTCGGGGAAGGGTTAGGGTTAGGGTTCGGGCTAGGGTTAGGGTTAGGGGACGGGGACGGTTTAGGGTCCAGGTGAGGGTACGGCAACGCTTTAGGGGTAGCGTGCGTGTGAGGGCGCGAGTTAGTGTTAGCGTACGGGTTAGGATTAGGGCACGGGTGAGGGTCAGGCTTCGGGAAAGGGTTAGGGTTAGGGTTCGGGCTAGGGTTAGGGTAGGGGACGGGGACGGTTTAGGGTCCAGGTGAGGGTAAGGCAACGCTTTAGGGGGAAGTGCGTGTGAGGGTGCGGGTTATTGTTAGCGTACGGGTTAGGATTAGGGCACGGGTGAGGGTCAGGCTTCGGGGAAGGGTTAGGGTTAGGGTTCCGGCTAGGGTTAGGGTTAGGGGACGGGGACGGTTAGGGTCCAGGTGAGGGTACGGCAACGCTTTAGGGGGAGCGTGCGTGTGAGGGCGCGGGTTAGTGTTAGCGTACGGGTCACGATTAGGGGACGGGTGAGGGTCAGGCTTCGGGGAAGGGCTAGGGTTAGGGTTCGGGCTAGGGTTAGGGTTAGGGGACGGGGACGGTTTAGGGTCCAGGTGAGGGTACGGCAACGCTTTATGGGGAGCGTGCGTGTGAGGGCGCGGGTTAGTGTTAGCGTACGGGTTAGGATTAGGGGACGGGTGAGGGTCAGGGTTCGGGGAAAGGTTAGGGTTAGGGTTCGGGCTAGGGTTAGGGTTAGGGGACGGGGACGGTTTAGTGTCCAGGTGAGGTTACGGCAACGCTTTAGGGGGAGCGTGCGTGTGAGGGCGCGGGTTAGTGTTAGCGTACGGGTTAGGATTAGGGGACGGGTGAGGGTCAGGCTTCGGGTAAGTGTTAGGGCTAGAGTTCGGACTAGGGTTAGGGTTAGGGGACGGGGACGGTTTAGTGTCCAGGTGAGGGTACGGCAACGATTTAGGGGTAGCCTGCGTGTGAGGGTGCGAGTTAGTGTTAGCGTACGGGTTAGGATTAGGGCACAGGTGAGGGTCAGGCTTCGGGAAAGGGTTAGGGTTAGGGTTCGGGCTAGGGTTAGGGTTAGGGGACGGGGACGGTGTAGGGTCCAGGTGAGGGTAAGGCAACGCTTTAGGGGGAAGTGCGTGTGAGGGTGCGGGTTATTGTTAGCGTACGGGTTAGGATTAGGGCACGGGTGAGGGTCAGGCTTCGGGGAAGGGTTAGGGTTAGGGTTCGGGCTAGGGTTAGGGTTAGGGGACGGGGACGGTTAGGGTCCAGGTGAGGGTACGGCAACGCTTTAGGGGGAGCGTGCGTGTGAGGGCGCGGGTTAGTGTTAGCGTACGGGTTACGATTAGGGGACGGGTGAGGGTCAGGCTTCGGGGAAGGGCTAGGGTTAGGGTTCGGGCTAGGGTTAGGGTTAGGGGACGGGGACGGTTTAGGGTCCAGGTGAGGGTACGGCAACGCTTTAGGGGGATGGTGCGTGTGAGGGCGCGGGTTAGTGTTAGCGTACGGGTTAGGATTAGGGGACGGGTGAGGGTCAGGGTTCGGGGAAAGGTTAGGGTTAGGGTTCGGGCTAGGGTTAGGGTTAGGGGACGGGGACGGTTTAGTGTCCAGGTGAGGTTACGGCAACGCTTTAGGGGGAGCGTGCGTGTGAGGGCGCGGGTTAGTGTTAGCGTACAGGTTAGGATTAGGGGACGGGTGAGGGTCAGGCTTCGGGGAAGGGTTAGGGTTAGGGTTCGGGCTAGGGTTAGGGTTAGGGGACGGGGACGGTTTAGGGTCCAGGTGAGGGTATGGCAACGCTATAGGGGGAGCGTGCGTGTGAGGGCGCGGGTTAGTGTTAGCGTACGGGTTAGGATTAGGGGACGGGTGAGGGTCAGGCTTCGGGGAAGGGTTAGGGTTAGGGTTCGGGCTAGGGTGAGGGTTAGGGGACGGGGACGGTTTAGGGTCCAGGTGAGGGTACGGCAACGCTTTAGGGGGAGCGTGCGTGTGAGGGCGCGGGTTAGTGTTAGCGTACGGGTTAGGATTAGGGGACGGGTGAGGGTCAGGGTTCGGGGAAAGGTTAGGGTTAGGGTTCGGGCTAGGGTTAGGGTTAGGGGACGGGGACGGTTTAGTGTCCAGGTGAGGTTACGGCAACGCTTTAGGGGGAGCGTGCGTGTGAGGGCGCGGGTTAGTGTTAGCGTACAGGTTAGGATTAGGGGACGGGTGAGGGTCAGGCTTCGGGGAAGGGTTAGGGTTAGGGTTCGGGCTAGGGTTAGGGTTAGGGGACGGGGACGGTTTAGGGTCCAGGTGAGGGTATGGCAACGCTTTAGGGGGAGCGTGCGTGTGAGGGCGCGGGTTAGTGTTAGCGTACGGGTTAGGATTAGGGGACGGGTGAGGGTCAGGCTTCGGGGAAGGGTTAGGGTTAGGGTTCGGGCTAGGGTTAGGGTTAGGGGACGGGGACGGTTTAGGGTCCAGGTGAGGGTACGGCAACGCTTTAGGGGGAGCGTGCGTGTGAGGGCACGGGTTAGTGTTAGCGTACGGGTTAGGATTAGGGGACGGGTGAGGGTCAGGCTTCGGGGAAGGGTTAGGGTTAGGGTTCGGGCTAGGGTTAGGGTTAGGGGACGGGGACGGTTTCGGGTCCAGGTGAGGGTACGGCAACGCTTTAGGGGGAGCGTGCGTGTGAGGGCGCGGGTTAGTGTTAGCGTACGGGTTAGGATTAGGGGACGGGTGAGGGTCAGGCTTCGGGGAAGGGTTAGGGTTAGGGTTCGGTCTAGGGTTAGGGTTAGGGGACGGGGACGGTTTAGTGTCCAGGTGAGGGTACGGCAACGCTTTAGGGGTAGCGTGCGTGTGAGGGCGCGAGTTAGTGTTAGCGTACGGGTTAGGATTAGGGCACGGGTGAGTGTCAGGCTTCGGGAAAGGGTTAGGGTTAGGGTTCGGGCTAGGGTTAGGGTAGGGGACGGGGACGGTTTAGGGTCCAGGTGAGGGTAAGGCAATGCTTTAGGGGCAAGTGCGTGTGAGGGTGCGGGTTATTGTTAGCGTACGGGTTAGGATTAGGGGACGGGTGAGGGTCAGTCTTCGGGGAAGGGTTAGGGTTAGGGTTCGGGCTAGGGTTAGGGTTAGGGGACGGGGACGGTTAGGGTCCAGGTGAGGGTACGGCAACGCTTTAGGGGGAGCGTTCGTGTGAGGGCGCGGGTTAGTGTTAGCGTACGGGTTAGGATTAGGGGACGGGTGAGGGTCAGGCTTCGGGGAAGGGCTAGGGTTAGGGTTCGGGCTAGGGTTAGGGTTAGGGGACGGGGACGGTTTAGGGTCCAGGTGAGGGTACGGCAACGCTTTAGGGGGAGCGTGCGTGTGAGGGCGCGGGTTAGTGTTAGCGTACGGGTTAGGATTAGGGCACGTGTGAGGGTCAGGCTTCGGGGAAGGGTTAGGGTTAGGGTTCGGGCTAGGGTTAGGGTTAGGGGACGGGGACGGTTTAGGGTCCAGGTGAGGGTAAGGCAACGCTTTAGGGGGAAGTGCGTGTGAGGGTGCGGGTTACTGTTAGCGTACGGGTTAGGATTAGGGGACCGGTGAGGGTCAGGCTTCGGGGAAGGGTTAGAGTTAGCGTTCGGACTAGGGTTAGGGTTAGGGGACGGGGACGGTTTAGGGTCCAGGTGAGGGTACGGCAACGCTTTAGGGGGAGCGTGCGTGTGAGGGTGCGGGTTAGTGTTAGCGTACGGGTTAGGATTAGGGGACGGGTGAGGGTCAGGCTTCGGGGAAGGGTTAGGGTTAGGGTTCGGGCTAGGGTTAGGGTTAGGGGACGGGGACGGTTTAGTGTCCAGGTGAGGGTACGGCAACGCTTTAGGGGTAGCGTGCGTGTGAGGGCGCGAGTTAGTGTTAGCGTACGGGTTAGGATTAGGGCACGGGTGAGGGTCAGGCTTCGGGAAAGGGTTAGGGTTAGGGTTCGGTCTAGGGTTAGGGTTAGGGGACGGGGACGGTTTAGGGTCCAGGTGAGGGTAAGGCAACGCTTTAGGGGGAAGTGCGTGTGAGGGTGCGGGTTATTGTTAGCGTACGGGTTAGGATTAGGGCACGGGTGAGGGTCAGGCTTCGGGGAAGGGTTAGGGTTAGGGTTCGGGCTAGGGTTAGGGTTAGGGGACGGGGACGGTTAGGGTCCAGGTGAGGGTACGGCAACGCTTTAGGGGGAGCGTGCGTGTGAGGGCGCGGGTTAGTGTTAGCGTACGGGTTAGGATTAGGGGACGGGTGAGGGTCAGGGTTCGGGGAAGGGCTAGGGTTAGGGTTCGGGCTAGGGTTAGGGTTAGGGGACGGGGACGGTTTAGGGTCCAGGTGAGGGTATGGCAACGCTATAGGGGGAGCGTGCGTGTGAGGGCGCGGGTTAGTGTTAGCGTACGGGTTAGGATTAGGGGACGGGTGAGGGTCAGGCTTCGGGGAAGGGTTAGGGTTAGGGTTCGGGCTAGGGTGAGGGTTAGGGGACGGGGACGGTTTAGGGTCCAGGTGAGGGTACGGCAACGCTTTAGGGGGAGCGTGCGTGTGAGGGCGCGGGTTAGTGTTAGCGTACGGGTTAGGATTAGGGGACGGGTGAGGGTCAGGCTTCGGGGAAGGGTTAGGGCTAGGGTTCGGACTAGGGTTAGGGTTAGGGGATGGGGACGGTTTAGGGTCCAGGTGAGGGTACGGCAACGCTTTAGGGGGAGCGTGCGTGTGAGGGCGCGGGTTAGTGTTAGCGTATGGGTTAGGATTAGGGGACGGGTGAGGGTCAGGCTCCGGGGAAGGGTTAGGGCTAGGGTTCGGACTAGGGTTAGGGTTAGGGGACGGGGACGGTTTAGGGTCCAGGTGAGGGTACGGCAACGCTTTAGGGGGAGCGTGCGTGTGAGGGCGCGGGTTAGTGTTAGCGTATGGGTTAGGATTAGGGGACGGGTGAGGGTCAGGCTTCGGGGAAGGGTTAGGGTTAGGGTTCGGGCTAGGGTTAGGGTTATGGGACGGGGACGGTTTGGTGTCCAGGTGAGGGTACGGCAACGCTTTAGGGGGAGCGTGCGTGTGAGGGCGCGGGTTAGTGTTAGCGTACGGGTTAGGATTAGGGCACGGGTGAGGGTCAGGCTTCGGGAAAGGGTTAGGGTTAGGGTTCGGGCTAGGGTTAGGGTTAGGGGACGGGGACGGTTTAGGGTCCAGGTGAGGGTAAGGCAACGCTTTAGGGGGAAATGCGTGTGAGGGTGCGGGTTAGTGTTAGCGTACGGGTTAGGATTAGGGCACGGGTGAGGGTCAGGCTTTGGGGAAGGGTTAGGGTTAGGGTTTGGGCTAGGGTTAGGGTTAGGGGACGGGGACGTTTAGGGTCCAGGTGAGGGTACGGCAACGCTTTAGGGGGAGCGTGCGTGTGAGGGCGCGGGTTAGTGTTAGCGTACGGGTTAGGATTAGGGGACGGGTGAGGGTCAGGCTTCGGGGAAGGGTCAGGGTTAGGGTTCGGGCTAGGGTTAGGGTTAGGGGATGGGGACTGTTTAGGGTCCAGGTGAGGGTACGGCAACGCTTTAGGGGGAGCGTGCGTGTGAGGGCGCGGGTTAGTGTTAGCGTACGGGTTAGGATTAGGGGACGGGTGAGGGTCAGCCTTCGGGGAAGGGTTAGGGTTAGGGTTCGGGCTAGGGTTAGGGTTAGGGGACGGGGACGGTTTAGGGTCCAGGTGAGGGTACGGCAACGCTTTAGGGGGAGCGTGCGTGTGAGGGCGCGGGTTAGTGTTAGCATACGGGTTAGAATTAGGGGACGGGTGAGGGTCAGGCTTCGGGGAAGGGTTAGGGTTAGGGTTCGGGCTAGGGTTAGGGTTAGGGGACGGGGACGGTTTAGGGTCCAGGTGAGGGTACAGCAACGCTTTAGGGGGAGCGTGCGTGTGAGGGCGCGGGTTAGTGTTAGCGTACGGGTTAGGATTAGGGCACGGGTGAGGGTCAGGCTTCGGGGAAGGGTTAGGGTTAGGGGACGGGGACTGTTTAGGGTCCAGGAGAGGGTACGGCAACGTTTTAGGGGGAGCGTGCGTGTGAGGGCGCGGGTTAGTGTTAGCGTACGGGTTAGGATTAGGGGACGGGTGAGGGTCAGGCTTCGGGGAAGTGTCAGGGTTAGGGTTCAGGCTAGGGTTAGGGTTAGGGGACGGGGACGGTTTAGGGTCCAGGTGCGGGTACGGTAACGCTTTAGGGGGAGCGTGCGTGTGAGGGCGCGGGTTAGTGTTAGCATACGGGTTAGAATTAGGGGACGGGTGAGGGTCAGGCTTCGGGGAAGGGTTAGGGTTAGGGTTCGGGCTAGGGTTAGGTTAGGGGACGGGGACGGTTTAGGGTCCAGGTGAGGGTACGGCAACGCTTTAGGGGGAGCGTGCGTGTGAGGGCGCGGGTTAGTGTTAGCGTACGGGTTAGGATTAGGGGACGGGTGAGGGTCAGGCTTCGGGGAAGTGTCAGGGTTAGGGTTCAGGCTAGGGTTAGGGTTAGGGGACGGGGACGGTTTAGGGTCCAGGTGAGGGTACGGCAACGCTTTAGGGGGAGCGTGCGTGTGAGGGCGCGGGTTAGTGTTAGCATACGGGTTAGAATTAGGGGACGGGTGAGGGTCAGGCTTCGGGGAAGGGTTAGGGTTAGGGTTCGGGCTAGGGTTAGGGTTAGGGGACGGGGACGGTTTAGGGTCCAGGTGAGGGTACGGCAACGCTTTAGGGGGAGCGTGCGTGTGAGGGCGCGGGTTAGTGTTAGCATACGGGTTAGAATTAGGGGACGGGTGAGGGTCAGGCTTCGGGGAAGGGTTAGGGTTAGGGTTCGGGCTAGGGTTAGGGTTAGGGGACGGGGATGGTTTAGGGTCCAGGTGAGGGTACGGCAACGCTTTAGGGGGAGCGTGCGTGTGAGGGCGCGGGTTAGTGTTAGCGTATGGGTTAGGATTAGGGGACGGGTGAGGGTCAGGCTCCGGGGAAGGGTTAGGGCTAGGGTTCGGACTAGGGTTAGGGTTAGGGGACGGGGACGGTTTAGGGTCCAGGTGAGGGTACGGCAACGCTTTAGGGGGAGCGTGCGTGTGAGGGCGCGGGTTAGTGTTAGCGTATGGGTTAGGATTAGGGGACGGGTGAGGGTCAGGCTTCGGGGAAGGGTTAGGGTTAGGGTTCGGGCTAGGGTTAGGGTTATGGGACGGGGACGGTTTGGTGTCCAGGTGAGGGTACGGCAACGCTTTAGGGGGAGCGTGCGTGTGAGGGCGCGGGTTAGTGTTAGCGTACGGGTTAGGATTAGGGCACGGGTGAGGGTCAGGCTTCGGGAAAGGGTTAGGGTTAGGGTTCGGGCTAGGGTTAGGGTTAGGGGACGGGGATGGTTTAGGGTCCAGGTGAGGGTAAGGCAACGCTTTAGGGGGAAATGCGTGTGAGGGTGCGGGTTAGTGTTAGCGTACGGGTTAGGATTAGGGCACGGGTGAGGGTCAGGCTTTGGGGAAGGGTTAGGGTTAGGGTTTGGGCTAGGGTTAGGGTTAGGGGACGGGGACGTTTAGGGTCCAGGTGAGGGTACGGCAACGCTTTAGGGGGAGCGTGCGTGTGAGGGCGCGGGTTAGTGTTAGCGTACGGGTTAGGATTAGGGGACGGGTGAGGGTCAGGCTTCGGGGAAGGGTCAGGGTTAGGGTTCGGGCTAGGGTTAGGGTTAGGGGACGGGGACTGTTTAGGGTCCAGGTGAGGGTACGGCAACGCTTTAGGGGGAGCGTGCGTGTGAGGGCGCGGGTTAGTGTTAGCGTACGGGTTAGGATTAGGGGACGGGTGAGGGTCAGCCTTCGGGGAAGGGTTAGGGTTAGGGTTCGGGCTAGGGTTAGGGTTAGGGGACGGGGACGGTTTAGGGTCCAGGTGAGGGTACGGCAACGCTTTAGGGGGAGCGTGCGTGTGAGGGCGCGGGTTAGTGTTAGCATACGGGTTAGAATTAGGGGACGGGTGAGGGTCAGGCTTCGGGGAAGGGTTAGGGTTAGGGTTCGGGCTAGGGTTAGGGTTAGGGGACGGGGACGGTTTAGGGTCCAGGTGAGGGTACAGCAACGCTTTAGGGGGAGCGTGCGTGTGAGGGCGCGGGTTAGTGTTAGCGTACGGGTTAGGATTAGGGCACGGGTGAGGGTCAGGCTTCGGGGAAGGGTTAGGGTTAGGGGACGGGGACTGTTTAGGGTCCAGGAGAGGGTACGGCAACGTTTTAGGGGGAGCGTGCGTGTGAGGGCGCGGGTTAGTGTTAGCGTACGGGTTAGGATTAGGGGACGGGTGAGGGTCAGGCTTCGGGGAAGTGTCAGGGTTAGGGTTCAGTCTAGGGTTAGGGTTAGGGGACGGGGACGGTTTAGGGTCCAGGTGAGGGTACGGCAACGCTTTAGGGGGAGCGTGCGTGTGAGGGCGCGGGTTAGTGTTAGCATACGGGTTAGAATTAGGGGACGGGTGAGGGTCAGGCTTCGGGGAAGGGTTAGGGTTAGGGTTCGGGCTAGGGTTAGGGTTAGGGGACGGGGACGGTTTAGGGTCCAGGTGAGGGTACGGCAACGCTTTAGGGGGAGCGTGCGTGTGAGGGCGCGGGTTAGTGTTAGCGTACGGGTTAGGATTAGGGGACGGGTGAGGGTCAGGCTTCGGGGAAGTGTCAGGGTTAGGGTTCAGGCTAGGGTTAGGGTTAGGGGACGGGGACGGTTTAGGGTCCAGGTGAGGGTACGGCAACGCTTTAGGGGGAGCGTGCGTGTGAGGGCGCGGGTTAGTGTTAGCATACGGGTTAGAATTAGGGGACGGGTGAGGGTCAGGCTTCGGGGAAGGGTTAGGGTTAGGGTTCGGGCTAGGGTTAGGGTTAGGGGACGGGGACGGTTTAGGGTCCAGGTGAGGGTACGGCAACGCTTTAGGGGGAGCGTGCGTGTGAGGGCGCGGGTTAGTGTTAGCGTATGGGTTAGGATTAGGGGACGGGTGAGGGTCAGGCTTCGGGGAAGGGTTAGGGTTAGGGTTCGGGCTAGGGTTAGGGTTAGGGGACGGGGAAGGTTTGGTGTCCAGGTGAGGGTACGGCAACGCTTTAGGGGGAGCGTGCATGTGAGGGCGCGGGTTAGTGTTAGCGTACGGGTTAGGATTAGGGCACGGGTGAGGGTCAGGCTTCGGGAAAGGGTTAGGGTTAGGGTTCGGGCTAGGGTTAGGGTTAGGGGACGGGGACGGTTTAGGGTCCAGGTGAGGGTAAGGCAACGCTTTAGGGGGAAATGCGTGTGAGGGTGCGGGTTATTGTTAGCGTACGGGTTAGGATTAGGGCACGGGTGAGGGTCAGGCTTCGGGGAAGGGTTAGGGTTAGGGTTCGGGCTAGGGTTAGGGTTAGGGGACGGGGACGGTTTAGGGTCCAGGTGAGGGTACGGCAACGCTTTAGGGGGAGCGTGCGTGTGAGGGCGCGGGTTAGTGTTAGCGTACGGGTTAGGATTAGGGGACGGGTGAGGGTCAGCCTTCGGGGAAGGGTTAGGGTTAGGGTTCGGGCTAGGGTTAGGGTTAGGGGACGGGGACGGTTTAGGGTCCAGGTGAGGGTACGGCAACGCTTTAGGGGGAGCGTGCGTGTGAGGGCGCGGGTTAGTGTTAGCATACGGGTTAGAATTAGGGGACGGGTGAGGGTCAGGCTTCGGGGAAGGGTTAGGGTTAGGGTTCGGGCTAGGGTTAGGGTTAGGGGACGGGGATGGTTTAGGGTCCAGGTGAGGGTACGGCAACGCTTTAGGGGGAGCGTGCGTGTGAGGGCGCGGGTTAGTGTTAGCGTACGGGTTAGGATTAGGGGACGGGTGAGGGTCAGGCTTCGGGGAAGGGTTAGGGTTAGGGTTCGGGCTAGGGTTAGGGTTAGGGGACGGGGACGGTTTAGGGTCCAGGTGAGGGTACGGCAACGCTTTAGGGGGAGCGTGCGTGTGAGGGCGCGGGTTAGTGTTAGCGTACGGGTTAGGATTAGGGGACGGGTGAGGGTCAGGCTTCGGGGAAGGGTCAGGGTTAGGGTTCGGGCTAGGGTTAGGGTTAGGGGACGGGGACTGTTTAGGGTCCAGGTGAGGGTACGGCAACGCTTTAGGGGGAGCGTGCGTGTGAGGGCGCGGGTTAGTGTTAGCGTACGGGTTAGGATTAGGGGACGGGTGAGGGTCAGGCTTCGGGGAAGTGTCAGGGTTAGGGTTCAGGCTAGGGTTAGGGTTAGGGGACGGGGACGGTTTAGGGTCCAGGTGAGGGTACAGCAACGCTTTAGGGGGAGCGTGCGTGTGAGGGCGTGGGTTAGTGTTAGCGTACGGGTTAGGATTAGGGCAAGGGTGAGGGTCAGGCTTCGGGGAAGGGTTAGGGTTAGGGTTCGGGCTAGGGTTAGGGTTAGGGGATGGGGACGGTTTAGGCTCCAGGTGAGCGTACGGCAACGCTTTACGGGGAGCGTGCGTGTGAGGGCGCGGGTTAGTGTTAGCGTACGGGATAGGATTAGGGGACGGGGAGGGTCAGGCTTCGGGGAAGGGTTAGGGTTAGGTTACGGGCTAGGGTTAGGGTTAGGGGACGGGGACGGTTCAGGGTCCAGGTGAGGGTACGGCAACGCTTTAGGGGGAGCGTGCGTGTGAGGGCGCGGGTTAGTGTTAGCGAACGGGTTAGGATAGGCGGACGGGTGAGGGTCAGGCTTCGGGGAAGGGTTAGGGTTAGGGTTCGGGCTAGGGTTAGGGTTAGGGGACGGGGACGGTTCAGGGTCCAGGTGAGGGTACGGCAACTCTTTAGGGGGAGCGTGCGTGTGAGGGCGCGGGTTAGTGTTGGCGTACGGGTTAGGATTAGGGCACCGGTGAGGGTCAGGCTTCAGCGAAGGGTTCGGGCTAGGGTTAGGTTTACGGGACGGGGACGGTTTAGGGTCCAGGTGAGGGTACGGCAATGCTTTAGGGGGAGCGTGCGTGTGAGGGCGCGGGTTAGTGTTAGCGTACGGGTTAGGATTAGGGGACGGGTGAGGGTCAGGCTTCGGGGAAGTGTTAGGGTTACGGTTCGGGCTAGGGTTAGGGTTAGGGGACGGGAACGGTTCTGGGTCCAGGTGAGGGTACGGCAACGCTTTAGGGGGAGCGTGCGTGTGAGGGCGCGGGTTAGTGTTAGCGTACGGGTTAGGATTAGGGGACGGGTGAGGGTCAGGCTTCGGGGAAGGGTTAGGGTTAGGGTTCGGGCTAGTGTTAGGGTTAGGGGACGGGGACGGTTCATGGTCCAGGTGAGCGTATGGCAACGCTTTAGGGGGAGCGTGCGAGTGAGGGCGCGGGTTAGTGTTAGCGTACGGGTTAGGACTAGGGGACGGGTGAGGGTCAGGCTTCGGGGAAGGGTCAGGGTTAGGGTTCGGGCTAGGGTTAGGGTTAGGGGACGGGGACGGTTCAGGGTCCAGGTGAGGGTACGGCAACTCTTTAGGGTGAGCGTGCGTGTGAGGGCGCGGGTTAGTGTTGGCGTACGGGTTAGGATTAGGGCACGCGTGAGGGTCAGGCTTCAGCGAATGGTTCGGGCTAGGGTTAGGGTTAGGGGACGGGGATGGTTTAGGGTCCAGGTGAGGGTACGGCAACGCTTTAGGGGGGAGTGCGTGTGACGGCGCGTGTTAGTGTTAGCTTATTGGTTAGGATTAGGGGACGGGTGAGGGTCAGGCTTCGGGGAAGGGTTAGGGTTAGGGTTCGGGCTAGGGTTAGGGTTAGGGGACGGGGACGGTTTAGGGTCCAGGTGAGGGTACGGCAACGCTTTAGGGTGAGCGTTCGTGTGAGGGCGCGGGTTAGTGTTAGCGTACGGGTTAGGATTAGGGGACGGGTGAGGGTCGGGCTTCGGGGAAGGGTTAGGGTTAGGGTTCGGGCTAGGGTTAGGGTTAGGGGACGGGGACGGTTTAGGGTCCAGGTGAGGGTACGGCAACGCTTTAGGGGGAGCGTGCGTGTTAGGGCGCGGGTTAGTGTTAGTGTACGGGTTAGGATTAGGGGAATGGTGAGGGTCAGGCTTCGGGGAAGGGTTAGGGTTAGGGTTCCGGCTAGGGTTAGGGTTAGGGGACGGGGACGGTTCAGGGTCCAGGTGAGGGTACGGCACCGCGTTAGGGGGAGCGTGCGTGTGAGGGTGCGGGTTAGTGTTAGCGTACGGGTTAGGATTAGGGGACGGGTGAGGGTCAGGCTTCGGGGAAGGGTTAGGGTTAGGGTTCGGGCTAGGGTTAGGGTTAGGGGACGGGGACGGTTTAGGGTCCAGGTGAGGGTACGGCAACGCTTCTGGGGGAGTGTGCGTGTGAGGGCGCAGGTTAGTGTTAGCGTACGGGTTAGGATTAGGGGACGGGTGAGGGTCAGGCTTCGGGGAAGGGTTAGGGTTAGGGTTCGGGCTAGGGTTAGGGTTAGGAGACGGGGACGGTTTAGGGTCCAGGTGAGGGTACGGCAACGCTTTAGGGGGAGCGTGCATGTGAGGGCGCGGGTTAGTGTTAGCGTACTGGTTAGGATTAGGGGACGGGTGAGGGTCAGGCTTCGGGGAAGGGTTAGGGTTAGGGTTCGGGCTAGGGTTAGGGTTAGGGGACGGGGACGGTTTAGGGTCCAGGTGAGGGTACGGCAACGCTTTAGGGGGAGCGTGCGTGTGAGGGCGCGGGTTAGTGTTAGCGTACGGGTTAGGATTAGGGGACGGGTGAGGGTCAGCCTTCGGGGAAGGGTTAGGGTTAGGGTTCGGGCTAGGGTTAGGGTTAGGGGACGGGGACGGTTTAGGGTCCAGGTGAGGGTACGGCAACGCTTTAGGGGGAGCGTGCGTGTGAGGGCGCGGGTTAGTGTTAGCATATGGGTTAGAATTAGGGGACGGGTGAGGGTCAGGCTTCGGGGAAGGGTTAGGGTTAGGGTTCGGGCTAGGGTTAGGGTTAGGGGACGGGGACGGTTTAGGGTCCAGGTGAGGGTACGGCAACGCTTTAGGGGGAGCGTGCGTGTGAGGGCGCGGGTTAGTGTTAGCGTACGGGTTAGGATTAGGGCACGGGTGAGGGTCAGGCTTCGGGGAAGGGTTAGGGTTAGGGTTCGGGCTAGGGTTAGGGTTAGGGGACGGGGACGGTTTAGGGTCCAGGTGAGGGTACGGCAACGCTTTAGGGGGAGCGTGCGTGTGAGGGCGCGGGTTAGTGTTAGCATACGGGTTAGAATTAGGGGACGGGTGAGGGTAAGGCTTCGGGGAAGGGTTAGGGTTAGGGTTCGGGCTAGGGTTAGGGTTAGGGGACGGGGACGGTTTAGGGTCCAGGTGAGGGTACGGCAACGCTTTAGGGGGAGCGTGCGTGTGAGGGCGCGGGTTAGTGTTAGCGTATGGGTTAGGATTAGGGGACGGGTGAGGGTCAGGCTTCGGGGAAGGGTTAGGGTTAGGGTTCGGGCTAGGGTTAGGGTTAGGGGACGGGGACGGTTTGGTGTCCAGGTGAGGGTACGGCAACGCTTTAGGGGGAGCGTGCGTGTGAGGGCGCGGGTTAGTGTTAGCGTACGGGTTAGGATTAGGGCACGGGTGAGGGTCAGGCTTCGGGAAAGGGTTAGGGTTAGGGTTCGGGCTAGGGTTAGGGTTAGGGGACGGGGACGGTTTAGGGTCCAGGTGAGGGTAACGCAACGCTTTAGGGGGAAATGCGTGTGAGGGTGCGGATTATTGTTAGCGTACGGGTTAGGATTAGGGCACGGGTGAGGGTCAGGCTTCGGGGAAGGGTTAGGGTTAGGGTTCGGGCTAGGGTTAGGTTTAGGGGACGGGGACGTTTAGGGTCCAGGTGAGGGTACGGCAACGCTTTAGGGGGAGCGTGCGTGTGAGGGCGCGGGTTAGTGTTAGCGTACGGGTTAGGATTAGGGGACGGGTGAGGGTCAGGCTTCGGGGAAGGGTTAGGGTTAGGGTTCAGGCTAGGGTTAGGGTTAGGGGACGGGGACGGTTTAGGGTCCAGGTGAGGGTACAGCAACGCTTTAGGGGGAGCGTGCGTGTGAGGGCGCAGGTTAGTGTTAGCGTACGGGTTAGGATTAGGGCAAGGGTGAGGGTCAGGCTTCGGGGAAGGGTTAGGGTTAGGGTTCGGGCTAGGGTTAGGGTTAGGGGATGGGGACGGTTTAGGTTCCAGGTGAGGGTACGGCAACGCTTTAGGGGGAGCGTGCGTGTGAGGGCGCGGGTTAGTGTTAGCGTACGGGTTAGGATTAGGGGACGGGGAGGGTCAGGCTTCGGGGAAGGGTTAGGGTTAGGTTACGGGCTAGGGTTAGGGTTAGGGGACGGGGACGGTTCAGGGTCCAGGTGAGGGTACGGCAACGCTTTAGGGGGAGCGTGCGTGTGAGGGCGCGGGTTAGTGTTAGCGTACGGGTTAGGATTAGGGCAAGGGTGAGGGTCAGGCTTCGGGGAAATGTTAGGGTTAGGGTTCGGGCTAGGGTTAGGGTTAGGGGACGGGGATGGTTCAGGGTCCAGGTGAGGGTACGGCAACGCTTTAGTTGGAGCGTGCGTGTGAGGGCGCGGGTTAGTGTTAGCGTACGGGTTAGGATTAGGGGACGGGTGAGGGTCAGACTTCGGGAAAGGGTTAGGGTTAGGGTTCGGGCTAGGGTTAGGGTTAGGGGACGGGGACGGTTCAGGGTCCAGGTGAGGATACGGCAACGCTTTAGGGGGAGCGTGCGTGTGAGGGCGCGGGTTAGTGTTAGCGTACGGGTTAGGATTAGGGGACGGGTGAGGGTCAGGCTTCGGGGAAGGGTTACGTTTAGGGTTCGGGCTAGAGTTAGGGTTAGGTGACAGGGACGGTTCAGGGTCCAGGTGAGGGTATGGCAACGCTTTAGGGGGAGCGTGCGTGTGAGGGCGCGGGTTAGTGTTAGCGTACAGGTTAGGATTAGGGGACGGGTGAGGGTCAGGCTTCGGGGAAGGGTTAGGGCTAGGGTTCGGACTAGAGTTACGGTTAGGGGACATGCACGGTTTAGGGTCCAGGTGAGGGTACGGCAACGCTTTAGGGGGAGCGTGCGTGTGAGGGCGCGGGTTAGTGTTAGCGTATGGGTTAGGATTAGGGGACGGGTGAGGGTCAGGCTTCGGGGAAGGGTTAGGGTTAGGGTTCAGGCTAGGGTTAGGGTTAGGGGACGGGGACGGTTTAGTGTCCAGGTGAGGGTACGGCAACGCTTTAGGGGGAGCGTGCGTGTGAGGGCGCGGGTTAGTGTTAGCGTACGGGTTAGGATTAGGGGACGGGTGAGGGTCAGGCTTCGGGGAAGGGTTACGGTTAGGGTTCGGGCTAGGGTTAGGGTTAGGTGACAGGGACGGTTCAGGGTCCAGGTGAGGGTATGCCAACGCTTTAGGGGGAGCGTGCGTGTGAGGGCGCGGGTTAGTGTTAGCGTACGGGTTAGGATTAGGGGACGGGTGAGGGTCAGCCTTCGGGGAAGGGTTAGGGTTAGGGTGCGGGCTAGGGTTAGGGTTAGGGGACGGGGACGGTTTAGGGTCCAGGTGAGGGTATGGCAACGCTTTAGGGTAGCGTGCGTGTGAGGGCGCGGGTTAGTGTTAGCGTACGGGTTAGGATTAGGGGACGGGTGAGGGTCAGGCTTCGGGGAAGGGTTAGGGTTAGGGTTCGGGCTAGGTTTAGGGTTAGGGGACGGGGACGGTCCAGGGTCCAGATGAGGGTACGGCAACGCTTTAGGGGGAGCGTGCGTGTGAGGGCGTGGGTTAGTGTTAGCGTACTGATTAGGATTAGGGGACGGGTGAGGGTCAGGCTTCGGGGAAGGGTTAGGGTTAGGGTTCGGGCTAGGGTTAGGTTTAGGGGACGGGGACGGTTCAGGGTCCAGGTGAGGGTACGGCAACGCTTTAGTGGGAGCGTGCGTGTGAGGGCGCGGGTTAGTGTTAGCGTACGGGTTAGGATTAGGGGACGGGTGAGGGTCAGGCTTCGGGGAAGGGTTAGGGTTAGGGTTCGGGCTAGGGTTAGGGTTAGGGGACGGGGACGGTTTAGGGTCCAGGTGAGGGTACGGCAACGCTTTAGGGGGAGCGTGCGTGTGAGGGCGTGGGTTAGTGTTAGTGTACGGGTTAGGATTAGGGGACGGGTGAGGGTCAGGCTTCGGGGAAGGGTTAGGGTTAGGGTTCGGGCTAGGGTTAGGGTTAGGGGACGGGGACGGTTTAGGGTCCAGGTGAGGGTACGGCAACGCTTTAGGGGGAGCGTGCGTGTGAGGGCGCGGGTTAGTGTTAGCGTACGGGTTAGGATTAGGGGACGGGTGAGGGTCAGGCTTCGGGGAAGGGTTAGGGTTAGGGTTCGGGCTAGGGTTAGGGTTAGGGGACGGGGACGGTTTAGGGTCCAGGTGAGGGTACGGCAACGCTTTAGGGGGAGCATGCGTGTGAGGGCTCGGGTTACTGTTAGCGTACGGGTTAGGATTAGGGGACGGGTGAGGGTCAGGCTTCGGGGAAGGATTAGGGTTACGGTTTGGGCTAGGGTTAGGGTTAGGGGACGGGGACGGTTCTGGGTCCAGGTGAGGGTACGGCAACGCTTTAGGGGGAGCGTGCGTGTGAGGGCGCGGGTTAGTTTTAGCGTACGGATTAGGATTAGGGGACGGGTGAGGGTCAGGCTTCGGGGAAGTGTTAGGGTTAGGGTTCGGGCTAGTGATAGGGTTAGGGGACGGGGACGGTTCTTGGTCCAGGTGAGGGTACGGCAACGCTTTAGGGGGAGCGTGCGTGTGAGGGCGCGGGTTAGTGTTAGCGAACGGGTTAGGATTAGCGGACGGGTGAGGGTCAGGCTTCGGGGAAGGGTTAGGGTTAGGGTTTGGGCTAGGGTTAGGGTTAGGGGACGGGGACGGTTCAGGGTCCAGGTGAGGGTACGGCAACTCTTTAGGGGGAGCGTGCGTGTGAGGGCGCGGGTTAGTGTTGGCGTACGGGTTAGGATTAGGGCACCGGTGAGGGTCAGGCTTCAGCGAAGGGTTCGGGCTAGGGTTAGGGTTAGGGGACGGGGATGGTTTAGGGTCCAGGTGAGGGTACGGCAACGCTTTAGGGGGGAGTGCGTGTGAGGGCGCGGGTTAGTGTTAGCTTATGGGTTAGGATTAGGGGACGGGTGAGGGTCAGGCTTCGGGGAAGGGTTAGGGTTAGGGTTCGGGCTAGGGTTAGGGTTAGGGGACAGGGACGGTTTAGGGTCCAGGTGAGGGTACGGCAACGCTTTAGGGGGAGCGTGCGTGTGAGGGCGCGGGTTAGTGTTAGCGTACGGGTTAGGATTAGGGGACGGGTGAGGGTCAGGCTTCGGGGAAGGGTTAGGGTTAGGGTTCGGGCTAGGGTTAGGGTTAGGGGACGGGGACGGTTTAGGGTCCAGGTGAGGGTACGGCAACGCTTTAGGGGGAGCGTGCGTGTTAGGGCGCGGGTTAGTGTTAGTTTACGGGTTAGGATTAGGGGACGGGTGAGGGTCAGGCTTCGGGGAAGGGTTAGGGTTAGGGTTCCGGCTAGGGTTAGGGTTAGGGGACGGGGACGGTTCAGGGTCCAGGTGAGGGTACGGCACCGCGTTAGGGGGAGCGTGCGTGTGAGGGTGCGGGTTAGTGTTAGCGTACGGGTTAGGATTAGGGGACGGGTGAGGGTCAGGCTTCGGGGAAGGGTTAGGGTTAGGGTTCGGGCTAGGGTTAGGGTTAGGGGACGGGGACGGTTCAGGGTCCAGGTGAGGGTACGGCAACGCTTTTGGGGGAGCGTGCGTGTGAGGGCGCGGGTTAGTGTTAGCGTACGGGTTAGGATTAGGGGACGGGTGAGGGTCAGGCTTCGGGGTAGGGTTAGGGTTAGGGTTCGGGCTAGGGTTAGGGTTAGGAGACGGGGACAGTTTAGGGTCCAGGTGAGGGTACGGCAACGCTTTAGGGGGAGCGTGCATGTGAGGGCGCGGGTTAGTGTTAGCGTACTGGTTAGGATTAGGGGACGGGTGAGGGTCAGGCTTCGGGGAAGGGTTAGGGTTAGGGTTCGGGCTAGGGTTAGGGTTAGGGGACGGGGACGGTTTAGGGTCCAGGTGAGGGTACGGCAACGCTTTAGGGGGAGCGTGCGTGTGAGGGCGCGGGTTAGTGTTAGCGTACGGGTTAGGATTAGGGCACGGGTGAGGGTCAGGCTTCGGGGATGGGTTAGGGTTAGGGTTCGGGCTAGGGTTAGGGTTAGGGGACGGGGACGGTTTAGGGTCCAGGTGAGGGTACGGCAACGCTTTAGGGGGAGCGTGCGTGTGAGGGCGCGGTTTAGTGTTAGCGTACAGGTTAGGATTAGGGGACGGGTGAGGGTCAGGCTTCGGGGAAGGGTTAGGGTTAGGGTTCGGGCTAGGGTTAGGGTTAGGGGACGGGGACGGTTTAGGGTCCAGGTGAGGGTACGGCAACGCTTTAGGGGGAGCGTGCGTGTGAGGGCGCGGGTAAGTGTTAGCGTACGGGTTAGCATTAGGGGACGGGTGAGGGTCAGGCTTCGGGGAAGGGTTAGGTTTAGGGTTCGGGCTAGGGTTAGGGTTAGGGGACGGGGACGGTTTAGGATCCAGGTGAGGGTAAGGCAACGCTTTAGGGGGAGCGTGCGTGTGAGGGCGCGGGTTAGTGTTAGCGTACGGGTTAGGATTAGGGGACGGGTGAGGGTCAGGCTTCGGGGAAGGGTTAGGGTTAGGGTTCGGGCTAGGGTTAGGGTTAGGGGACGGGGACGGTTCAGGATCCAGGTGAGGTTACGGCAACGCTTTAGGGGGAGCGTGCGTGTGACGGCGCTGGTTAGTGTTAGCGTACGGGTTCGGATTAGGGGACGGGTGAGGGTCAGGCTTCGGGGAAGGGTTAGGGTTAGGGTTCGGGCTAGGGTTAGGGTTAGGGGACGGGGCGGTTCAGGGTCCAGGTGAGGGTACGGCACCGCTTTAGGGGGAGCGTGCGTGTGAGGGCGCGGGTTAGTGTTAGCGTACGGGTTAGGTTTAGGGGACGGTTGAGGGTCAGGCTTCGGGGAAGGGTTAGGGTAGGGTTCGGGCTAGGGTTAGGGTTAGGGGACGGGGACGGTTTAGGGTCCAGGTGAGGGTACGGCAACGCTTTAGGGGGAGCGTGCGTGTGAGGGCGCGGGTTAGTGTTAGCGTACGGGTTAGGATTACGGGACGGGTGAGGGTCAGGCTTCGGGGAAGGGTTAGGGTTAGCGTTCGGGCTAGGGTTAGGGTTAGGGGACGGGGACGGTTTAGGGTCAAGGTGAGGGTACGGCAACGCTTTAGGGGGAGCGTGCGTGTGAGGGCGCGGGTTAGTGTTAGCGTACGGGTTAGGATTAGGGGAAGGGTGAGGGTCAGGCTTCGGGGAAGGGTTAGGGTTAGGGTTCGGGCTAGGGTTAGGGTTAGGGGACGGGGACGGTTTAGGGTCCAGGTGAGGGTACGGCAACGCTTTAGGGGGAGCGTGCGTGTGAGGGTGCGGGTTAGTGTTAGCGTACGTATTAGGTGTAGGGGACGGGTGAGGGTCAGGCTTCGGGGCAGGGTTAGGGTTAGGGTTCGGGCTAGGGTTAGGGTTAGGGGACGGGGAGGGTTTAGGGTCCAGGTGATGGTACGGCAACGCTTTAGGGGGAGCGTGCGTGTGAGGGCGCGGGTTAGTGTTAGCGTATGGGTTAGGATTAGGGGACGGGTGAGGGTCAGGCTTCGGGGAAGGGTTAGGGTTAGGGTTCGGACTAGGGTTAGGGTTAGGGGACGGGGACGGTTTAGGGTCCAGGTGAGGGTACGGCAACGCTTTAGGGGGAGCGTGCGTGTGAGGGCGCGCGTTAGTTTTAGTGTACGGGTTAGGATTAGGGCACGGGTGAGGGTTAGGCTTCAGCGAAGGGTTCGGGCTAGGGTTAGGGTTAGGGGACGGGGACGGTTTAGGGTCCTGGTGAGGGTACGGCAACGCCTTAGGAGGGATTGCGTGTGAGGGCGCGGGTTAGTGTTAGCGTACGGGTTAGGATTAGGGGACGGGTGAGGGTCAGGCTTCGGGGAAGGGTTAGGGTTAGGGTTCGGGCTAGGGTTAGGTTTAGGGGACGGGGACGATTTAGGGTCCAGGTGAGGGTACGGCAACGCTTTAGGGGGAGCGTGCGTGTGAGGGCGCCGGTTAGTGTTAGCGTACGGGTTAGGATTAGGGGACGGGTGAGGGTCAGGCTTCGGGGAAGGGTTAGGGTTAGGGTTCGGGCTAGGGTTAGTGTTAGGGGACGGGGACGGTTTAGGGTCCAGGTGAGGGTACGGCAACGCTTTAGGGGGAGCGTGCGTGTGAGGTCGCGGGTTAGTGTTAGCGTACAGGTTAGGATTAGGGGACGGGTGAGGGTCAGGCTTCGGGGAAGAGTTAGGGTTAGGGTTCGGGCTAGGGTTAGGGTTAGGGGACGGGGACGGTTTAGGGTCCAGGTGAGGGTACGGCAACGCTTTAGGGGGAGTGTGCGTGTGAGGGCGCGGGTTAGTGTTAGTGTACGGGTTAGGATTAGGGGACGGGTGAGGGTCAGTCTTCGGGGAAGGGTTAGGGTTAGGGTGCGGGCTAGGGTTAGGGTTAGGGTACAGGGACGGTTTAGGGTCCAGGTGAGGGTATGGCAACGCTTTAGGGGGAGCGTGCGTGTGAGGGCGCGGGTTAGTGTTAGCGTACGGGTTAGGATTAGGGGACGGGTGAGGGTCAGGCTTCGGGGAAGGGTTAGGGTTAGGGTTCGGGCTAGGGTTAGGGTTAGGGGACGGGGACGGTTTAGGATCCAGGTGAGGGTACGGCAACGCCTTACGGGGAGCGTGCGTGTGAGGGCGCGGGTTAGTGTTAGCGTACGGGTTAGGATTAGGGGACGGGTGAGGGTCAGGCTTCGGGGAAGTGTTAGGGTTAGGGTTCGGGCTAGGGTTAGGGTTAGGGGACGGGGACGGTTTAGGTACCAGGTGAGGGTACGGCAACGCTTTAGGGGGAGCGTGCGTGTGAGGGCGCGGGTTAGTGTTAGCGTACGGGTTAGGATTAGGGGACGGGTGAGGGTCAGGCTTCGGGGAAGGGTTAGGGTTAGTGTTCGGGCTAGGGTTAGGGTTAGGGCACGGGGATGGTTTAGTGTCCAGGTGAGGTTACGGTAACGCTTTAGGGGGAGCGTGCGTGTGAGGGCGCGGGTTAGTGTTAGCGTACGGGTTAGGATTAGGGGAGGGGTGAGGGTCAGGCTTCGGGGAAGGGTTACGGTTAGGGTTCCGGCTAGGGTTAGGGTTAGGGGACGGGGACGGTTTAGGGTCCAGGTGAGGGTACGGCAACGCTTTAGGGGGAGCGTGCGTGTGAGGGCGCGGGTTAGTGTTAGCGTACGGGTTATGATTAGGGGACGGGTGAGTGTCAGGCTTCGGGGAAGGGTTAGGTTTAGGGTTCGGGCTAGGGTTAGGGTTAGGGGACGGGGACGGTTTAGGATCCAGGTGAGGGTAAGGCAACGCTTTAGGGGGAGCGTGCGTGTGAGGGCGCGGGTTAGTGTTAGCGTACGGGTTAGGATTAGGGGACGGGTGAGGGTCAGGCTTCGGGGAAGGGTTAGGGTTAGGGTTCGGACTAGGGTTAGGGTTAGGGGACGGGGACGGTTCAGGGTCCAGGTGAGGTTACGGCAACGCTTTAGGGGGAGCGTGCGTGTGACGGCGCTGGTTAGTGTTAGCGTACGGGTTAGGATTAGGGGACGGGTGAGGGTCAGGCTTCGGGGAAGGGTTAGGGTTAGGGTTCGGGCTAGGGTTAGGGTTAGGGGACGGGGACGGTTCAGGGTCCAGGTGAGGGTACGGCACCGCTTGAGGGGGAGCGTGCGTGTGAGGGCGCGGGTTAGTGTTAGCGTACGGGTTAGGTTTAGGGGACGGTTGAGGGTCAGGCTTCGGGGAAGGGTTAGGGTAGGGTTCGGGCTAGGGTTAGGGTTAGGAGACGGGGACGGTTTAGGGTCCAGGTGAGGGTACGGCAACGCTTTAGGGGGAGCGTGTGTGTGAGGGCGCGGGTTAGTGTTAGCGTACGGTTTAGGATTACGGGACGGGTGAGGGTCAGGCTTCGGGGAAGGGTTAGGGTTAGGGTTCGGGCTAGGGTTAGGGTTAGGGGACGGGGACGGTTTAGGGTCCAGGTGAGGGTACGGCAACGCTTTAGGGGGAGCGTGCGTGTGAGGGCGCGGGTTAGTGTTAGCGTACGGGTTAGGATTAGGGCACGGGTGAGGGTCAAGCTTCGGGGATGGGTTAGGGTTAGGGTTCGGGCTAGGGTTAGGGTTAGGGGACGGGGACGGTTTAGGGTCCAGGTGAGGGTACGGCAACGCTTTAGGGGGAGCGTGCGAGTGAGGGCGCGGTTTAGTGTTAGCGTACAGGTTAGGATTAGGGGACGGGTGAGGGTCAGGCTTCGGGGAAGGGTTAGGGTTAGGGTTCGGGCTAGGGTTAGGGTTAGGGGACGGGGACGGTTTAGGGTCCAGGTGAGGGTACGGCAACGCTTTAGGGGGAGCGTGCGTGTGAGGGCGCGGGTAAGTGTTAGCGTACGGGTTAGGATTAGGGGACGGGTGAGGGTCAGGCTTCGGGGAAGGGTTAGGTTTAGGGTTCGGGCTAGGGTTAGGGTTAGGGGACGGGGACGGTTTAGGATCCAGGTGAGGGTAAGGCAACGCTTTAGGGGGAGCGTGCGTGTGAGGGCGCGGGTTAGTGTTAGCGTACGGGTTAGGATTAGGGGACGGGTGAGGGTCAGGCTTCGGGGAAGGGTTAGGGTTAGGGTTCGGGCTAGGGTTAGGGTTAGGGGACGGGGACGGTTCAGGGTCCAGGTGAGGGTACGGCAACGCTTTAGGGGGAGCGTGCGTGTGAGGGCGCGGGTTAGTGTTAGCGTACGGGTTAGGATTAGGGGACGGGTGAGGGTCAGGCTTCGGGGAAGGGTTAGGGTTAGGGTTCGGGCTAGGGTTAGGGTTAGGGGACGGGGACGGTTCAGGGTCCAGGTGAGGGTATGGCACCGCTTTAGGGGGAGGGTGCGTGTGAGGGCGCGGGTTAGTGTTAGCGTACGGGTTAGGTTTAGGGGACGGTTGAGGGTCAGGCTTCGGGGAAGGGTTAGGGTAGGGTTCGGGCTAGGGTTAGGGTTAGGGGACGGGGACGGTTTAGGGTCCAGGTGAGGGTACGGCAACGCTTTAGGGGGAGCGTGCGTGTGAGGGCGCGGGTTAGTGTTAGCGTACGGTTTAGGATTACGGGACGGGTGAGGGTCAGGCTTCCGGGAAGGGTTAGGGTTAGGGTTCGGGCTAGGGTTAGGGTTAGGGGACGGGGACGGTTTAGGGTCAAGGTGAGGGTACGGCAACGCTTTAGGGGGAGCGTGCGTGTGAGGGCGCGGGTTAGTGTTAGCGTACGGGTTAGGATTAGGGGACGGGTGAGGGTCAGGCTTCGGGGAAGGGTTAGGGTTAGGGTTTGGGCTAGGGTTAGGGTTAGGGGACGGGGACAGTTTAGGGTCCAGGTGAGGGTACGGCAACGCTTTAGGGGGAGCGTGCGTGTGAGGGTGCGGGTTAGTGTTAGCGTACGGATTAGGTGTAGGGGACGGGTGAGGGTCAGGCTTCGGGGAAGGGTTAGGGTTAGGGTTCGGGCTAGGGTTAGGGTTAGGGGACGGGGACGGTTTAGGATCCAGGTGATGGTACGGCAACGATTTAGGGGGAGCGTGCGTGTGAGGGCGCGGGTTAGTGTTAGCGTACGGGTTAGGATTAGGGGACGGGTGAGGGTCAGGCTTCGGGGAAGGGTTAGGGATAGGGTTCGGGCTAGGGTTAGGGTTAGGGGACGGGGACGGTTTAGGGTCCAGGTGAGGGTATGGCAACGCTTTAGGGGGAGCATGCGTGTGAGGGCGCGGGTTAGTTTTATCGTACGGGTTAGGATTAGGGCACGGGTGAGGGTTAGGCTTCAGCGAAGGGTTCGGGCTAGGGTTAGGGTTAGGGGACGGGGACGGTTTAGGGTCCAGGTGAGGGTACGTCAACGTTTTAGGGGGAGTGTGCGTGTGAGGGCGCGGGTTAGTGTTAGCGTACGGGTTAGGATTAGGGGACGGGTGAGGGTCAGTCTTCGGGGAAGGGTTAGGGTTAGGGTGCGGGCTAGGGTTAGGGTTAGGGTACAGGGACGGTTTAGGGTCCAGGTGAGGGTATGGCAACGCTTTAGGGGGAGCGTGCGTGTGAGGGCGCGGGTTAGTGTTAGCGTACGGGTTAGGATTAGGGGACGGGTGAGGGTCAGGCTTCGGGGAAGGGTTAGGGTTAGGGTTCGGGCTAGGGTTAGGGCTAGGGGACGGGGACGGTTTAGGATCCAGGTGAGGGTACAGCAACGCCTTACGGGGAGCGTGCGTGTGAGGGCGCGGGTTAGTGTTAGCGTACGGGTTAGGATTAGGGGACGGGTGAGGGTCAGGCTTCGGGGAAGGGTTAGGGTTAGGGTTCGGGCTAGGGTTAGGGTTAGGGGACGGGGACGGTTTAGGGTCCAGGTGAGGGTACGGCAACGCTTTAGGGGGAGCGTGCATGTGAGGGCGCGGGTTAGTGTTAGCGTACGGGTTAGGATTAGGGGACGGGTGAGGGTCAGGCTTCGGGGAAGGGTTAGGGTTAGGGTTCGGGCTAGGGTTAGGGTTAGGGGACGGGGACGGTTTAGGGTCCAGGTGAGGGTACGGCAACGCTTTAGGGGGAGCGTGCGTTTGAGGGCGCGGGTTAGTGTTAGCGTACGGATTAGGTTTAGGGGACGGGTGAGGGTCAGGCTTCGGGGAAGAGTTAGGGTTAGGGTTCGGGCTAGGGTTAGGGTTAGGGGTCGGGGACGGTTTAGGGTCCAGGTGAGGGTACGGCAACGCTTTAGGGGGAGCGTGCGTGTGAGGGCGCGGGTTAGTGATAGCGTATGGTTTAGGATTAGGGGACGGGTGAGGGTTAGGCTTCGGGGAAGGGTTAGGGTTAGGGTTCGGGCTAGGGTTAGGGTTAGGGGACGGGGACGGTTTAGGGTCCAGGTGAGGGTACGGCAACGCTTTAGGATGAGCGTGCGTGTGACGGCGCGGGTTAGTGTTAGCGTACGGGTTAGGATTAGGGGACGGGTGAGGGTCAGGCTTCGGGGAAGGGTTAGGGTTAGGGTTCGGGCTAGGGTTAGGGTTAGGGGACGGGGACGGTTTAGGGTCCAGGTGAGGGTACGGCAACGCTTTAGGGGGAGCGTGCGTGTGAGGGCGCGGGTTAGTGTTAGCGTACGGGTTAGGATTAGGGGACGGGTGAGGGTCAGGCTTCGGGGAAGGGTTAGGGTTAGGGTTCGCGCTAGGGTTAGAGTTAGGGGACGGGGACGGTTTAGGGTCCAGGTGAGGGTACGGCAACGCTTTAGGGGGAGCGTGCGTGTGAGGGCGCGGGTTAGTGTTAGCGTACGGATTAGGTTTAGGGGACGGGTGAGGGTCAGGCTTCGGGGAAGGGTTAGGGTTAGGGTTCGGGCTAGGGTTAGGGTTAGGGGACGGGGACGGGGACGGTTTAGGGTCCAGGTGAGGGTACGGCAACGCTTTAGGATGAGCGTGCGTGTGAGGGCGCGGGTTAGTGTTAGCGTACGGGTTAGGATTAGGGGACGGGTGAGGGTCAGGCTTCGGGGAAGGGTTAGGGTTAGGGTTCGGGCTAGAGTTAGGGTTAGGGGACGGGGACGGTTTAGGGTCCAGGTGAGGGTACGGCAACGCTTTGGGGGAGCGTGCGTGTGAGGGCGCGGGTTAGTGTTAGCGTACGGGTTAGGATTAGGGGATGGGTGAGGGTCAGGCTTTGGGGAAGAGTTAGGGTTAGGGTTCGGGCTAGGGTTAGGGTTAGGGGACGGGGACGGTTGAGGGTCCAGGTGAGGGTACGGTAACGCTTTAGGGGGAGCGTGCGTGTGAGGGCGCGGGTTAGTGTTAGCGTACGGGTTAGGATTAGGGGACGGGTGAGGGTCAGGCTTCGGGGAAGGGTTAGGGTTAGGGTTCGGGCTAGGGTTAGGGTTAGGGGACGGGGACGGTTTAGAGTCCAGGTGAGGGTACGGCAACGCTTTAGGGGGAGCGTGCGTGTGAGGGTGCGGGGTAGTGTTAGCGTACGGGTTAGGTTTAGGGGACGTGTGAGGGTCAGGCTTCGGGGAAGGGTTAGGGTTAGGGTTCGGGCTAGGGTTAGGGTTAGGGGACGGGGACGGTTTAGGGTCCAGGTGAGGGTACGGCAACGCTTTAGGGGGAGCGTGCGTGTGAGGGCGCGGGTTAGTGTTAGAGTACGGGTTAGAATTAGGGGACGGGTGAGGGTCAGGCTTCGGGGAAGGGTTAGGGTTAGGGTTCGGGCTAGGGTTAGTGTTAGGGGACGGGGACGGTTTAGGGTCCAGGTGAGGGTACGGCAACGCTTTAGGGGGAGCGTGCGTGTGAGGGCGCGGGTTAGTGTTAGCGTACGGATTAGGTTTAGGGGACGGGTGAGTGTCAGGCTTCGGGGAAGGGTTAGGGTTAGGGTTCGGGCTAGGGTTAGGGTTAGGGGACGGGGACGGTTTAGAGTCCAGGTGAGGGTACGGCAACGCTTTAGGGGGAGCGTGCGTGTGAGGGCGCGGGTTAGTGTTAGCGTACGGGTTAGGATTAGGGGACGGGTGAGGGTCAGGCTTCGGGGAAGGGTTAGGGTTAGGGTTCGGGCTAGGGTTAGGGTTAGGGGACGGGGACGGTTTAGTGTCCAGGTGAGGGTACGGCAACGCTTTAGGGGTAGCGTGCGTGTGAGGGCGCGAGTTAGTGTTAGCGTACGGGTTAGGGTTAGGGCACGGGTGAGGGTCAGGCTTCGGGAAAGGGTTAAGGTTAGGGTTCGGGCTAGGGTTAGTGTTAGGGGACGGGGACGGTTTAGGGTCCAGGTGAGGGTAAGGCAACGCTTTAGGGGGAAGTGCGTGTGAGGGTGCGGGTTATTGTTAGCGTACGGGTTAGGATTAGGGCACGGGTGAGGGTCAGGCTTCGGGGAAGGGTTAGGGTTAGGGTTCGGGCTAGGGTTAGGGTTAGGGGACGGGGACGGTTAGGGTCCAGGTGAGGGTACGGCAACGCTTTAGGGGGAGCGTGCGTGTGAGGGCGCGGGTTAGTGTTAGCGTACGGGTTACGATTAGGGGACGGGTGAGGGTCAGGCTTCGGGGAAGGGCTAGGGTTAGGGTTCGGGCTAGGGTTAGGGTTAGGGGACGGGGACGGATTAGGGTCCAGGTGAGGGTATGGCAACGCTTTAGGGGGAGCGTGCGTGTGAGGGCGCGGGTTAGTGTTAGCGTACGGGTTAGGATTAGGGGACGGGTGAGGGTCAGGGTTCGGGGAAAGGTTAGGGTTAGGGTTCGGGCTAGGGTTAGGGTTAGGGGACGGGGACGGTTTAGTGTCCAGGTGAGGTTACGGCAACGCTTTAGGGGGAGCGTGCGTGTGAGGGCGCGGGTTAGTGTTAGTGTACGGGTTAGGATTAGGGGACGGGTGAGGGTCAGTCTTCGGGGAAGGGTTAGGGTTAGGGTGCGGGCTAGGGTTAGGGTTAGGGTACAGGGACGGTTTAGGGTCCAGGTGAGGGTACGGCAACGCTTTAGGGGGAGCGTGCGTGTGAGGGTGCGGGTTAGTGTTAGCGTACGGGTTACGATTAGGGGACGGGTGAGGGTCAGGCTTCGGGGAAGGGCTAGGGTTAGGGTTCGGGCTAGGGTTAGGGTTAGGGGACGGGGACGGATTAGGGTCCAGGTGAGGGTATGGCAACGCTTTAGGGGGAGCGTGCGTGTGAGGGCGCGGGTTAGTGTTAGCGTACGGGTTAGGATTAGGGGACGGGTGAGGGTCAGGGTTCGGGGAAAGGTTAGGGTTAGGGTTCGGGCTAGGGTTAGGGTTAGGGGACGGGGACGGTTTAGTGTCCAGGTGAGGTTACGGCAACGCTTTAGGGGGAGCGTGCGTGTGAGGGCGCGGGTTAGTGTTAGCGTACAGGTTAGGATAAGGGGACGGGTGAGGGTCAGGCTTCGGGGAAGGGTTAGGGTTAGGGTTCGGGCTAGGGTTAGGGTTAGGGGACGGGGACGGTTTAGGGTCCAGGTGAGGGTACGGCAACGCTTTAGGGGGAGCGTGCGTGTGAGGGCGCGGGTTAGTGTTAGCGTACGGGTTAGGATTAGGGGACGGGTGAGGGTCAGGCTTCGGGGAAGGGTTAGGGTTAGGGTTCGGGCTAGGGTTAGGGTTAGGGGACGGGGACGGTTTAGGGTCCAGGTGAGGGTACGGCAACGCTTTAGGGGGAGCGTGCGTGTGAGGGCACGGGTTAGTGTTAGCGTACGGGTTAGGATTAGGGGACGGGTGAGGGTCAGGCTTCGGGGAAGGGTTAGGGTTAGGGTTCGGGCTAGGGTTAGGGTTAGGGGACGGGGACGGTTTAGGGTCCAGGTGAGGGTACGGCAACGCTTTAGGGGGAGCGTGCGTGTGAGGGCGCGGGTTAGTGTTAGCGTACGGGTTAGGATTAGGGGACGGGTGAGGGTCAGGCTTCGGGGAAGGGTTAGGGCTAGGGTTCGGACTAGGGTTAGGGTTAGGGGACGGGGACGGTTTAGGGTCCAGGTGAGGGTACGGCAACGCTTTAGGGGGAGCGTGCGTGTGAGGGCGCGGGTTAGTGTTAGCGTACGGGTTAGGATTAGGGGACGGGTGAGGGTCAGGCTCCGGGGAAGGGTTAGGGCTCGGGTTCGGACTAGGGTTAGGGTTAGGGGACGGGGACGGTTTAGGGTCCAGGTGAGGGTACGGCAACGCTTTAGGGGGAGCGTGCGTGTGAGGGCGCGGGTTAGTGTGAGCGTATGGGTTAGGATTAGGGGACGGGTGAGGGTCAGCCTTCGGGGAAGTGTCAGGGTTAGGGTTCAGGCTAGGGTTAGGGTTAGGGGACGGGGACGGTTTAGGGTCCAGGTGAGGGTACAGCAACGCTTTAGGGGGAGCGTGCGTGTGAGGGCGCGGGTTAGTGTTAGCGTACGGGTTAGGATTAGGGCAAGGGTGAGGGTCAGGCTTCGGGGAAGGGTTAGGGTTAGGGTTCGGGCTAGGGTTAGGGTTAGGGGATGGGGACGGTTTAGGCTTCAGGTGAGGGTACGGCAATGCTTTAGGGGGAGCGTGCGTGTGAGGGCGCGGGTTAGTGTTAGCGTACGGGTTAGGATTAGGGGACGGGGAGGGTCAGGCTTCGGGGAAGGGTTAGGGTTAGGTTACGAGCTAGGGTTAGGGTTAGGGGAAGGGGACGGTTCAGGGTCTAGGTGAGGGTACGGCAACGCTTTAGGGGGAGCGTGCGTGTGAGGGCGCGGGTTAGTGTTAGCGTACGAGTTAGGATTAGGGCAAGTGTGAGGGTCAGGCTTCGGGGAAATGTTAGGGTTAGGGTTCGGGCTAGGGTTAGGGTTAGATGACAGGGCCGGTTCAGGGTCCAGGTGAGGGTATGCCAACGCTTTAGGGGGAGCGTGTGTTTGAGGGCGCGGGTTAGTGTTAGCGTACGGGTTAGGATTAGGGGACGGGTGAGGGTCAGGCTTCGGGGAAGGGTTAGGGTTAGGTTTCGGGCTAGGGTTAGGGTTAGGGGACGGAGACGGTTTAGGGTCCAGGTGAGGGTATGGCAACGCTTTAGGGTAGCGTGCGTGTGAGGGCGCGGGTTAGTGTTAGCGTACGGGTTAGGATTAGGGGACGGGTGAGGGTCAGGCTTCGGGGAAGGGTTAGGGTTAGGGTTCCGGCTAGGGTTAGGGTTAGGGGACGGGGACGGTCCAGGGTCCAGGTGAGGGTACGGCAACGCTTTAGGGGGAGCGTGCGTGTGAGGGCGTGGGTTAGTGTTAGCGTACTGATTAGGATTAGGGGACGGGTGAGGGTCAGGCTTCGGGGAAGGGTTAGGGTTAGGGTTCGGGGTAGGGTTAGGTTTAGGGGACGGGGACGGTTCAGGGTCCAGGTGAGGGTACGGCAACGCTTTAGTGGGAGCGTGCGTGTGAGGGCGCGGGTTAGTGTTAGCGTACGGGTTAGGATTAGGGGACGGGTGAGGGTCAGGCTTCGGGGAAGGGTTAGGGTTAGGGTTCGGGCTAGGGTTAGGGTTAGGGGACGGGGACGGTTTAGTGTCCAGGTGAGGGTACGGCAATGCTTTAGGGGGAGCGTCCGTGTGAGGGCGTGGGTTAGTGTTAGTGTACGGGTTAGGATTAGGGGACGGGTGAGGGTCAGGCTTCGGGGAAGGGTTAGGGTTAGGGTTCGGGCTAGGGTTAGGGTTAGGGGACGGGGACGGTTTAGGGTCCAGGTGAGGGTACGGCAACGCTTTAGGGGGAGAGTGCGTGTGAGGGCGCGGGTTAGTGTTAGCGTACGGGTTAGGATTAGGTGACGGGTGAGGGTCAGGCTTCGGGGAAGGGTTAGGGTTAGGGTTCGGGCTACGGTTAGGGTTAGGGGACGGGGACCGTTTAGGATCCAGGTGAGGGTACGGCAACGCTTTAGGGGGAGCGTGCGTGTGAGGGCGCAGGTTAGTGTTAGCGTACGGGTTAGGATTAGGGGAAGGGTGAGGGTCAGGCTTCGGGGAAGGGTCAAGGTTAGGGTTCGGGCTAGGGTTAGGGTTAGGGGACATGGATGGTTTAGGGTCCAGGTGAGGGTACGGCAACGCTTTAGGGGGAGCGTGTGTGTGAGGGTGCGGGTTAGTGTTAGCGTATGGGTTAGGATTAGGGGACGGGTGAGGGTCAGGCTTCGGGGAAGGGTTAGGGTTAGGGTTCGGGCTAGGGTTAGGGTTAGGGGACGGGGACGGTTTAGTGTCCAGGTGAGGGTATGGCAACGCTTTAGGGGGAGCGTGCGTGTGAGGGCGCGGGTTAGTGTTAGCGTACGGGTTAGGATTAGGCCACGGGTGAGGGTCAGGCTTCGGGAAGGGTTAGGGTTAGGGTTCGGGCTAGGGTTAGGGTTAGGGGACGGGGACGGTTTAGGGTCCAGGAGAGGGTACGGCAATGCTTTAGGGGGAGCATGCGTGTGAGGGCTCGGGTTAGTGTTAGCGTACGGGTTAGGATTAGGGGACGGGTGAGGGTCAGGCATCGGGGAAGGATTAGGGTTACGGTTTGGGCTAGGGTTAGGGTTAGGGGACGGGGACGGTTCTGGGTCCAGGTGAGGGTACGGCAACGCTTTAGGGGGAGCGTGCGTGTGAGGGCGCGGGTTAGTTTTAGCGTACGGATTAGGATTAGGGGACGGGTGAGGGTCAGGCTTCGGGGAAGTGTTAGGGTTAGGGTTCGGGCTAGTGATAGGGTTAGGGGACGGGGACGGTTCTTGGTCCAGGTGAAGGTACGGCAACGCTTTATGGGGAGCGTGCGTGTGAGGGCGCGGGTTAGTGTTAGCGAACGGGTTAGGATTAGGGGACGGGTGAGGGTCAGGCTTCGGGGAAGGGTTAGGGTTAGGGTTCGGGCTAGGGTTAGGGTTAGGGGACGGGGACGGTTCAGGGTCCAGGTGAGGGTACGGCAACTCTTTAGGGGGAGCGTGCGTGTGAGGGCGCGGGTTAGTGTTGGCGTACGGGTTAGGATTAGGGCACCGGTGAGGGTCAGGCTTCAGCGAAGGGTTCGGGCTAGGATTAGGGTTAGGGGACGGGGATGCTTTAGGGTCCAGGTTAGGGTACGGCAACGCTTTAGGGGGGAGTGCGTGTGAGGGCGCGGGTTAGTGTTAGCTTATGGGTTAGGATTAGGGGACGGGTGAGGGTCAGGCTTTGGGGAAGGGTTAGGGTTAGGGTTCGGGCTAGGGTTAGGGTTAGGGGACGGGGACGGTTTAGGGTCCAGGTGAGGGTACGGCAACGCTTTAGGGGGAGCGTGCGTGTGAGGGCGCGGGTTAGTGTTAGCGTACGGGTTAGGATTAGGGGACGGGTGAGGGTCAGGCTTCGGGGAAGGGTTAGGGTTAGGGTTCGGGCTAGGGTTAGGGTTAGGGGACGGGGACGGTTTAGGGTCCAGGTGAGGGTACGGCAACGCTTTAGGGGGAGCGTGCGTGTTAGGGCGCGGGTTAGTGTTAGTGTACCGGTTAGGATTAGGGGACGGGTGAGGGTCAGGCTTCGGGGAAGGGTTAGGATTAGGGTTCCGGCTAGGGTTAGGGTTAGGGGACGGGGACGGTTCAGGGTCCAGGTGAGGGTACGGCACCGCGTTAGGGGGAGCGTGCGTGTGAGGGTGCGGGTTAGTGTTAGCGTACGGGTTAGGATTAGGGGACGGGTGAGGGTCAGGCTTCGGGGAAGGGTTAGGGTTAGGGTTCGGGCTAGGGTTAGGGTTAGGGGACGGGGACGGTTTAGGGTCCAGGTGAGGGTACGGCAACGCTTTAGGGGGAGCGTGCATGTGAGGGCGCGGGTTAGTGTTAGCGTACGGGTTAGGATTAGGGGACGGGTGAGGGTCAAGCTTCGGGGAAGGGTTAGGGTTAGGGTTCGGGCTAGGGTTAGGGTTAGGGGACGGGGACGGTTTAGGGTCCAGGTGAGGGTACGGCAACGCTTTAGGGGGAGCGTGCGTGTGAGGGCGCGGGTTAGTGTTAGCGTACGGGTTAGGATTAGGGCACGGGTGAGGGTCAAGCTTCGGGGATGGGTTAGTGTTAGGGTTCGGGCTAGGGTTAGGGTTAAGGGACGGGGACGGTTTAGGGTCCAGGTGAGGGTACGGCAACGCTTTAGGGGGAGCGTGCGTGTGAGGGCGCGGTTTAGTGTTAGCGTACAGGTTAGGATTAGGGGACGGGTGAGGGTCAGGCTTCGGGGAAGGGTTAGGGTTAGGATTCGGGCTAGGGTTAGGGTTAGGGGACGGGGACGGTTTAGGGTCCAGGTGAGGGTACGGCAACGCTTTAGGGGGAGCGTGCGTGTGAGGGCGCGGGTAAGTGTTAGCGTACGGGTTAGGATTAGCGGACGGGTGAGGGTCAGGCTTCGGGGAAGGGTTAGGTTTAGGGTTCGGTCTAGGGTTAGGGTTAGGGGACGGGGACGGTTTAGGATCCAGGTGAGGGTAAGGCAACGCTTTAGGGGGAGCGTGCGTGTGAGGGCGCGGGTTAGTGTTAGCGTACGGGTTAGGATTAGGGGACGGGTGAGGGTCAGGCTGCGGAGAAGGGTTAGGGTTAGGGTTCGGGCTAGGGTTAGCGTTAGGGGACGGGGACGGTTCAGGGTCCAGGTGAGGTTACGGCAACGCTTTAGGGGGAGCGTGCGTGTGAGGGCGCTGGTTAGTGTTAGCGTACGGGTTAGGATTAGGGGACGGGTGAGGGTCAGGCTTCGGGGAAGGGTTAGGGTTAGGGTTCGGACTAGGTTAGGGTTAGGGGACGGGGACGGTTTAGGGTCCAGGTGAGGGTACGGCAACGCTTTAGGGGGAGCGTGCGTGTGAGGGCGCGGGTTAGTTTTAGCGTACGGGTTAGGATTAGGGCACGGGTGAGGGTTAGGCTTCAGCGAAGGGTTCGGGCTAGGGTTAGGGTTAGGGGACGGGGACCGTTTAGGGTCCAGGTGAGGGTACGGCAACGCCTTAGGGGGGATTGCGTGTGAGGGCGCGGGTTAGTGTTAGCGTACGTGTTAGGATTAGGGGACGGGTGAGGGTCAGGCTTCGGGGAAGGGTTAGGGTTAGGGTTCGGGCTAGGGTTAGGTTTAGGGGACGGGGACGATTTAGGGTCCAGGTGAGGGTACGGCAACGCTTTAGGGGGAGCGTGCGTGTGAGGGCGCCGGTTAGTGTTAGCGTACGGGTTAGGATTAGGGGATGGGTGAGGGTCAGGCTTCGGGGAAGGGTTAGGGTTAGGGTTCGGGCTAGGGTTAGGGTTAGGGGACGGGGACGGTTTAGGGTCCAGGTGAGGGTACGGCAACGCTTTAGGGGGAGCGTGCGTGTGAGGGCGCGGGTTAGTGATAGCGTACAGGTTAGGATTAGGGGACGGTTGAGGGTCAGGCTTCGGGGAAGAGTTAGGGTTAGGGTTCGGGCTAGGGTTAGGGTTAGGGGACGGGGACGGTTTAGGGTCCAGGTGAGGGTACGGCAACGCTTTAGGGGGAGTGTGCGTGTGAGGGCGCGGGTTAGTGTTAGCGTACGGGTTAGGATTAGGGGACGGATGAGGGTCAGTCTTCGGGGAAGGGTTAGGGTTAGGGTGCGGGCTAGGGTTAGGGTTAGGGTACAGGGACGGTTTAGGGTCCAGGTGAGGGTATGGCAATGCTTTAGGGGGAGCGTGCGTGTGAGGGCGCGGGTTAGTGTTAGCGTACGTGTTAGGATTAGGGGACGGGTGAGGGTCCGGCTTCGGGGAAGGGTTAGGGTTAGTGTTCGGGCTAGGGTTAGGGTTAGGGCACGGGGATGGTTTAGTGTCCAGGTGAGGTTACGGCAACGCTTTAGGGGGAGCGTGCGTGTGAGGGCGCGGGTTAGTGTTAGCGTACGGGTTAGGATTAGGGGAGGGGTGAGGGTCTGGCTTCGGGGAAGGGTTACGGTTAGGGTTCCGGCTAGGGTTAGGGTTAGGGGACGGGGACGGTTTAGGGTCCAGGTGAGGGTACGGCAACGCTTTAGGGGGAGCGTGCGTGTGAGGGCGCGGGTTAGTGTTAGCGTACGGGTTAGGATTAGGGGACGGGTGAGGGTCAGGCTTCGGGGAAGGGCTAGGGTTAGGGTTCGGGCTAGGGTTAGGGTTAGGGGACGGGGACGGTTCAGGGTCCAGGTGAGGGTACGGCAACGCTTTAGGGGGAGCGTGCGTGTGAGGGCGCGGGTTAGTGTTAGCGTACGGGTTAGGTTTAGGGGACGGTTGAGGGTCAGGCTTCGGGGAAGGTTTAGGGTAGGGTTCGTGCTAGGGTTAGGGTTAGGGGACGGGGACGGTTTAGGGTCCAGGTGAGGGTACGGCAACGCTTTAGGGTGAGCGTGCGTGTGAGGGCGCGGGTTAGTGTTAGCGTACGGGTTAGGATTACGGGACGGGTGAGGGTCAGGCTTCGGGGAAGGGTTAGGGTTAGGGTTCGGGCTAGGGTTAGGGTTAGGGGACGGGGACGGTCCTGGGTCAAGGTGAGGGTACGGCAACGCTTTAGGGGGAGCGTGCGTGTGAGGGCGCGGGTTAGTGTTAGCGTACGGGTTAGGATTACGGGACGGGTGAGGGTCAGGCTTCGGGGAAGGGTTAGGGTTAGGGTTCGGGCTAGGGTTAGGGTTAGGGGACGGGGACGGTTTAGGGTCCAGGTGAGTGTACGGCAACGCTTTAGGGGGAGCGTGCGTGTGAGGGTGCGGGTTAGTGTTAGCGTACGGATTAGGTGTAGGGGACGGGTGAGGGTCAGGCTTCGGGGAAGGGTTAGGGTTAGGGTTCGGGCTAGGGTTAGGGTTAGGGGACGGGGACGGTTTAGGATCCAGGTGATGGTACGGCAACGCTTTAGGGGGAGCGTGCGTGTGAGGGCGCGGGTTAGTGTTAGCGTATGGGTTAGGATTAGGGGACGGGTGAGGGTCAGGGTTCGGGGAAGGGTTAGGTTTAGGGTTCGGACTAGGGTTAGGGTTAGGGGACGGGGACGGTTTAGGGTCCAGGTGAGGGTACGGCAACGCTTTAGGGGGAGCGTGCGTGTGAGGGCGCGGGTTAGTTTTAGCGTACGGGTTAGGATTAGGGCACGGGTGAGGGTTAGGTTTCAGCGAAGGGTTCGGGCTAGGGTTAGGGTTAGGGGACGGGGACGGTTTAGGGTCCAGGTGAGGGTACGGCAACGCCTTAGGGGGGATTGCGTGTGAAGGCGCGGGTTAGTGTTAGCGTACGTGTTAGGATTAGGGGACGGGTGAGGGTCAGGCTTCGGGGAAGGGTTAGGTTTAGGGTTCGGGCTAGGGTTAGGTTTAGGGGACGGGGACGATTTAGGGTCCAGGTGAGGGTACGGCAACGCTTTAGGGGGAGCGTGCGTGTGAGGGCGCCGGTTAGTGTTAGTGTACGGGTTAGGATTAGGGGACGGGTGAGGGTCAGGCTTCGGGGAAGGGTTAGGGTTAGGGTTCGGGCTAGGGTTAGGGTTAGGGGACGGGGACGGTTTAGGGTCCAGGTGAGGGTACGGCAACGCTTTAGGGGGAGCGTGCGTGAGAGGGCGTGGGTTAGTGTTAGCGTACAGGTTAGGATTAGGGGACGGGTGAGGGTCAGGCTTCGGGGAAGAGTTAGGGTTAGGGTTCGGGCTAGGGTTAGGGTTAGGGGACGGGGACGGTTTAGGGTCCAGGTGAGGGTACGGCAACGCTTTAGGGGGAGTGTGCGTGTGAGGGCGCGGGTTAGTGTTAGCGTTCGGGTTAGGATTAGGGGACGGGTGAGGGTCAGTCTTCGGGGAAGGGTTAGGGTTAGGGTGCGGGCTAGGGTTAGGGTTAGGGTACAGGGACGGTTTAGGGTCCAGGTGAGGGTATGGCAACACTTTAGGGGGAGCGTGCGTGTGAGGGCGCGGGTTAGTGTTAGCGTACGGGTTAGGATTAGGGGACGGGTGAGGGTCAGGCTTCGGGGAAGGGTTAGGGTTAGGGTTCGGGCTAGGGTTAGGGTTAGGGGACGGGGACGGTTTAGGATCCAGGTGAGGGTACGGCAACGCCTTACGGGGAGCGTGCGTGTGAGGGCACGGGTTAGTGTTAGCGTACGGGTTAGGATTAGGGGACGGGGAGGGTCAGGCTATGGGGAAGGGTTAGGGTTAGGGTTCGGGCTAGGGTTAGGGTTAGGGGACGGGGACGGTTCAGGGTCCAGGTGAGGGTACGGCAACGCTTTAGGGGGAGCGTGCGTGTGAGGGCGCGGGTTAGTGTTAACGTACGGGTTAGGATTAGGGCACGGGTGAGGGCCAGGTTTGGGGAAGGGTTAGGGTTAGGGTTCGGGCTAGGGTTAGGGATAGGGGACGGGGATGGTTCAAGGTCCAGGTGAGGGTACAGCAACGCTTTAGGGGGAGCGTGCGTGTGAGGGCGCGAGTTAGTGTTAGCGTACGGGTTAGGATTAGGGGACGGGTGAGGGTCAGGCTTCGGGGAAGGGTTACGGTTAGGGTTCCGGCTAGGGTTAGGGTTAGGGGACGGGGACGGTTCACGGTCCAGGTGAGGATACGGAACCGCTTTAGGGGGAGCGTGCGTGTGAGGGCGCGGGTTAGTGTTAGCGTACGGGTTAGGATTAGGGGACGGTTGAGGGTCAGGCTTCGGGGAAGGTTTAGGATTAGGGTTCGGGCTAGGGTTAGGGTTAGGGGACGGGGACGGTTTAGGGTCCAGGTGAGGGTACGGCAACGCTTTAGGGGGAGCGTGCGTGTGAGGGCGCGGGTTAGTGTTAGCGTACGGGTTAGGATTAGGAGACGGGTGAGGGTCAGGCTTCGGGGAAGGGTTAGGGTTAGGGTTCGGGCTAGAGTTAGGCTTAGGGGACGGGGACGGTTTAGGATCCAGGTGAGGGTACGGCAACGCCTTACGGGGAGTGTGCATGTGAGGGCGCGGGTTAGTGTTAGCGTACGGGTTAGGATTAGGGGACGGGTGAGGGTCAGGCTTCGGGGAAGTGTTAGGGTTAGGGTTCGGGCTAGGGTTAGGGTTAAGGGACGGGGACGGTTTAGGGTCCAGGTGAGGGTACGGCAACGCTTTAGGGGGAGCGTGCGTGTGAGGGCGCGGGTTAGTGTTAGCGTACGGGTTAGGATTAGGGGACGGGTGAGGGTCAGGCTTCGGGGAAGGGTTAGGGTTAGGGTTCGGGCTAGGGTTAGGGTTAGGGCACGGGGATGGTTTAGTGTCCAGGTGAGGGTATGGCAACGCTTTAGGGGGAGCGTGCGTGTGAGGGCGCGGGTTAGTGTTAGCGTACGGGTTAGGATTAGGGGACGGGTGAGGGTCAGGCTTCGGGGAAGGGTTAGGGTTATGTTTCGGGCTAGGGATAGGGTTAGGGCACGGGGACGGTTTAGCGTCCAGGTGAGGGTACGGCAACGCTTTAGGGGTGCGTGCGATTGAGGGCGCAGGTTAGTGTTAGCGTACGGGTTAGGATTAGGGGACGGGGAGGGTCAGGCTTCGGGGAAGGGTTAGGGTTAGGGTTCGGGCTAGGGTTAGGGTTAGGGGACGGGGACGGTTTAGGGTCCAGGTGAGGGTACGGCAACGCTTTAGGGGGAGCGTGCGTGTGAGGGCGCGGGTTAGTGTTAACGTACGGGTTAGGATTAGGGCACGGGTGAGGGTCAGGTTTGGGGAAGGGTTAGGGTTAGGGTTCGGGCTAGGGTTAGGGATAGGGGACGGGGATGGTTCAGGGTCCAGGTGAGGGTACGGCAACGCTTTAGGGGGAGCGTGCGTGTGAGGGCGCGGGTTAGTGTTAGCGTACGGGTTAGGATTAGGGCACGGGTGAGGGTCAGGCTTCGGGGAAGGGTTAGGGTTAGGGTTCGGGCTACGGTTAGGGTTAGGGGACGGGGACGGTTTAGGGTCCAGGTGAGGGTACGGCAACGCTTTAGGGGGAAGTGCGTGTGAGGGTGCGGGTTATTTTTAGCGTACGGGTTAGGACTAGGGGACGGGTGAGGGTCAGGCTTCGGGGAAGGGTTAGGGTTAGGGTTCGGGCTAGGGTTAGGGTTAGGGGACGGGGACGGTTTAGGGTCCAGGTGAGGGTACGGCAACGCTTTAGGGGGAGCGTGCGTGTGAGGGCGCGGGTTAGTGTTAGCATACGGGTTAGGATTAGGGGACGGGGAGGGTCAGGCTTCGGGGAAGGGTTAGGGTTAGGGTTCGGGCTAGGGTTAGGGTTAGGGGACTGGGACGGTTCAGGGTCCAGGTGAGGGTACGGCAACGCTTTAGGGGGAGCGTGCGTGTGAGGGCGCGGGTTAGTGTTAGCATACGGGTTAGGATTAGGGGACGGGTGAGGGTCAGGCTTCGGGGAAGGGTTAGGGTTAGGGTTCGGGCTAGGGTTAGGGTTAGGGGACGGGGATGGTTCAGGGTCCAGGTGAGGGTACGGCAACGCTTTAGGGGGAGCGTGCGTGTGAGGGCGCGGGTTAGTGTGAGCGCACGGGTTAGGATTAGGGGACGGGTGAGGGTCAGGCTTCGGGGAAGGGTTAGGGTTAGGGTTCGGGCTAGGGTTAGGGTTAGGGGACGGGGACGGTTTAGGGTCCAGGTGAGGGTACGGCAACGCTTTAGGGGGAGCGTGCGTGTGAGGGCGCGGGTTAGTGTGAGCGTACGGGTTAGGATTAGGGGACGGGTGAGGGTCAGGCTTCGGGGAAGGGTTAGGGTTAGGGTTCGGGCTAAGGTTAGGGTTAGGGGACGGGGACGGTTTAGGGTCCAGGTGAGGGTACGGCAACGCTTTAGGGGGAGCGTGCGTGTGAGGGCGTGGGTTAGTGTGAGCGTACGGGTTAGGATTAGGGGACGGGTGAGGGTCAGGCTTCGGGGAAGGGTTAGGGTTAGGGTTCGGGCTAGGGTTAGGGTTAGGGGACGGGGACGGTTTAGGGTCCAGGTTAGGGTACGGCAACGCTTTAGGGGGAGCGTGCGTGTGAGGGCGCGGGTTAGTGTTAGCGTACGGGTTAGGATTAGGGGACGGGTGAGGGTCAGGCTTCGGGGAAGGGTTAGGGTTAGGGTTCGGGCTAGGGTTAGGGTTAGGGGACGGGGTCGGTTTAGGGTCCAGGTGAGGGTACGGCAACGCTTTAGGGGGAGCGTGCGTGTGAGGGCGCGGGTTAGTGTGAGCGTACGGGTTAGGATTAGGGGACGGGTGAGGGTCAGGCTTCGGGGAAGGGTTAGGGTTAGGGTTCGGGCTAGGGTTAGGGTTAGGGGACGGGGACGGTTTAGGGTCCAGGTGAGGGTACGGCAACGCTTTAGGGGGAGCGTGCGTGTGAGGGCGTGGGTTAGTGTTAGCGTACGGGTTAGGATTAGGGCACGGGTGAGGGTCAGGCTTCGGGGAAGGGTTAGGGTTAGGGTTCGGGCTAGGGTTAGGGTTAGGGGACGGGGACGGTTTAGGGTCCAGGTGAGGGTACGGCAACGCTTTAGGGGGAGCGTGCGTGTGAGGGCGCGGGTTAGCGTACGGGTTAGGATTAGGGGACGTGTGAGGGTCAGGCTTCGGGGAAGGGTTAGGGTTAGTGTTCGGGCTAGGGTTAGGGTTAGGGGACGGGGACGGTTTAGGGTCCAGGTGAGGGTACAGCAACGCTTTAGATGGAGCGTGCGTGTGAGGGCGCGGGTTAGTGTTAGCGTACGGGATAGGATTAGGGGACGGGTGAGGGTCAGGCTTCGGGGAAGGGTTAGGGTTAGGGTTCGGGCTAGGGTTAGGGTTAGGGGACGGGGACGGTTTAGGGTCCAGGTGAAGGTACGGCAATGCTTTAGGGGGAGCGTGCGTGTGAGGGCGCAGGTTAGTGTGAGCGTACGGGTTAGGATTAGGGGACGGGTGAGGGTCAGGCTTCGGGGAAGGGTTACGGTTAGGGTTCCGGCTAGGGTTAGGGTTAGGGGACGGGGACGGTTTAGGGTCCAGGTGAGGGTACGGCAACGCTTTAGGGGGAGCGTGCGTGTGAGGGTGCGGGTTAGTGTTAGCGTACGGGTTAGGATTAGGGGACGGGGAGGGTCAGGCTTCGGGGAAGGATTAGGGTTAGGGTTCGGGCTAGGGTTAGGGTTAGGGGACGGGGACGGTTCAGGGTCCAGGTGAGGGTACGGCAACGCTTTAGGGGGAGCGTGCGTGTGAGGGCGCGGGTTAGTGTTAACGTACGGGTTAGGATTAGGGCACGGGTGAGGTTCAGGCTTCGGGGAAGGGTTAGGGTTGGGGTTCGGGCTAGGGTTAGGGTTAGGGGACGGGGATGGTTCAGGGTCCAGGTGAGGGTACGGCAACGCTTTAGGGGGAGCGTGCGTGTGAGGGCTCGGGTTAGTGTTAGCGTACGGGTTAGGATTAGGGGACGGTTGAGGGTCAGGCTTCGGGGAAGGGTTAGGATTAGGGTTCGGGCTAGGGTTAGGGTTAGGGGACGGGGACGGTTTAGGGTCCAGGTGAGGGTACGGCAACGCTTTAGGGGGAGCGTGCGTGTGAGGGCGTGGGTTAGTGTTAGCGTATGGGTTAGGATTAGGGGACGGGTGAGGGTCAGGCTTCAGGGAAGGGTTAGGGTTAGGGTTCGGGCTAGGGTTAGGGTTAGGGGACGGGGACGGTTTAGGGTCTAGGTGAGGGTACGGCAACGCTTTAGGGGGAGCGTGCGTGTGAGGGCGCGGGTTAGTGTTAGCGTACGGGTTAGGATTAGGGGACGGGTGAGGGTCAGGCTTCGGGGAAGTGTTAGGGTTAGGGTTCGGGCTAGAGTTAGGCTTAGGGGACGGGGACGGTTTAGGATCCAGGTGAGGGTACGGCAACGCCTTACGGGGAGCGTGCGTGTGAGGGCGCGGGTTAGTGTTAGCGTACGGGTTAGGATTAGGGGACGGGTGAGGGTCAGGCTTCGGGGAAGTGTTAGGGTTAGGGTTCGGGCTAGGGTTAGGGTTAGGGGACGGGGACGGTTTAGGGTCCAGGTGAGGGTACGGCAACGCTTTAGGGGGAGCGTGCGTGTGAGGGCGCGGGTTAGTGTTAGCGTACGGGTTAGGATTAGGGGACGGGTGAGGGTCAGGCTTCGGGGAAGGGTTAGGGTTAGGGTTCGGGCTAGGGTTAGGGTTAGGGCACGGGGATGGTTTAGTGTCCAGGTGAGGGTACGGCAACGCTTTAGGGGGAGCGTGCGTGTGAGGGCGCGGGTTAGTGTTAGCGTACGGGTTAGGATTAGGGGACGGGTGAGGGTCAGGCTTCGGGGAAGGGTTAGGGTTAGGGTTCGGGCTAGGGTTAGGGTTAGGGCACGGGGATTGTTTAGTGTCCAGGTGAGGGTACGGCAACGCTTTAGGGGGAGCGTGCGTGTGAGGGCGCGGGTTAGTGTTAGCCTACGGGTTAGGATTAGGGGACGGGTGAGGGTCAGGCTTCGGGGAAGGGTTAGGGTTATGGTTCGGGCTAGGGATAGGGTTAGGGCACGGGGACGGTTTAGCGTCCAGGTGAGGGTACGGCAACGCTTTAGGGGTGCGTGCGTGTGAGGGCGCAGGTTAGTGTTAGCGTACGGGTTAGGATTAGGGGACGGGGAGGGTCAGGCTTCGGGGAAGGGTTAGGGTTAGGGTTCGGGCTAGGGTTAGGGTTAGGGGACGGGGACGGTTCAGGGTCCAGGTGAGGGTACGGCAACGCTTTAGGGGGAGCGTGCGTGTGAGGGCGCGGGTTAGTGTTAACGTACGGGTTAGGATTAGGGCACGGGTGAGGGTCAGGTTTGGGGAAGGGTTAGGGTTAGGGTTCGGGCTAGGGTTAGGGATAGGGGACGGGGATGGTTCAGGGTCCAGGTGAGGGTAAGGCAACGCTTTAGGGGGAGCGTGCGTGTGAGGGCGCGGGTTAGTGTTAGCGTACGGGTTAGGATTAGGGGACGGGTGAGGGTCAGGCTTCGGGGAAGGGTTAGGGTTAGGGTTCGGGCTAGGGTTAGGGTTAGGGGACGGGGACGGTTCAGGGTCCAGCTGAGGGTACGGCAACGCTTTAGGTGGAGCGAGCGTGTGAGGGCGCGGGTTAGTGTTAGCGTACGGGTTAGGATTAGGGGACGGGTGAGGGTCAGGCTTCGGGGAAGGGTTACGGTTAGGGTTCCGGCTAGGGTTAGGGTTAGGGGACGGGGACGGTTCACGGTCCAGGTGAGGATACGGAACCGCTTTAGGGGGAGCGTGCGTGTGAGGGCGCGGGTTAGTGTTAGCGTACGTGTTAGGATAAGAGGACGGGTGAGGGTCAGGCTTCAGGGAAGGGTTAGGGTTAGGGTTCGGGCTAGGGTTAGGGTTAGGGGACGGGGACGGTTTAGGGTCCAGGTGAGGGTACGGCAACGCTTTAGGGGGAGCGTGCGTGTGAGGGCGCGGGTTAGTGTTAGCGTACGGGTTAGGATTAGGGGACGGGTGAGGGTCAGGCTTCGGGGAAGGGTTAGGGTTAGGGTTCGGGCTAGGGTTATGTTTAGGGGACGGGGACGGTTTAGGGTCCAGGTGAGGGTACGGCAACGCTTTAGGGGGAGTGTGCGTGTGAGGGCGCGGGTTAGTGTTAGCGTACGGGTTAGGATTAGGGGACGGGTGAGGATCAGGCTTCGGGGAAGGGTTAGGGTTAGGGTTCGGGCTAGGGTTAGGGTTAGGGGACGGGGACGGTTTAGGGTCCAGGTGAGGGTACGGCAACGCTTTAGGGGGAGCGTGCGTGTGAGGGCGCGGGTTAGTGTGAGCGTACGGGTTAGGATTAGGGGACGGGTGAGGGTCAGGCTTCGGGGAAGCGTTAGGGTTAGGGTTCGGTCTAGGGTTAGGGTTAGGGGACGGGGACGGTTTAGGGTCCAGGTGATGGTACGACAACGCTTTAGGGGGAGCGTGCGTGTGAGGGCGCGGGTTAGTGTTAGCGTACGGGTTAGGATTAGGGGACGGGTGAGGGTCAGGCTTCGGGGAAGGGTTAGGGTTAGGGTTCGGGCTAGGGTTAGGGTTAGGGGACGGGGACGGTTTAGGGTCCAGGTGAGGGTACGGCAACGCTTAAGGGGGAGCGTGCTTGTGAGGTCGCGGGTTAGTGTGAGCGTACGGGTTAGGATTAGGGGACGGGTGAGGGTCAGGCTTCGGGGAAGGGTTAGGTTTAGGGTTCTGGCTAGGGTTAGGGTTAGGGGACGGGGACGGTTTAGGGTCCAGGTGAGGGTACGGCAACGCTTTAGGGGGAGCGTGCGTGTGAGGGCGCGGGTTAGCGTTAACGTACGCGTTAGGATTAGGGGACGGGTGAGGGTCAGGCTTCGGTTAAGGTTTAGGGTTAGGGTTCGGGCTAGGTTTAGGGTTAGGGGACGGGGTCGGTTTAGGGTCCAGGTGAGGGTACGGCAACACTTTAGGGGGAGTGTGCGTGTGAGGG